>NC_050498.2:7169638-7475954 GCF_012460135.2 Molothrus ater | reverse complement strand
TCTGATTAAGGCAAAAGCTGTTATACTCCTCATCAGGCAGGCTGATTTCACTGCAGAAATTCAGTTGACAGTAATCTGCTTTTTAATCTTTTCTTGTGGTGTAGTGTAGCAGGCTGTGTCACACTGTATTTCTCATCCTAACTCTTGTTGTACCAGTTGAAGGCTTGTAATTTTTGTCTTGAAGTGTCTGAGTTTTAGTTCTGCAGTTTTTAGTGAGTGCTAATCTAAACAAGGTTTGCATAAATCTCCTTGCTCCAGCGGGAAGATGAAAGCTTTGATAAGGAACTTGTTTTTTTCTCTCTCCCAAGCAGGAGCACAATGTCTTTGACCTAAATATACCAATTACTGACATAGCAAAGTGATACAGAAAACAATCTAGAAGGAATGCCAACCTCTGAATAAACACTTGGCTGCAGAAAGCTACTGCTTATGTGGAGCCTCAAATCCAGAAGACATGTGAGGAGGAAAACAGCATTCATTCAAAACATTTCATGCAAATGGTGAGGGGTGAGAGAGCAATGGCTGGAGAAATGCTTCTTTATCCCTTATCCCTATGGCTCAGGAGAGGTAAAAGCTCTATGCAAAACACAGTGCAGTTCTCCCCTTTCTCGTTTGTGGCCTGGTTTGCTCAGCTTTTTGAAGAACTTTTATGTCAAACCTAAAGGCTTCCTGGGAGTAGCTTCTACTTTAAAATGTGTTTGATGGCAGATAGAAGTATTTCAAAAAGTAGCAGTAAGCTTCCTCTCCGGAGCATGCTAGGTGACTTTATGAATTAGTTTCATAATTTTTATTCGTGATTAAGGCTAACCACCTCCAGAGACTGATGGAGTCTGAAGTGAACTGGTTTTCAGTTCAGCTTTGAGACCTATCCTCTATTAGTGAGTACTTGCACATTGTAACCAAACTGATGGTTTCCAAAATACACTGAGTAAATTGGTTCACACAAACTGCCACAGGTTTCTGGTTCTCCATGTTTCAGCTGTGGAATTTGCAGACTCTGAATGTCCATTTTTTGGTGACCAAGTGACCCTTTTTAGTACCAAACTGCTACTAGACATGGTCAGACTGGAAGTGGTACCTGCTGTGGTTCTGGATCTCCCCTCAAACCCCAGTGAATTTGTCTGTAGTCTTGGGCTTCTTGCAAGAAACAGGGAACCTTTTATCAACCCAGGTTTTGGAGTCAGCCCTCATTTCGTTTTCCCAGGCAGTGTTGTTGCTGGCACTTCAGCCATGCTGCAAATGCAGCATGTGTGGGCTTTTTGCTCACACAGTTTATTTAAGAGATTGATACAACTCAGACTACTGCAGAAAAGTCCCTCTGCTACAGAAATGTGTAATAGATATTTGGCAGTGCGACTCAAACATTTGTCTTGCTTTGTTCCAGCAGATGATTTGAGATTACTGATAGGACCAGCTTTGTGCAAGGTCTGCTGTTGAACAGGAATCTATCAAATATTTCATCTTGGAAGGCATTGAACTTCAGTTCTGTGTGATGTCCATGCACAGATCTTCATCCCATGGACTTCCTAAGCCTCCACTGAGTTGCTTCTTTGGGCATCTGATGCCAGTTCCATGTAGATGCTGGGTACCCCAGGGCATCTCCACTGTCACCACGTGTTTGTGTCAGGAGTTGAGTTGAGCCCTAAGGAATCTGATTGTCCATGGATGCTCTTATCTCTGTGTGCCTTGTGTTGCATTAGAGGAGAGGCTGTGGCTGCAGCAGTGGCACCCTCTGCAAGACTTGACCAGACTGGGTTATCCATGTGTTGGGAAATAGTTGTGGGAGGGTGGCTTTTGTACTGACTTGCTTAATATTTGCTGGCTCATGAGGAGAGCTCCCGTACGGAGAAGCGTGCAGTGCTCTGCGTGGCTACAGCCCAAACAAAGGGACACTGGGACACTGCTGGATGCTGTGAAAGGAGCATTTGCATGGTTTAACCACTGGGTCAGTGCCTGGTTGCACAGCCTCTGATTTGACTGAGGCAGCTGCCTTCTTCCCAGGAAAGGTCATGTTCGGCTCAGAGACACTTAGTGTGTGTCTGAACAACTGGATGGGATAGAGGCAGGGAGCTGAGAGACTGCTCACTTAATTACAGTCCTTTGCTTTGTAGTTCCTCCTTTGGGACTGAGTCCAAAGCTGTCCACATGGTGGACGTTTGACTGTGTTAAGTGAAAAGCTCCTCTGATGGAGTGGATACATCTGAATGTTGCTGTGGATTTGGGGAGGATCTATATTAACTAATTTTCTGTAGTGTCTCAAGTGTTCACCCTACAAGCAAGATGTTGACTTAAGGGGTGAAAACTCTCTAAATTGTTGGTGCTCTTTTGGTATTTGCTAGCTGTGACCACTCACTCCTGATAAAAACACTTCCCAGGCATTGTCTATACAATCAGGTATGTTGGCATAAAATCATACATAGCCAGCAGTTACTAAATGAGAATCCTTTTAAGCTTTGAAAGATGTTTTTTTAGGGTGTAGTCTGTGTGAAATGTTCCTTGGGTAATAGAAATGTAGTGATTATTAGGCGCATGACTTAGGCTAATAATCATATCTTACAGTACAGGAACTTGCTGTGATGTTCCTGATGTTAAATCCAAGCAGACAGCTCCAGTCCCCGTACATAAGAGAGGAGATTGAATCTTGTTTATCATTACATCAGTCTGCAAAAAGGAGATTTATAAGAGCAGAATTGTTTGCGTGACATGGAGTGACTCCCATTGTATAGAACAGAACAGCTCTCCAAAATTTCTCTCCTCTCCCTTGCCCTTTTGATGACAGATAGTTGGCAGTGGATCAAAGCACAAACAGGATTAATGTTTTGCATATTCTGTCCTACATGGCCTGAAAGGAGCAGAGATGGAATTTTTCATCTTTCACTTTAAACTGCATTTAATATCGTGGCCTAGTTTAGAGCTATGCGACTCATTCCTTCCATTTCCCCTGAGGCCTCTGTTTCTGGTCAAGGAAAGCAGGGCATGACTCCCTCTGGAGCTCATCAGTGCTGCTCAGCTTCCTCCTCTGTGCAGCCTGGTGGAGGAGGTTGGTTTGAGGCTGGAGCAATGCAGCATCGGGAATCTCCAAGGAGCATTTGTGGCAGCTGCCATTTCTTGGGTCTGTCACTGTGGTCACATCACGGCTGCAGGGAACCCAGAGCTGGGGCAGCATCCAAAGTTCCTGTCAATACCTGTGCAAAGGCAGCTGTGAAAGCTGGAGTGGTGTCACACCTCCAAATGGCTGCATTCACTTTCCAAGGATGTTGTCCGAGCATGTTCCTTCTCAAAGATGTCCTCAGGAAGGAATGTTTGAGCCGCATCTTGGCTAAATTGTTGTACTGGCAGCAGTACTTCTTCGCCTTTGGAAACAGGCTGGAAATGCCGAGAAAGCGTGGAGGTGCTGGTTTGAGGGCTCTGTCAGTGCTGGAGCCGTGTCAGTGCTGGGGCCATGTCAGTGCTGGGGCCGTGTGAGTCCTGGAGCC
Organism: Molothrus ater; assembly: GCF_012460135.2. NCBI lineage: Eukaryota > Metazoa > Chordata > Aves > Passeriformes > Icteridae > Molothrus > Molothrus ater. The sequence goes on along the minus strand of NC_050498.2, from coordinate 7,472,478 downwards.
GTGTCACTGCTGGAGCCGTGTCAGTGCTGGGGCCATGTCAGTGCTGGGGCCGTGTGAGTCCTGGAGCCGTGTCACTGCTGGGGCCGTGGCAGTGCTGGGGCCGTGGCAGTGCTGGGGCCGTGTCAGTGCTGGAGCCGTGGCAGTGCTGGGGCCGTGGCAGTGCTGGGGCCGTGGCAGTGCTGGGGCCGTGGCAGTGCTGGGGCCGTGGCAGTGCTGGGGCGGTGTCACTGCTGGGGCCGTGGCAGTGCTGGGGCCGTGGCAGTGCTGGAGCGGTGTCAGTGCTGGGGCCGTGTCACTGCTGGGGCCGTGTCAGTGCTGGGGCCGTGTCACTGCTGGGGCTGTGTCACTGCTGGGGCCGTGGCAATGCTGGAGCGGTGGCAGTGCTGGGGCCGTGGCAGTGCTGGGGCCGTGTCACTGCTGGGGCCGTGGCAGTGCTGGAGCGGTGGCAGTGCTGGGGCCGTGGCAGTGCTGGGGCCGTGGCAGTGCTGGAGTGGTGTCAGTGCTGGAGCGGTGTCAGTGCTGGAGCGGTGGCAGTGCTGGGGCCGTGGCAGTGCTGGAGCCGTGTCACTGCTGGAGCGGTGTCACTGCTGGGGCCGTGGCAGTGCTGGGGCCGTGGCAGTGCTGGAGCGGTGTCAGTGCTGGGGCCGTGGCAGTGCTGGGGCCGTGGCAGTGCTGGGGCCGTGGCAGTGCTGGGGCTGTGTCACTGCTGGGGCCGTGGCAGTGCTGGGGCCGTGGCAGTGCTGGGGCCGTGTCACTGCTGGGGCCGTGGCAGTGCTGGGGCCGTGTCCCCTCGGAGCTGCTCCTCCCTCCCCGGAGCGGCACCTGAGCGGGCACAGCGCTGTCCTGCCCTCCCCTCTAGCGGGAGGAGCCGCCACTGCAGCCGCCTGCGCTCCCACGGGCGCCTGGGGATGTTCTGTGCCTGCAGGATTTCACGGCGACCGCAGCACTGCAGCAGCCACCTGGAGTGGAATATGTGAAACACAGGAGCATTGGCTGTATCTTCTTTGAGCCCTGTGTCCATGGATGTCACAGACATCTTTCATGAAAACTCCTTTCCTTAGGATTTTTTCTCCTGAGAAGCTGAGAGGCCTCAGGAACAAAGTGTAAACAATGGTTATCTGCTGCTGTGGAATGCACCAGGTGGATCAGTGATTGGTCTCATGTGGTTGTTTCTAATTAATGGCCAATCACAGTCCAGCTGTCCGGACTTTCTGTCTGAGACACAAGCCTTTGTTATCATTCTTTCTTTTTCTATTCTTAGCTAGACTTCTGATGAAATTCTTTCTTGTATTATTTTAGTATAGTTTTAATATAATATATATCATAAAATACTAAATCAAGCGTTCTGAAACATGGAGTCAGATCCTCGTCTCTTCCCTCATCCTCGGACCTCAGTGAACACGGTCACACATGGATGCATTTGTAGAAGGATGGGGTGAAGGTGGTTCAGATACCTGAATCTGACCACTCTGTAAATCCAGGACCAAACATGAGGTCCAGGGAAGGAATAGGCTGCAGGCTGGTCAGAGTTGCTGATGAGGAGGAGGCTGCTGAAGGTTAGTTTGGTTCCAGACAGCATCCCAGGTACTGGCAATGGGTCTCTTGCTCAAATCACACTTGTCTACAGTTCTGTTTTTGTAGTCAGTTATATTCTGAGTGAATGTGCTCCTCACACAAACCTGCTACATTTATGTCTGGTATCAAAGAGATGTAAGAGTTTCAGCAGAGACAGATGGTGATTAATTGGGCCATGTCTGGCCTCCTCCACACTGAGCTCCTTAGGGCTGAATTTTGAGGGGAGCTAAGATAATGATCTACATATTTCAGGATCTTCTCCTGTCATTTGTGGGACTTATGGCTATGGCACACCAGGCTGGCCAATTGCTGTGACAAGGATTTTTCTTGGCAGGTAGAAATGGCTGTTCATTATAATACTAAAAATGTTTGCATAGCTCGAGTTCCTGAGCAGTACAAACGAGATTTCAAGGGCTCTTTCAGTTGTTTTGCCTTACTGTGGAGTTGGAGGAACTTGTTCTCTAGCTAAATACACACTTTTTATTCAAAAACCCCATCATGTCTTTAGCAATTCTACATGTAATGAAACCTCTTCCCCTCCCTTTTGACCTCTTTCTCTAGCTCCCCCAAGTCAGCTTCTTGTAAACCCACAGGGAACTCAATTGGAACTTGTGTTCTGGCAGGATTGTCAAAGGAGACCTGCAGGAGGGAAGCCCAGATCAACCAAGAACAAAATTATCTTTTTCCTTTCTCTGTCTGAACTCTGGTTTTCATGGGATGCCCCTGCCCTGACAAAACCCTTGGTATGTTTTAAAATGCTTTTTCCCTGTGGACCTGCACAAACATAGTAAGTTCTCACTGATACAACAGATCCTGTACCCTATCTCTAGAGCCTGGCAGTGTATATAAATGCACTGTGAAGCAGAATTAATTGCTGAGATCTCTCTGCTGAGGTATTGCTTTGGGCTGTAGTAGGTAGGCCTAGTAAAATTCCACAGCACATTAGAGTTTGTGCATATTAATATCTCATCTAAAGCAGCATAATATGTCAAATTTCTCCTTTCTGGTCATATCTGTGCTCACTCAGTCTGATTTGTCAGGTTTATTACGTGCTGGTTTTGTGGATTTTTACACTTGACTGCTGACTGGACTATGAATTAATATGATCTCCATAAAGGTAATAAAAACTCAGAGATTTTTGCCCAGAAGTGAACTATGTGTTTGGCTCTTGGCCTGCCATATTTGGCAGGGGTCACTGGAAGTCCATGCAAAAGCATGCAAAATCCTGCAGGGGCAAAAACTCCTGTAACACTGAGTTTTTAAAGGCTTTTGAGAGAACATGAAGTGACAGCTGAGCAGAAAGTGAGTTCCTCTCTAGTGACAGCTGCATGCAGGAGCAGGGAGAGTTCCCCTTGCCTTACACAATCAAACCAGTGAAATGCAAGCCTTTGCTTTCTGCATGTATTAAAATATATTAATGGTTTTTTTTCTCCTTTCCTTATGTATGCAGGAGGCAGACAGCGGGGAAGAAGAATGCCGGTCCCAGCCCAGAAGGTAAGATTGCCACAGGAGTCCTCGAGGATGCCTGGCTCTGTGGAATGTTCCACGGGGCTCTTGCTGTTCCTCTGGCATGTCCTGCAAACACACATCACTTTCTGCCTGTTGTTGATGTTGCACAACCATCCTTAATGAGCCTTACTGAAAAATGGGTTCTAGTAAAGGGTTTGCTGCAGCAGGAAATGGGAAAAGTCAGACTGCACACTAAAAAATAAATATGGGGAACAGTTGGCAGAGATGTCAGTGAATATATTGTCCAAACTGCTGTTTCTGTAGCTCCCTCCAATGTCCTGTGTTGCTTCTCAGGATTTAGTCCACCAGCAGAGTATTCTGAGAGGCATAACCAGACTAATAAACTCTTGTTCTCTGGTTTAAAAGTCCCTGTTGCCATCAAGGGTGATCCTGATCCATACAGGCAACTGCTGCTTAAATAGCACATTCAGGATTTGTGGATATTTGCTGCTGATGCAGGTAGTCAAAATTATTCTCAAAAATTAGGAGACACTGAGAATTTGTAGGGGTTTTTTTTTGTTTAATTGGGATTGTTTTGCAGAGAGGTGTTCACTCTTGTAAATGCTGATTTTAGTTGCTTCAGGAAGAACTTTTCTTGGTAAATATTATTTGTTAAAAAAAAAATTGAAACTCAGCTGATTGAATGGTGACAAGTAATGGTGATTTTTACAATGTAGGTATAGTCTGCAGGGTAAGACTTCTTGGGTTATTGTAAGCTTTATCTCCTTTCCTCTAAGCCATCAAAAAAATTATTTCAGCTGAACCTAATAAAAGCAAAAATTGTATAATCAGGTGACTTCTCCAATGGCAGGAACACTTTCTTGGCTTAAAATGTTGCAGCCAGATTTTGTGAAAGGCTTCAGATTCCCTCCAGAGGGAGTAAAGGGGAAGTGAAGGTGAAATGGTTCTCCCTTTATGAGCTCTCTGGCTGTTACAGTTCTTTGCTTAATGGTGTTTGTGTGAGTAGGTAGCAACAGAAGCCATAATATCTAGCATTTAAAATACTTGAATGAGATCTGGGCTTTGTGTTTTGGGGCCAACTTGGATAAATCTGCAAAAGAAAAAGCTGTCCTGGTTGCACATTCCCATGATTTCACTGTAGTTCTGTGATTCTATGGCTCAGGAAAGGTGACTGCCCTGTTTACTTCAGTCTTCTAGCCCTAAATGATGATTTAAGAATTGCTGAATTTCTTCATTTTACAGCTTTCATGAGTGAGAGGAAAGCTGGAAAGCGCAATTCCCGAAGGCTCAAATTGAACTCAGCTAAACTCCAATTTTTCATTTTACTCTAGGCCTTCCAGCAGTCACAAGATCAACTCATGACTTGATCTCAGTATACATAATGTATTGGAAGGGATGGGAGGTATTTAATTGTTGTGGGCACTTAGCAACCATTGTAGGTTAGGTCTGAAATGAGCATTTTTTTTAATATATTTGAAATAACTTCCTGGGGTAGGAAATGACAACCTGCTGTTGATGTGGTGATCTGAGCTCTGTGACTCCTGTTACTGGGGTCACAGAGCTAACTAAAACCAAACTCCTTCTGGGGGAAAACAAGGGGGTGGGTGTTAAATGTGTTTGATTACAGTAGGATAAAAATAATAGAGTCAAATGGGGTAAGGAGTGAACCTGGAGTCCTGCTGTGGAGGAGCAGCAGATGTCCATAAACAGTTCCTGAGTATATCTAATCCCCAGTTTTCACAAGAACATAGCAAGTAGCAGCTATTAAAAAATACAGGCAGTAAAAAGGCTACAGGCTGAGTTTGGCTTAAAAGGAAAAGTGTGTTTCCAGCTGCAGTGTCACTCAGATAGTGCTGTGGAGTAGCCTGGCATTCCTCACTGCCTGCCTGGGCAGGGCCCGGTTCTCCTGAGGCTTCATTCAGGTGACCTGGCTCCAGGTAGTGGTCAGTGTTTGGGGTGGGATTTTTTTTTTTTTTTGCTGTTTGTAAAATTCTTCTGGTGAGGAGACCTTTTGTCTCCTGCGGTCATGGAAAATGTGTTCCTGTGCTACCTCAGCGTGTCAGGCATCAGGCATGTCCAAACTCATCCTGGAAACTGGACACTGGAGCCAGGAGTACAGCTGTGGTAGGACTAAATGTGTGTTTGCATAAATAAAATAACTTTTCAAAGGTTATTAAATAGGATCTTAGTGCACAAAGGTGTTAATGCTTGCAAGGGAGTTAGTGAAGACCTGAGCATAAGCACATGGACTTGTTTGGTGTCAGAAGATTTTTGCAGTGCTCAGTCTTGACAATCATTGGGTAGAGCCTTCATTTCCATTCCTGTGTCCCCAGGTCTCTGCAGAGCCTGGGGATTGCTGTCTCAGAAATGTTACACTCAGATCCAGCTCAACAGCACTGCTAATCCTGTGGTTAGCAAAATCTAGATAGCTTCTTGTGTTAGGTTTCTGCTGTTTATCTTTCCTCCCTGATGAGGTATGGGATATATACTGAGGTGAGGGGAACATGCAGGATAGCCTGGCAGCAGGACAGCAGGAGGGACAGTGTTTGTTGAGCAGAGACTAGGAAGAGCAGCAGACTACAATGTCCTCCAAAGAGGCAGAGAAATAAATTACAAACAGAAGCTTAAACTTGTAAGTGATCACCATAGTTAAACAAAATGATCTGTCTGTTTGCTGACCTGTGCTTTTTTAATCTAACACCACAGAGCCCTGTGATTGCCTGGACTGAGTCTCACAGAGAAGGAAGAACTGTGTGAAAATGCTGTTCAAACATAAACCTGCTCTACAGAGCATTCAAATGACCTGACAAGTCGGCACTCGACAGCACCATCGTGGACTGAGGAGCTTTCTGCTTTGGGAATTAGCAGAATCTGCTTAAACTTTTGTCCAAAAGATGGAAAGAGCTGTCAGAGTGTAGAAAGAGAGTTCCTGTGGGCTCTGCAGTAATCCTTGGAAGGTGCTTGAAATGGCATTTCCTGTCGAACTCTTTTGTGTTGATGCAAAGAGGAATGATTTTTTTTTTCTACTGAGGAAAGTACTTGGGTATAGTGAACATAGATCTGACTTCTACAAATATTTCTATCCATTATTAAAAACCCCAGCAAGTTAATGCTGCCAATACCTGAAGCTGAACAAATAGGTGAAACCAGCTTGGCTTTTGCAATATTTTTTCTCACACCCAAGCCCTGCTCTGTGTCCAGCTGTAGCAGTGACCATTCATGCAGTTTATGGGTGAGATCCCCAAAGCCCTGACACAGATCCAGGCTCTTGCTCTGGAGTTCCTGATCGAGCCAGTCCCTGTCACTCTTGGCTAGTGGAACCAAGACAGTGCTGCTGCATAAGCAGATGTCCTGAGCAATCTATTTATTACATTTATTACCTTCATAGCTATGTTCTGACATTTTTATTAGGCTGTCTGGAGGCTGTGGAGCTAAACTGGCCTGCACATCCCTCCTGTCCCCTGCTGTCCCCTGCTGCCACACTGAATCCACTCTTAATGGAGCATACATGTTAACGAGCTCTTTGCAGCATCCCGAGGTTGTTAAAATTTACCTAAAACGCACACGTATTGAGCTGTGAGTTGTGTTTACACCCTCTGAGGTATTGACATTCAGGTTTTGTGTGCTCTCTGCCAAGGTTGCAAGGATTCAGCATCTTTGTTTTGCTGACAAACGACATCTCTGGGCCCGGGGCAGGAGCAGTGCTGCAGCTGCATTGGATTTGCTGTCAGGATCTGCCTCTTGCTTTTTTGGGTTTTATGTTTTAAATGGTGCCTCTATTTCCACACCATCATGATTTTACCACTTCTGTGTGCCTTGAAACCACTCTGGTTGCTGAAATGCAGCATTTGAGGCTGCTCAGTAACTGAGCATATAAAATTGGGTGAGCTGTATTGCCTAGTGAGGCTGCCAGGGACTTCAGAGGTATTCTTTGAACTTTTATGGGCTGGCAGTGGGTCAGACTAAGTCCATTTGCTCAGGTAAAGCTGAAGAGCCTGTCGTTCCCTTCAGGTGCCACAGAAAGTGCTTACATCCTGCTTGAAATCTGAGACTTGTTACCTGAAAATGTTCTCAGAAAGTGTTTGTCCTCCCCTCTTCAAGTGGAGGCAAGAGTGTGGTGTTAAATTATAATTTAAAAAGAAAAAAAACCCCACACCTTCTGCAGCACAAGAATGGTTACCTTCTGGTCTGCTTTTTTTTTAGTCGAAATAGTTCCTTCCAGGAGTGGGAAGGAAAGCAAATCAGATTATTGCCATGATAACACTTTGATTTGCCAAGTTGCCTCAAGGTCTCAAGCTGTGAGTAAATACCTTTGTTTTAGGAGCAGAAGACCACAGTCTGATGCAGGAGCTGATGGTTTATAGCAGTATAAAAGTTGCTTTTCAAAGAGTAAGTGGAATAGGTGTGTGTGCTTTCTTCTGCAGGGCAGCAGCTCAATAAACTGTCCAAGGTGTTTGATTCTTAAAATGAGACCTTTTGTACAATATGTGTTAGTCCCTGTGAGAAATGGGGGGTGATCGTGTGATACTGAATTGACTGCACTTCCAAAGGCTCATTCACACCCCACACTGAGCTGTGGGGATCTGCAGCATCCTGTGACTGCTGTGACTTTTGGAGATGTGTGTCATCACCATTTGGTGCTCCTGTCCCTCCTGGTTATCCTTAAACCCTCTCTGGTGTTACCAGAGACGCTTCCAAAGGCCGTGTGCTGAGAGTTCTGGCAACTAAACCTTCCTTGTGCTGCCTCTGCTTGCTGCTGCAGCTGCCAAACAATTACTCTGTTAGTACTTGAACAGTAGCTGGATCTTTATTGGGTGTGCAAGACAGTTTGTTAACTCCATCTTGAGTAAGATGGGGCTCTGTGTGTGCTGTACAGGAAAATGTGTGTTTATCCATGCTGGAGATTACTAAGCTCTTGTAGTATGAACCTTATCTTTAGAATGTGTTTCCTGAATTCATCTTTCTGTCTTTCCTTTCAGTGACAGCTCAGCCTCTCTCTGGCATTTACTACAGCTGCTTGGGGAGAGTGTAATGCTGAGATAAAGAACAGTTCTGGTCATTTGCCAGCTCTGCTGACCACCAGAAAAAGTTCTTTGGGCCAGATTCATTACAGTGGCCATCATTTTTGAATACCAGTTCTTTTATCAGCACACTGTGAGCAAAGGTATTGAACTGGCAGTAAAATTTGGGTTTATTAGATTAGTAACAGGTATCTGCAGGGCTGGTTCACTGCAAGGTCTGTGTTTGTGGTTGCAACGTGTTCAGTCCAGTCTGATGACATACCTGTGGATCACAATAATGTGTGAGATGATTTCAGGTGTGATCTTCAGGCTGAAGGATCGAGCAGAGTAATATCGTTGCACTGCCAAATTACCAGGTAAACACAGGGAGCTAGCTCAAAATCTGAATGCATATGAAAAGTGGTTTTGAATTTGTCATTCTAAGCGTGTGAACGGAGGAGAATGAGGAACAGGGCAAGGACAAGCTGGGAAGTAAAAGGAATGAAGGTGGGTCAGATCCTCCAGCTACCAAAAGGGTCCAGAGTCCAGAACAGCGGCTCCCACACACTTGTGCTCCTTCAGAGGGTCACAGAGGAGGGGCTGACCAGGAGGTGCCTTAAGGATTCCATCCGTGCTTCTGTCTCCTCCTGAGCATCAACCAGGTGCTCTAAGCTAAAGGATTTCTATTCCTTTAGAATAGAAACTGAAATTCCCTTTCCTGGTGAGACACCTTCACAAGACATCAAAGTTAAACATGAATCTTCAGAGTTTTCAGCATTTCGTGGATTTCAGACACTTAAATGTATTTTGATAATCTGAGCCAGGGTTTCTGGACTCATTGCCGTTCAGCTCTTTGGTGTCTTTGCATGAAAAACGTTCCTTTATAAAACTGGGTGAGTGGATGGTTTGACAGTTGGGAGGATTTAGATCTTTCTTCTCCACAGGTCATTGAAATAATACATTACCTACACTGGTGTTTCTTGTTGGGAGCAGACATTGCTGCTTGTGTCCCTTTTCCTGCTCGGGTCCCTTCAGTCATCTTAGCTTCAGGCTCTGTAAAAAAAGGTGTAATTGAGCATTGACCTCTCCGTGTCAGACCCTCGAAGATTTAATGATAAGTAAACTGTACAGTGATTGGATGTGGGGCTGGTGAGGGAAGGGTTTAATGAACTGATAATATTGCAAAATAGGTGTTGAATTCTCAACTAGGCAGCCTAATCATCGATCATGATGGGCAGCTGACCAAAGAGCTTTAAAAGCAGGGGATTGTTCTTTCAGTGATGCTTATCTCCCTACCCCTGTACTTGGCTGATTTCTTTGCTCAAGAACTGGAAACAGAAATACTCTTTGACAGCTTAAATAACCAAATTTAGAATGTGGCTTCCTGTTCTGACTGGTTCTTCAGGATTAAAGTACAGTTTTGCGTGCTTTCCCTGTTCCTGCCTCCCCTTGCCTTTTTTTTCTTTTTTTTTTCTTTTTTTTTCTTTTTTGGTTTTTGTTTGGTTTGGTTTTGTTTTAACTAGATATGGGCTCCTTTATAATTACTTGGTTAAGTTCCCCTGGCTGTGTGTAATCCAGCTGGTGTATGTGAGCCCTGCCTTGGTGGGTGGTATGCCTGTTATCACTGGGACGGCTTTGTGTCTGTGCTGTACTCTATCTCCTTCTGCCTTGCGTGCATTGGCTTGTTTATGATGGCTGCTTCTGAAATCGTTCATATTTTCCTGATAAATTAGACTGCAGAATGCAGAAGGTTTTGTCTCCCATGCCAGAACCATCCAGAAGGCCTCTGACAGATCAGCTTCTCCTCTGAGGTGTGGAGGCAGCAGTAGGAGATGAGTGCTGCTCTCAGCCAGTCAGTCTGTACCTATTTACACGTTTGCTGCACTAATTTAGGGCTCTTCCCAAATAAATCATCTATTTGGACCCTTAATCCACTCACACTCATCTGTCGACTCTGTTCAGTGCTTAAAGCCACATATCCTCCCAGTAAAAGGATGACTTCCCACCAAAAATGCAGGGTCATCAGGTCCCTTGACCCTCAAAGAGCTCAGTGTGGCAGCAAATTTTTCAAGGCTACCCCTTCGGACCCTTTTCCCACCAGAGCTGATGCAGACACAGCCGCCTTTGTGGACAAAGACTGAGTGTAGCTGCCGGTGAGAACAAAAAAGGACTTGGCCCCACCTCTGCACACGGAAATGAACTTGCAACCTCTGCTCCCCAGCGGTGCCTGTGCAAGACTCCCCTGCTCGGCTGTGGGCAGGGACGTGCTGTTTTCAAAACTCGGTGGCTTTTCGTAAATATCACCGGAAACAGCTGTTGAGCAGCACAGAATAAACTTTCCACATGTGCAGTAAAGGTGGCTGAGCAGACACGGCCGTGGCACATCGCTCGGCAGGGAGAGGATGTGCTGGGGGTGAGGGGGAGGTTTGTTTGTCACAGCAGCTTCACGAGTTTTTTTCTCATAATCCCCTGAAAACACTGGGTTTTCAGGGCTGGGTTCTGCATTGTCTTTTCTGTGATACTGATAATAATGATTGAGGGCAAAATTGCTATGTGACAGCCTCCAACTGTCCCCTTTACCTTGAACATGATCAGTGTTACAGCCTTAGTACTTTCCATGTTTGCAGGAACAGAACATTCCTTGCTTTTGCAGAGTACCTGGACTTCAGTCCAAATGGGCTTAATAATGCCCAACCCTTGACACCCACTAGAGTTAGACTATGACAGGATATTTAGTTCATTAGGGTTCTTCAAAGAGAGAGAACTGAGGGGACCAGAGACAATCTCATTGGTAGGTGGACTATGAAATGAAAAGAGGTCATCAGGTCCCCCTTAGTGTAGACTAAAAATTGAAGATGCCTAATAAGACAATCATGCTGCAGATTTAATCATGTTAACACATGAGCAGACACTCAGCAAGCCCCTGTGGGATAGGAGTGGGTGGAACACGATGACACCCACACCTTTGTGTGGTCTGACAAGAAGCAGCAATTCAGCCTGAAGCTGTTGATCTTGGATGGAAACAGAAGCTTGATGAATGCCCTGTTTGCATGTGGACTATGTGCACTGACACGACTGGGTGTCCAGCTCTGAGCACGCCTCCTGCCAGTGTCAGATCTGGGCATGCCACTGCCAAGCCTGACCCGTGCACCGGGGCCTGGGCTGGACTAGGAGCAGCCCTTTAGCAAGTGATAGTCCTGTGCAGGACACAGGATTACTCTGTTAGACCAGTGTGAGATCAAAAACTGCTCAAATGCACCAGGAAGGCGAAACAGCTGAAGGTTCTGTGCAGGCTGCTGTGATTGTGGAGTTTTGCAATGCAGCCACCGGGGAAAATGATGACTGTATGAATAAACAATATGTTGTCAGCCTCGTCTGCCAGACTGAACACTACAAGTCAATAGGAGAGATTTGTGCATGCATGTTCTCCTTACAGCCCCTGAAACTTCTTTCCAGAGGCACCTCTGGTAGCATTCCCTCTGCTTCCCCCTCCTGAAGTGTTTGCTCAGACATCCCTCACACTCTTTGGTTTTTTTTTTCCATTGTGCTTCCAAAACTGGTTCTAGCTGCTGCCTTATTGTAGCAAAGGTTTGGGGATGGGTGTTTTTACAGTGTGTCTCACGTGCAGTATATAACTCCAGTTTATTAGTTCCTGTGGTGTTCAAAGGTTAAATGGGATCCTGCTGCCCCTCAGGCCTGTGGTGTCACGGTGCCTTGCAGGGTTTGCTGCCTGCCCCGCTGGTGCTGGGGCCTCCTGGGGAGGGGGAAATGCTGAGCAGAGCTCAGACAAGCAGTGCCCTTTGCCCTGCAGCAAAGTGTGGCTTGGTGCACAGGGCTGGGCAGCACTTGAGACCCCAGACAGGCGTATTTACATCTTGTCATGCAGTGATTAATGGCTCTGCTCACATGCTCTGCTGCAGCACGGCCGTGATTTAGGCTGCTACCTGTCATCACTGCAATTTTGTGCACTTTAAATTCTTTGTGTATTTGTCCCAGCAGAGTGCACCTGCTTCCAGCCAGCAGCAGTTTCTTGGCTGTCTTGTGACTCGCTGCCTAAACTCCATCTCGTGCATCCCTTTCTTTCTGCCTGCTCCTTGCTCCTGCATGCTGAGAGATCAGTTTACTGGGTCTAAACTTTTACTCGTGTCTAAACATAGGGGCAAATTTGACAAAGAAATAGAGTTGTTCCTTAAGTCTGATGTTAAAAGCAAAGTATGAAAATAACACAGCATTTATTGCTGTTGTCTAGTTGACAACATGGTGATGAGTCAAAGATTTGATTTGGTCTTGGAGGTCTTTTCCAGCCTTAATGATTCTCTGAGTCTCCACAAATGGACAGTGGGAAATGAAATGCTAATCTCACTAACATGTACCTGCAAGCAGTGCCACTTTCAGGCTGGGGTTTCAGTCTTTATAGCAACAAACCCAAGTTCAAATATCTTTTACTAGTGCAGATTTCAAGATACAAACTTATTTGAGGATTTCCTATTTCTGTTCTCTAAAGGTTTGAAAAGAAAAACAATGGGTGATTTCTGTCATCACTTGGTTCCCTGGCATATGGAGATGCAGTGCATGATTGTATTAATCCAGGACTAATTCATTTACAAATCTATTATCCATATATTATGAGTAGCTGCTTGTAGTTAATCACTGCACTTGTTTTCAGCAGGTTTTAAGAGCTTGCCTTGTAATGGTAGTTAAGTGTAAGAAATCTGACGTGTCTGGACAGTATCTAAGTACATTTAGTCTTCTACAATGCTTGAATAAAGCCCTTAAGTTATTAATTAGAATAGAACAGAAGTTCTGGGCTTGTTTTTCAGTCTGTGAATGTGTGGTATGTGTTACTACTGAATATGAGGTTCTTGCCAGTCTCTTGACCTCTGGAAGGATTGAGTTACCCTCCATTTCTTAGTCCTGATTTTTCCATTGCTTCTCACAACTGACTTCATTTCTGCCTAACAAAATTACTTTTTTTGGCATTGCAGCAAGCTGGCACTGCATTTTCTTTACAGCTGTGAGGCACCATTACTGAGCTGCGCTCCTGGCTATATAGGATGACGTTGCTTAAATTATTGCAACCAAACAATACTCTAGCAAAACTTGCAGAATCCCAAATTCCACTGCTTTGCCCTTTTCTCTGCCCATCCCTGAAGTGGAGATGGTCAAGACCTTTCAGACAAGTCTCTTCTTGATCATGTCAAGTCTCCTATCACGACCTGAAGCAGCTGCCATCACACTGTGTTGGTTTTTTTCAACCTCTCTCTGGTTCGCTGAAACTTTTAGTTAATAATTGGAAATAAAGCTGATGAACCTTTTGGCTTCCAGCTCTGCTGCCAGATCACAGGAGCAGCTCTGCAGTTGATGCCTTGGTATTTTTTGCTCTTGAGTAGATGTCATTAACAAGTAGTTGTGTTTAAACTCACATCTTCTCCTGCCAGCTCATTTGTGCCTCCTTGCTGGGCATGTGCCACCCATAGCAGATGACTTAAGACTGGTATATCATGTTCCTCTGTGCCGGGATGTCATGCATTCCTATGGAAACACAAAACTGAGCTTGCTTCCAATCCAAGGCTCCTTGGTTGTTGGCCCGCGCTGCTCGCTGGGTGTAAGGGCTGGAGAATGCCGCTCCGGGATGGGCAGGGCAGGGTGGGATCGAGCTGTCCCCGGCTCTCCCCAGTGGAAAACCGTATGAAATTTCCCTCGAACTGTAACTCCCAGCAGCCAAACGACAAGATTTTTGTTTTAAATAACTTCCTTTCTTCCTTTTCTCGAGGGGCGATGGAGCTAAAGATTAAACAGCACTGAAAGGCAGCTGCTTCTCTTCTCCTTTGGCAGAAAGCAAGTTGTCGCGTCTCTGCATATGAAAGTTACTGCCAAGAACTCTTCCCCCCGTCTCCTGCAGGAGAGAAATTGAGGTCGTTTCCTAAGCACCCGAGTTGTCGCTGCCTGCCTTTTGCAAAACATCGTTTGATGTGCTGCATCAAACCCTGTTGCAGGGCGTGCAGCCTCGCTGGCTGGATCTGAGGGAGAAAAAAGGAGCGGGGGGAAAAGGGAATGGGAAAGGAAAAGCTGGGCGCACCCGCGCGCGGTGCTGTGCCTCATCCCTCGCTGCTGCCCGCCGGGGGAGCCGGCAGGTGAACCCCGGCCCGTGAGCGGGGCGGACCGTCCGCCTGTCCCTGCTCCATGTGTCCCAGTCCTGCGTGTCCGTGCTCCATGTGTCCCTGACCCCTCCCTGTCCCGCGTGTCCCGGTCCCGCGTGTCCCCTCCCTTTCCCCGCGCCGCCACGTGCGGGTGTGGGCGGGGCAGGGGGTGTGTCCTGCCCTGGCCCCGCCCTCGGGCCGCGCCTGCGCGGCGGGGGCGGCGCGGCGGGCGCGGGGCAGAGCGGCGGTGCCGATGCCGCGGGGCAGGGCGGCCGCCGCGGCGGGGAGCGATGATCCCCTACTTCTCCGACAACGCCGTCATCTCCCAGGGCGCCATCGCCCAGCTGTGAGTACCGGTACACACCGCCCAGACTCCCCTTCCCGGTGCCGCTCCGCCTGCCGCGGCTCCCGGCGGCTCCCCCTGCCCGGGCGTGCGCTGCGCTCGCTCCGCTGTCCCCTCTCTCCCCTCTCTCCCCTCTCCCCTCGTCCGTCCCGTTCCCCGTAGTTCGCTCCGCCGCAGATTGCCTCCGGGCAAACTTTCCCCTGGCCGGCACCGCAGTGTGCAAGTGCTGATAAGCGCCGGCAGCGCCCGGCAGCTGCTGCTCCCTCTCCGCTCACTTCCCTGATTATTCTTTTTTTTTCACTACGAGCACTCCGAGTCCCATCCGAGCGCTTCTCTCGGTGTAACACGGGAGCAGCTCGGGGCCGTGCGGGATTCCCCGGCAGGCTGAGCGCTGACAGCGGGCTGCAGACCCCCGGCCCGCACACTTTGGGCTGATCTCAAAGCAGAGATCAGCCCCTTATCTGATCTCGGGTTATCGCAGAGCGGCGGGGGGGGGCTGCGGGGCTGGGCTGTCCCAGGTCGCAGCCGCAGGAGCCGGTCCGAGACCGTACACTCAGCACCTGCGGGTGACAAGGCAGAGACGTGCCCTGCTGCTGCCAGTTGTTAGGCACTGTCAGTCTTGGGCAGCTCTCAAGTGCAGAGTGCCTCCGTGTCCCAACTAAGCCGCATGGAAAATCTCTCCAGCTTCACCCACCCCGCCTTTGATATGCAGATACGAATAATCATTTAATTTATAAACAATTAACAGCCACTGCCTGAGTCGTGGGGTTTAAGTCGTGGAAGGATTAAGGAGGGAAGTGGCAGCTATGGGGTGGTAGATAAGGCGTTCTTCAGAGAGATAGTCGCCGTGATCTAGCCATGCTTGATACTTCTTTAAAGAAACCCACAGATTGTTTTATCTCTTGAAAGCATCATGAAAGGCTTACAGATAAAGTGCTGGGTCCCACCTGGAACTGCGTTCTTGTCGCAAGAAGCTCCTGCTAGAACTGCAGCTGGAAGTCTTTAGTAGATATCTCTGCTTATGCTTCATATGGAAATGAGTCCCCGGACTCTGTGCCTTCTTTTGTGAGCGCTAGCAATCGCTGCTGCAGTTGGTAATCAGTTCAGCTAAGTCTCTGTGAGCCTCTCATACTCAACCCAAAATGTTTGTAATTAGTAATTTTTTCCGTTCGCAGTGTTGCCTGTAAACAATCAGGGCTTTCCCTGCGGTTGCTGATAATGTAGGTTTAACAGAGATGTACCTAAACTGTTCTTCCAAAGCAATGATGCAAACTGGATGTGCCCTGGGCTTTGGGAAGTTGCAGTAATTCTGGAGTTGTGGCGAAAACCCCAACATACTGTGGGCTGAAACATTTCCTTAGAGGTCTAAATGATTTACCGAGCTAGAGTAGGTAGCCAGGTAACAATTTAAGTGCTTTTAAGGTGTTTGTTTTATCCCCTACTCAAACACTTAACCCGGGGCTGGAGACTGTACAGAAAGGGATCAGAAGGAAGGGGAAATGCTGCTCGTCTCTGCTCCCTCCGTCACATGTCGCACGGATCCCTGCAGCAAAGTGCCTCGTGGTGGGTTAAATGGCCACTTGGTTGGAAGGACCACCCTTTCCTTTTCTGGGGAGAGAGATAACGGAGTTATCGGAGTGGAGCTTACAGTGGAGCTTACGCTGTCCTTTGCCTCCTGTGAGGGAAGATTAATAAGCATGAGAATGACAGAGCTTTTGGCCCATGCAGAAGTGTTCTCAGAGGGCTGAGTGCTGGATTAATATTTTGCTAGTGTTCTCAATCAGGATGGTGCTGTGGCTCTCGGGCTGGCCTAGTAAAGGCCAGCATTTAAAGTTTGTGCTCCTAATTAAAATTTCACAAAGGCTGATTAATATTGGATGTCCTTATTTCATCATGGGCAAGACCTAAAAATCCAGATTTAGTTGTTTGCTATGCTAAAAATGTGTTCTCTGTGGAATGGGAAGGGCATTGGTGACCCAACCATTATCAGAAACTTCTGTTTCAGTGTATTCTTTAGTAGATGTATTTGGCTGATCAGCTCTGACTTTCAGAGATCAGCAGAAATTACTCTTGTGTTGACGCTTTTAGTCAGTAATGTAGTCAGCTGGTCTGGGTCTAATTCATTTCAGGTTCACAAGGATTCAAATAATGTCCAGGAGACTTGTGTTTATCAAAATGCTCAGAATTTATAGTTGTAACTTGTTCCAGAAAGTCTTGCTACTCTCACTGAACCTAGGGGGAATTCTGCTGATTTACTAATTTATTTGTGTGTAGGATTCAAAATTTACTTTGGTCTATTAAAACTCTAAGGCAGCTGATAGGAAAGATAGAAAGAAAAAAGCAAAGCTTCAGAGAGTCCGCAAATATCAAAGAGTTTTTATCAAGAAACCTGGAGGAATTGCCATGGATCAGTTCTTCCTGCCTGCAGTCGCTTCCTTTGCCTCTGGCCAAGTTTGAGTAACTCAGTTCATTGCTGGTGTCCCTGCAGTGGCTTTTCCAAGTTTCTCTGTTTTCCAAGTTTCTCTGATAATGCCAGATTCCTCTGTCACCCAGTTTTCCTCTCTATCTCAGCGACAAAGCAGGATGACCCAGCCAT
This sequence comes from Molothrus ater, assembly GCF_012460135.2. Lineage (NCBI taxonomy): Eukaryota > Metazoa > Chordata > Aves > Passeriformes > Icteridae > Molothrus > Molothrus ater. The sequence goes on along the minus strand of NC_050498.2, from coordinate 7,455,354 downwards.
CAGGGCACTCACCTGGGGTTTGAGAAAACCCAGCTCTTGCTTTCACTGTGCCACATCCTTCCTGTGTGAGCCTTACCAGGCTGTGTTCAGCGGGGCAGGAAGGTGCAGAGGGATGCTCAGCCTTTGTTCAGAACCTGAGGATTGACCACCTCCCTTGTGCCCACATCCCTCTGGCATTTTGAAGCCTTTTTTGTTGTGTTTAAATACTTTTGACTCTGCCTTGGCTTCCTCTCTGCCAGGCAGCAGTGGGAGCCCTCCCTGGGCACAACTGAGCACATGTTGTAGCACTCCTGTCCTGTTTACTCCTTCATCCTCGAAAACTCAGGAGTCAGATGGACCTAAAAACCCAGACAGGCTCACTGCTTTCCATGGTTCTTGTGCTTGCCTCATACCAGTCTATTTTCTATTATAAGATGTTAATTCAGTTTTTATATGTATTTTAAACTTTGAGGAGAAAAAAGAAGGAGCAGGAGTAGACACTTTCTTCACAGCATTGTGAGTTTATGGTGGAGCTCGTAGGGGGGGAAAAAAATAACCCAAGAAGTTAAACTGAATTATTTTCAGTGATAGGTAGATACAAAATGTCCTTTCAGACCTGCCTTAGCAGCCTGTTGCTCTCTCCCGTAATCAGTTTTCTTCTAAGTGATAGCCTGTGTGCAGAGTGTGAAGAAACAGCACTTCACAGTGTAAGAGGAAGTTCTGAGGCTGTGCAAGTAATTACAAACTGTACAGTAAATGACAGCACTGGGTAATTCAGGCTCATTGTGTTGCCACCTCTGTGCTGTAACCTGCTTGGCCCTTTGTCCTCCCCCACCCCTTTCATTTTCCTCTGTCACACGGCCTTGGCCTTTATGGTGGGAAATTTCATGACCACCTAATCTTGAATTGTGCCAGATGCCAAGTCAGGAACTTGGATAGGTGTGTGGCTGCTGTTGCCATTCTTTGGAGAGCTACTTATTTATTTATTTCTTGTATGGGAAGCCTTACAACCTTTTTATCTCCTTACAATGTTATTGCTGCCAAAACCCTTGACCATTCAGCAATTAGACCCAATCCTCTGAGCAGTATGTTATTGGAAATCTTTAATTGCTTCTGTGCCATTGTAAAGCACTGTAGCTTTGTGAGTATTTTACCATTGTGCTGAGAGTCAATGATATTTAAAAGCCAAGGAGGAGATGCATGGAAACTGCTGCAAAAAGCCTGGAAGATCAGCAGAGTCATTCCAGTTAGCACTGTCAGCTTTGACTGAAGTTGCCTTATGAGCTGAGGGTCGCTCTGGTGGGAAGTGCTTCAAATACAGAAAGTGGTTGATGAGCCCTTCATGTCTTGTAGAGTGTGGCAGGATCAGGGCAGACTGCAGCAGTTGTTTTCTCCATTCAAGTGTGCATTGTGTGCTCTGGGTTTGTGGGGCTGCAGAAGACAGCCTCATACTCCATCAGGGATGTGATGGGAATGTGCAGGCAGGGGAACCTGACCCCTTACCCTTCCTGCCCACCCCTCCACACAGCTGAGCTCACCCTGCACAGTGGATGGGCTTCCTGTTGACAGAGCAGAGTCGTCGGGGATTTCTCATCTTTTTTATTTCTTTGCTGCTTGTGAGGAAACAAATGCAATGCTTAAGAGGCCTCTTACTACCCACTGATTACTGAAAACTGTTCAAATAGGTTGTGGTATTTGCATAAAAGTGGTAATGGTCTGTGCAGGGTTGATCATTAACCAAACCAGGGCTGTATTGTTCATAACTACTTTTCCTGTTTGGCTTTTCCTTTTATTCCCCTGGAAGCTGTGGGTATTTGTCTCACCGATCCTTCCTGGTAAGGGCTGGAAGAGAGACAGAGATGGTTATCAGACATCACATCAAAACCTGAGCCACAAACCAGTGTTTCAAGGACAAACCCCCCACGCCACCACCCTTTTTGAGCAATATGTTTTACTTAGGAAGCCCACGCTGCTGGGCTGCCAAATTAATGTTTTAAAAGGATTTAAATGGTAGAGTTGACTCTGAGATTGTGTTGTCCTGAAACATCTGCAGATGTTCCTGTTTCTGGAAATGCTTGGGATTTTTCTAAAGACCACAAAGCAGAAGGACTCCAGTGAGATTATCAGCAGAAAAAGACCTTTTGGGGCCAGTTAATAGCTGGCTGGGATTTTTTTTTCAGGATTCTACATCCTTGCACCTTTATCACAGAGCCCCTGGTTAAAATATTGCTTCATTGTTTTTAAAACAACTTCAAGCTAACTTTCTTGACAGTTGCTTCTGACTAGTGTTTGTGGGGTCAGAGAAAGTTTAAAATTCTGCATCCCATTCTGCAGTAGGCTCTGAAGAGCTGCTGTCTCCCCTGTATTGGTCTGACAAACAGCATTTAAATTATCAGCCTGTATGGGCTTAAAACTAGTTCAGCAAATATTTTTCTCCAGTGTGTCATATGTAATGTGTACAGAGCAAATCTGCACCTTGAGTTTCCAGCCATGTTGTTTCATAGCAGCTGGTTGAAGACTGAAATTTTCACAAACACATGGAGCAAAACTCACTCCTGTCCTTAATAGTAAACACCTTGTGCCTTTGCTGAAGTATTCCAAAGCCACCTCTTTTCTTTCCATGTGCAGCTTGGCCAGAGCTTGAATCCAGCAGCTTGAGAAGGAGCTGCAGACTGGCAAGAGCTGTTCTGCAGCCACCTAATGCTGGGTTGTGTGGGATTAACCAAGTGTTTTGTGACAGACAGCAGCTTTCTGGTTCAAGGACATCAGCCTGTGGATGAGGGAGGCTGGGGAGAAGAAAAGCCTATAAAGGTAAACTTAAAGGACAAGTCCCAGAGTTGCTGAAGGCTGGGAGTGACATAGGAATCCAACCTGGAGGATCTCTCAATGTAGGATTGGCATTTTTTTGTGATTGGCAACTTGATAAATTTGGGCACTTCTATTATATTGAGGTGACAGGCTCCTTGTTCAGTGCATATTCCTGTTTATCCAGTACTTATCTGCCCCTCATCAACATGGTGTTCAGCTCTTTGGGCTCTCTGATTTACTTGCAATAAGCCATTTAAGCAGAATGCTTTTCCTCAAAACACCTTTGTTATAAGTAGGCTAAATCCAGACTGCTGAACCAGAAATGATTGACTCCTTTTTTTCAAACAAATGATCTTTGTCACTTATTAGCGAACTCTTTCATTTGTTCACACGCTTCTCACAATGGCTTAATGAGCTCCATGCTGTCCCAGCAGGCAGAGCTGGCTCCTGCCCCTCGGGAGTGCCACAGGTTGGGGTCTGGTTGCTTTGTTAAACTTCCAGCTTTTCCCTGGAAGAGCACAGATCTCAGTGACACCTGGCTGCTGCAGTGTGGCTTTAGGGGAGGCACCCAGGTGGATCAGAGGAAGTTCATGTCAAGGTCCGGAGGTGCCTGGGGTGGACTGGGACCCCTGTTGAGTGGAGCTTGGAATTGTCTGTACTGTGGTGTTGTGGTGTATACCGTGCTGGATTTCTTCACTCCCTGGGATTTGTTTGCCAGCATGAAGAGAGTGAATTTGCTTCTCTGAGCCTCTTGTTGTCCTGCAGCCTCTTTTTGTACAGAATCCCAACTGGATGCTTTGGAGAGGGCTGTTACCTGTGGCTTGTGTAGCTGACAGGGCACGGGCAGCTCTGTTCTGGGTGTATTGCTGGTGTTTTGTGAGACTCCAAATGGCAGGTGGGACTGCAGTAGGGTCATTTTGATTAGCAAATGATAAATTTACCTTGGTCAGGTTACAAAGTAAGGGGGAATCCCATTTGCACAATGTGTAGAAAGCTATCATTAGTCTTAATTTTGTCCTCCTGTTAGTTTCCTGCTTGCTTTCTGCAACTCGATACTGAATTAAAATGAACCCAAATTGTGGGAGGAGTTTTACTGGGTTTTTTTGTTTGTTTAGCTTGTTTGGGTTTTTAAAGGGCTCATTGCATGGTGGTGTGTGAAGAGCTTGTCACTGGCTTTGTTGTTGTTATTGTTAGGGTTGGTTTGTTGTTTTTCTTCCCTTTATTTGCTTTGTAAAAGAGATGGAGAAATCAAAAAACAGATGCAAAGTGGAACAGCCGCATTCCTCTGTGGCGCAAAGACTGAAAGACAGTTAGTCTAAATCAAAACAAACAGTTTGTCAGCACCATTTCTTGCCCTCCTGTTGGTTTGCCATGATGAGGAGATTGCAAGAAAGCAAAAGAGGAATATCCATGTGCCTCCATAGCAAGTGGGGGTACCACAAATACCCACCCCAGAGGTGGGGAATGCTGCGTCCAGTGTGTGTGAACAGGACTGGTGTGTGGGGGTGCTGAGCCAGCCCAGGAGCTGCATTTGGGGAAGGGGGGTCAGGAGATGGACCAGGACATCACCCACATTCCCAGCACAGTCCCCGGCAAAACCTTGACACTGCTGTAATCTTCCTGACTCTTTTGTCCTTAGTTCCTTCAAGTACATAATGAAATGTTCTATGAGAGGCTCTCTAGCTTGAAATTAAGCAAATATCTATTCTGGAGCCTTTTTAGAAGCTGTTTAAGAGCCTTTTCCCTGAAGTACACTGTGTTCTTCTTAGAGACTTCGCTGGTTCTGTGGTACATAGCAGTGTTTAGTATTCTGATGGTCTTTCTACTTTAATGTGTGGTTTTTAAAGGGGTTTCTATGCTTTTAGGAAATACGAAGACCTGAGTTAACCACAGAAAATTGGCTGCCAAACTGCTTAAAGTGCTAATTCTGCTGAAATTTAGCACCTGACTTTTGCAGGGATAAACACATCTGGAATCTCTAGTCTTCTGAGTTCAAACTCCTGTAAAATAAAACTTTTATTTAATGTGTTTCCAGTCTGAGTCTCAGTCAGCAAAACTATGCAGGGTTTTTATGTTGAGTTAAAAACTCCTTTATATGCATTTTGAAGTAAAGCATTGACATCCCCCTGCAAGTTGCATGAAGGTGCTAAAAGAATTGGTTAATTTGCAGCTGTGCTGAGAAATCACAAATGCAAAACTGCATGGTGATGCTTCAGAAGGAAGCACTTTGCTGTTTTTCCTTTAATTTACTTTTTTTGTGAGCAGATACCATGAAGAGTGGATGGTTCACACTACTGCTTCCCTGCTTGTATTTAAAGTAGCTGTATAAAAACACTTCAATTCTTAGGAACGTTTTGAAGAAGTTTTCTTGTCTCCTATTTAGAATCTCCCAGTTCCTTTTGCCTCTTAGAGTGCCCTTCGTTTCGGCTTTTATTTAAGTTGGGAGATGCTGTGCTGGTGTTAGACATCCCACAGTCTGTCAGCTTCTGTTTAAAGTGGTGTATGGTGAGTGATTAATGGAAATTATTTGGGGAATAAAGGACTCCTGGTAAGCTGATCCCTATTCAGAGCACCAAAAGAAAAAGCAGAGTCACAAGGGATGTTGTCTCCAGGAAGAACTTGTAACATCCGCGGGGGGAAGAGTTGGATTGGAAAGTGATGCTGAGCTTGCATTTTGAAATGGATCATAATTATATCTCATGGTCTGATTTGGAGAGCTTTTCCTGATGGCTCTGGAGGCTGATTGTCACTTACACCAGCAGGATGCTGGAGTGGTTCTCGTGGCTGCTGTCAGGGTAGGTGTGCTGGGAGTGCTGCTCTGAGCTCCTGGGGACAAGCAGCCTTGTCTCTCCAGGCTGTCACCCCGTTCCCTCAGTGCTGGGTCACTGAACCCAGAGTGAAGCTGGGTTTCTTCTTTGGTTTGCAGCTTTATGTTGAATCTGAAGTTTGTATTGACCTTGCTTTGTGCAAGGAGCTGTCCTTCTAAGTGTTGCCCTGGTTTGAAGGCACGGAATCCATTAAACTATTCCAGCTATAAAATGTTTCTGATCCTTTGTCTTTGATGATTCCTTACTTCTAGCTGATTAAAATTTCAAGTTATTAGTTGCAGCCACATTTAAGTTTGTATTCCCTTAATTGTAGCTTTCCTGTTCCCTAAAATAAAGTCCCTGGTGTATTTGCAAGGGGGAGCAGATCAATGGCCCAGTTACTGGCTGTATCTTCACAACAGGTAAAGCTCCCTGTGACTTCCAGTTTCAAATCAAAACCTATTGAAAGAAACCTGGCACGTGGCAGTTCTCTGTGAAACAGCCCACAAACCATCTCACATCACTGGCTACTGCTGACTGTCCTTTTTGCTAATCTAAAGGGACAGTAGTTCCTAAACCGATTTTACTGTTCCTGCTGGAAACTGTCATTTAGGGATCAAATACCATTGCATGGGGAGGATGCAGTAAGAATGAGAGAAAATTGAAAGTGCTGAGTGCTGCAGAAGTTAAAATACTGAACAAATAACTTCCTTCTATATTTTTATGAGTCAAATCCAACAGCCTCTTGATGATTTTTGATGCTTTTGGTAAACAAGCTTTTGCTTCTTCTTAGCAAGAGGAAAAGGCTTATTATTCAGCATTGATTTCTTTGTGTAGAGACAGAGTGGTCCTTGTTTTGGTGCTCTATTTACAGGGGTCTGTTAATGTATTTACTGAGGGCAGCCAACAAGGCTGTGATCAGAGCCAGGCAGCTTCCCCAGCGTAATTCCTCCATGCCATGCCCTGGTTGGGGTGGTTGCAGAGCCAAGTCCTGGCACAGTTCTGCTTCTCAAGGCAGCAGGAGCTCTGCTCCCTGGCTGACCACAGCCATGCTTGGTGCTGGCCACATCCACTGAGACCAGAAAAACACAGAGCAGCATCCTCCTGAACCAGTCACGTCCTGGGGCTGTGCCTGGGGGAGCTGTGGCTGCTGGGGAGGGAGTGGGGACACAGGGTGCCCTGCCTTGAGTGGGTGCCGGGGCCTTGTCACCTCTGCTCACACCCATCCTGGGGAGGCAGCCAGCACTGGCCATGCTTCAGGCAAGTCAGTGATCTCCTTCCATCTGTAAAGTGCTGGACATTCTTTGGCTAAATATAGGGGAGCCTGGACTTGGCTGTGGCAGGGAGGGACAGTAAGTTGACCTCGGTGTGTCTCCTGTCACTTGTGTTACAGTCGTATTTAAAGCAGATGGGTCCTTCTTGTGGGACACTGCCAGTCAGGCCAAACATGGTCAGGTCTGTGACAGTGACATGCAGGGAGATTGGCATAAAAATTTATTATAAAATATCTCATCTTAAATGCACTTAATCGTAGTGGGGAGAGACCAGGTTGTTAATTAACTGCTGGAGGGTCTGTCAGCTGTCATTTAAGGTTTAAAAAGAATCGTGCTGTGTATGAAGGCAATACTTTCAAACTCTGGTGGCAGAGGAGATTACTGTGTGGTTTAAAGATAATCAACTAGGACTGTGTTAATTAGGAGAGAAAAAAGATAAGTGTGTGTCAATCAGAGGGGTGTTCTTCCTGAAGATTAACTAATCAAAAAGCTGGTGGTTATTTTTCTCTGTTCCTTGATGTGATAGATTATCCTTAGGAACTTTTCTCATGTTGATTTAAGTGTTTCTAAGAACACATTTGTGAAAGCATTTTGTTGGTACCACAGCAGCTGGCTCACTTTGGGCAGGCTGAGCTGGTAGGAGCACGGCATGTGGTGGTAAAACACTGTGGAGTGTTCTCCTGGGTACTGCTGTCCTGCTCCATGAACCCAGTGGTATGCATTAAAAATGCCCAAAGGTTGTTTAAACAGTATATGGCACAAGAAGAATGTCATGTAGAGCTTTCATCTGGGAATGTCTTGACTTGGAGACCTGGAAGCCTTTGGGGACTATCATGTAAAACAAATTCCTTTCATGGTCTCTCTTCCGGTCTGGGTCTCTTGCTTTAAAAAGTGCAAAGAATCAAATTTCTTCTGTAAACACCAAGTGCCCAGATTTCTTAATCAGCATCCTAATTGTGTTAGCCACCCCCTTCCTAGTCTGTGAACTGCCGTGCTCGTGCTTGGACTGCAGGAAGAGCGATTTTGTGCATATCTTCAGTCTCAAATTCCAGAGACATCAGGGCTTTGTTTGCACAACTTGTTTTGCTGTTACTTTTTGGAATCTTTTTCTTTCTCTCTGGATGGATTCTCTGAAGTTGCCTCGGAGGCTGAGCATGGGCCACCAACACATGCTTTGCTGGGACTCCCTCTGTGCTGCATAGCCAGAGAGATGGGCAGTAAAGCTTTTTGCTATTTGTGCTGCATGGAAAATGGGTCCTTTTCAGTCTGCGATAATTTAAATCATCCCTGCTTAATTTCCTTCTTCACTGCCACGGTGATCCCACAGCCTGTGCCCAGGTTCCTATTCCTTGAAATAAATAATTTCCTGGATCTGTCATCAGTGGGGTGTGCCCCCAGTCTGTTTCTCAGTGATGACAACAGCCACAGCCCAGCTCAGCACATCTCCCTCTCCCCAGCCTCAGCACCAGGACATTCCCTCCCTTCCCAGGCTGCTGAGGGCTGGCAGGGGTGATGGGGACAGCGAGGTGGCACAGGGAGGGCTGTGTCAGGGTTACTCAGCAGCAGCAGCCCAGTGAAACCCAACCTGGAGCTGCCAGCGGCAGGCTGGGCACAGGGCTGGGTGCTGAGGTGAGCTGATGTCCCTGCCAGGGCTCTGCCTGCCTTGCCTGGCCTTTGGGAGTTTGTTGAGCTGGTTCATCTCTAGGCCAAGAGTATGTGAGGAGAACAGGAAACCCGCATGGACTTTCACTTCCATCAGACACCGTAAAATGCTGATCAGCTTAAAACAAAACCCAGTCTGCTTTCCTTCGCCTGTAAGGAATAAATCCCAGCCCTGCCTGTGAAGAAATACATTGGATGTGAGTGTGAAACTCAGCCCTGCAGAGCAAGGCTCGGGGCAGGGAGGCAGAGGAATGCTGCAGGTGGTTGGGGTTGTCTCGGCACAGTGCAGCCCTGTCGCAGCTGCGTGGGCTGAAATCTTGGGCTGCAAACAGCAGCTGTTGTTGCTCCCTTCGCCTGCAGCAAGGCTGGGATGAGTTTCTGGCAGGGATCAGTTTCTCAGCCCAAAGCTGTTGTCTTCTGTGCAGTCTCCAAAGGATGCCACTGCTCTCTCCTGCATACCCAAGCTGCCCAAGTTTGCAAAGGTATTTCTGAGCTCATTTCAAATGATCTGGTGGCAGAGGAGCTCTAATGGCATGTCATGGTTGCTTCCAGCAGTGGGTGTGACTTGCAGACTGGTAACTCACTTGGATGTTGAGTGGGTATCAGAGCTCCCCACAGCCTGGTGGGATGACCTGAGGCTGGTTTGATCCTGTCTCTGAAACTGTGTCTGAGTGTGGTTGTTTTGTGCACCTGAAGCAGTTGTTCTTCACTTGCACACACAGCCGTGGTCTTCAGGGTTCCCTTTGGCAAGTTGTACCCTCTCTGAATTCAGCAGAAATTCTCTCCTTGCTTGGAGCAAGGTAAAGAAATTAGTCCTTTGGAATTCAGATTCACACCCATCCATCCTCACCTTTGACTGTCTTCTGGCAAACTGTGAGGTTTTCCTGTTGTCTTAGTTTGGTTTCAGAAGTTGTCCATATTGGAGCCCAAAACAAGGGAAAAGGTGACCTGGTGCTAGTGAGAAGGGACCCGGTAGGTAAGTTCATGTGGATGAGTAACAGTTGGCATTGCAGATCTCTCTGTGATGATGCCTGTCTGTGTCATGGAAGCCGAGTTCTCTCTCCAGGGAGCCCCACCTTGGAGCAGAGGAAGTGCCTGCAGACAGTTCCTGTTTTAAAAAAAAGGCACAAATGCAGATGTTGCTAAAAATGCAGTTTGCGTCAAACCTCTGAGCCCAAGTGGGTTCCCACGCTCAGTTTGTTTTTCTCCTTGGGCTGTTTCTTAAGTTGCAAAAGTGCTGAGTGGTGAGAGATGGCCTTTGGTGGAGAACCACTTCCCTTTTCTCTCCCTGCCCTCGGTGGTGTCACCTCTGCTGACAGTGTCACTGACCCCTTTTCTGTGAGTTGTGGCCCTTGTTTTGCTCTGCACTGAGTTTGTTTCTGTTTTGGGTATCAGAGAAGCCTGCGCTTGTCTGTGTTTGCTGCCAGCTGACCCTGTTAATACAAATGTCAGTGCAGGGCAATCCTGAGTTATCCTTGCCTATTCATTTTCCTTATATGGTTCTGGTGGGTTTTCTTTATTAGTACCTGGTTTTGTGCTTTACACAGCTCTGAGATCTGCCCTCTGTGTGAAGAGAATCAAGCACCTTAATCCCTTGCCTAGGAACAAAAGTTTAAACTGGAAGCCAAACATTGCTTCCCTCTATTAAATTCATTAATACTGTAGGCAGTTATTAAACTAGGTGCATTAAAAAGTAAACAAGGGAAGTAGGGATGTTGTTTATTGAAAAACAAACTACAGTGAAGGTGAAGGAGGCACTTCCCTGGGGAGGGATGCTGGAGGAATGCAATGCTTTTATCTGGTGTGTGAGGGAGAAGTGCCCTGGGCTGCCAGGCTGCACATCATCCAGCTGTGCACCCAGCTGCTGGTGCACCCTTGGCTGTGGGACTGATGCTTTATTAACCAGAACTTTTCTTGTGGGCAGGTGAAGGGTGGGAGGCTGGCAGTGAGAGCTGCCCCCAGAGCAAGTGTGATGCCAGGCCCTGGACCTGCCTGTGGAGAAGGAGAAGCAGCCACTTTGGGAGGGGAGCAGGGAGAGGGAGGGAAGTGGCTTGAGGTGCTGAAAAAATCCGCAGGCTGCAGGGGAATTGCTGCTCCTGCAGTCCTGGCTGCTCCAGAGCTCGCTCACACGTCCCCAGCTGCCCTCTCTCCCTCCTTCCACACCTCAGGCAATGAGCTGAGTATTGGTGCCTGCTGTGCCACTCCTGCCAGCCTTGGAATTTCCTTTTTGTTTGGTTTGAGTTTTGCAGCTGCTGGATTAAGGGAAGATGATGGAGCTGAGCTGGCAGCTGAGGTGTGCAAGGCAGCATTGGCTGCTCATGTTAGGGCAAAATCTGGGGGGCTGTTGAGGGACTGCACAACTCTCTTGTCATAGGGAGCTACAGCTGGAGCCTGACTTGGCATAGAAATCCCATTGCAGCTGCTTCAGAGCTCTTTTCTGCAGGGCTCTGGTTAATAAATACCCACGAAGAGAAATTGTATTTCTGTAAATCATACAGGTAGTGGACTTCCATTCAAATGTGAAGTACCTTGATACTTCATTTCCCCAGCCACCACTTTTCAATCTCCCATTTCATCTAAGGATTAGGGTGAGCAGGGTTGGGAGGATGTGACCACATGCAGTGCCCATGTGCTTTGGGCATGGCTGCGAGGAGGTGACAGCCCAAGGAGGTTTTGGCCTTTGCCACACTGACCTGTCCTGTACGTTGTGTGGGAGGATGTGCATGGAAGGACTTCTCCTGCCGAGCCTGTCAGGGAATGGTGCCAATTTCTGCTTGTGCTACTTGGCAAGTGCCCGACCAAGGGCTGGGCTGGACAGGACAGAGCCTGCTGTAAGGAGCTGCTCTGATGAGTGAGGAGAGCAGACTTTGGAAAGTCATCCTCAGGCTCTCAATAACTTAATTAACTGTTTATTAGGATAAAACATTGCCAGCAGCCATTCAGGTGCCTCCTTGCCTTATTCCTAAAAAGGTTTTCTCTCCTATAATTGTGAAGCAGTTGCAAGAGAAAACAGCAGGGTTCTTTTTGAGTATTTTATACTGAGGACTGAGGGTTTCTCATTGAAATTGGAGAGTGGTGCAGATTCACCTGGCTGGGAGCTGGAGGGCATTGTCCAGGAGGTCATGACAATGCATCCAGTGATTTATCACATCTCTGACACAGCCCCTAAACCAGTAACACTTTCTCTTTTACGTCCTCATACCAGTGTATTTGGTGTTTGTGCTTGCAGTTTATGAATGGAGCTGTGCAGTGTAACATCTGGGAAGGCATTTATTTTTTGTTTGCCATCTATAAGTTCTGTGTGGATCTCATTTTATAGCATAAAGAGAATTTAGTTTGAACCATGCAGTGATTCCCTTGTGCAGGAGGAGCTCAGCCCTGGGCAGCACATCAGGGAGCACAGAATCACTTCTGTTTCCAGCTGTTACTGCTGGTTAGAAACAGAGCCTTCTGAGGGCAGAGTCTGTGCTTTTTATGCAAAAGGCTTTAAATAGTTCTGATGTGACTTGTACAATTTCTACAAAATCTTTTCTGCCTGGGAGAAAAATTGGTACAAGTAGCGATTTCTGTAGAAGTTGCTTAAGTCTTCTGCTTGCACTGGTTCTCTTCCCAGTGAGCAGAGAATTACCAATAGCACACCACTGGTGGCCTTGAGGCTGCTGCCTCACTGCAGAGGTGAACATGGAACAGAAGGGTTTTTTTTCCCCAGCTGTAGTGCTGGGGATTGTGAACTCTTTGATAGGTATGTCCTGAGTAAGTCTTCTCCTGAAAAAACCTGCTGTGCAGTACTGACAACTGATGACAAGCCTGGGGTGCTGATAAAACCCAGCTCAGCTTTGTTACCTGTGCCAAGTTGGCTTCTTGTCTTCTGCTGCTGTCCTGGACTCAACTTCTCCCCTAACCACGTTGAGTGTCTTTTAACACCAGTCTGTTCCAGGAGAGTGTTTCAAAGAGCCCTGAAGCTCCTGTAGGCTCTGGCAAGCCAGATTTTGTGAAGTATTTCAAAGCCCACGTTATGCTTGGAAACCATCGAGCTGTCAGCAGGCTGAAATCAGTAGTGGATGGCAACACTTGTTTAGAGCCTTAATTGCCCTTTTCGCAGCCGTCTTTTCTACCTTTTGTGGTTTTGAAGTGTCTCAGACTGGGGCCTGCTGTTAGTGTCCTACCCAAGGAATCCTTTATATATCAGGGACAGCATCCTAAGGTGATGATCTTGCCCTGAAATGTGATGCTTTAGGTGAAGGTCATGCCAGGGGCTGTCCAAACAGGATGGACCCAAATGGAGCAGCCCTCTGAGTGTGGCACAGAGAATGTCAGGCCAGTGATTGCTTTTTGTTTTTGTCCATGTGGTGCAACACAGGCACCAAAATCAGCATCTGCTGAATTCAGTATTAGAGCTACTTGGACTTTCCCATGACTTTGTTGCCTTTCCTCCCAAGATTTTCTTTACTGCTTGAATCTCAAAGCAAGAGCTTTGTTGTGTGTTTGTGTGTATTATGGGTTTCTTTTCTGGACACTGATGCATCTGGGCTTAGAATTCAGGGTAGACGATGCCAGAGGTGCCAGCAGTGTGCCTTGGCTGCACAGGGAGTGTCCCCACAGCTGGATTTGGCACGAGGCTGTCGTCTCCATGCAGCTGCTGTTCTCCCAGCAGTGCTGATGGCCATCTCCTGCCCTGCTCCTGCCCTCAGGAGGTGCTGCCCCCCCTGCCTGACCTCCTTGTTCCACAAGAATGATCTGCTTTGCCACATTCTTCAGCTGCTCCAGCCCTTTGTATGGGAAATTACTTTCCCTTTCCCTAGTCCTACCAAGTTACACTTAGAGCCCACGGTTAATGGCCCAACACAAGGCTCCCCTGGCCTTAGGAGAGGAGGTGGCCTCCTGGAAGGATGCACCTGATGGGAATCTCTTTAGTTCTGCTGCTCTTTCCTTTCCAGGCTGGTGGCTGAGAGCTGGTGATAAGGGAAAGTGATGGAATTGAGGAGATTTTTAACCTCCTGGCCCTCTTAGCTACATGCTACATTATCCACTAAAAATAGTTGCTAATTCCACCTTCTGGGGGAACCTCAGGCACAGGCTAAAGGATTGCTAATATTAGTGGTTGGCTTTGCTGATAAAATTAACAGTGTGAAAGCTGTCTGTGAGTGCTGAATTCTTTCTCCTCCTCTGCAGCCTAACATCCTTTAATAGTTCTCTTCTGTGGTGAGTTTATAATGGGAGGAGGAGAATTTATTTTTAACATTAATAATACTATTATTATTATTTTAAGTGTCCTTAAGATAACTCGGTGTTTCTCTAGTTCAGGCTGTAAGAAGCTGTGTACCTTGAGAACTTTGAGAGGATTTATTTGTCAACAAAAGCTAGAAAGGCTCAGTCAAAATTTTTACTTTGAGAGTGGTCTAAAGAATATTTTCAGTGTGCCAAATGAACTTACTATTTTTTGGCTTTAGCTTTAATATAAGTAGAGAACTCTCTGATCCCTTTTAATTTAGGATGAGTGATTTTTTCCTTTTCAAAATTCTGTTTTTATTGAAACATCCAGACCATGTTTGACATCTGGTTCAATTTTAGGAAGAAAGTTCTGGGAGAAACTTTGTCACTCAGGAGTGCTGAGGCTATGACAGCACGGTCTAAACATTGGGATGTGCTGCAGCCTTGAGAAAAGCCTTTCTGACTCTGTGCATCTGCTTTTCTAGGGCTTGGAAAACTTCATTTTTTATATCCCTGGCAGCAAAATGGAGAGGTGCCCAGAAATGTGCTTGAGCTTAGAGGGAAATCCAAATTTAACACAAGCTTTTCTAATTATTTTACTTCTAAAAATGTAGTCAGAAAATCTTTTTTTAAAGTAGTCAACCCCAAATAATGCAGGGATTTTTACTCTGTTAATTTCCCAGTCCTCATCCCTTAGAGGAAGGGAATAACTAACTAGGTTTGATATTTGCTTAAGTGGAGAAAAGAATAAAAATTCCTAACCTCTTGCTCAGGACAAGAGTTGTCTTGAAGGACAAGCCAACATCTTTTCAAAGCATGGAGCTGTTGGGATGCACGATGCCAGAGACTCTCCCATCCTGTCTTATCATATTCATCAACCATCCTGTTGACTAGAGAATTGTTTCTGGTTTTCTTCAAAGCCTCTAGGACTGTCTTATCAATTCTGAGCAAAGCAGGAACCCTCGAGTATGCAACAGGATGGCTGCATTGCAGAATCTGGAGCGTGTCTTGCTTTTTCCATGAACCGCTGCATCTGCAGGAAAAGAGCTGGATGATATACTTAAAATACCAGCTGTTCCTCAGTACTTGGGAGTTCTTTATTGCCCCTTTTTACAAACTTCTCTCCTCATGTGACTTTAGAAAGGGCAAAATCAACTCATGAAGTGATGGCCGATTTCAACAGCATTACAGTTTCTTGTTTTCTTGATTTATAGGTCTTTGAGAGTTAATCATCATGCAACTCATAGAGAGTAGTTTTATGATTTCTTAATCTTTTGTGTACACTAATTTTCTTTTGGCTAACTGCTGAAGGGAGACATTTGTTTCTGCAGGGCATCAGCTGTGTCTGAACCACAAAGCTCAGGGTTAACAGAGTCCATAATTACCCAGATGCGTGGGCTTGTTCTGTTCATCACCATTTAGAAATGTGGATCTGTCATCTTGACCTTCAAATCGAAAATGTAGCCATAGGTTAATCCCCTCTGCCTGCTCAGGTTGCACCTCTGCAGGCAGAGTGGCACCAGCATATGTTCTGCTTTTCAGTGTTTCTCTGTTTGTGTTGTTCTCAGTTATGCTTTGAATGTTTGCAGTACGTACATGAGGGAAAGAGTTCTTTACCAGCAGAATGATTTGGTCTAAATCACTTCATTGCAAAAGAACAGAGCATGCATTCAGTGCTTTTAACCTGTCTCATTCATTGCTTTTTTCCTTTTTGAAGACAAGACACTTTTCCTCACTCCCTTTTTGTCTTTTCCCTTGCAGCATCAGCGAAAGCTTCCTCACTGTGAAAGGTGCAGCTCTCTTCCTGCCACGAGGAAATGGGTCATCCACACCCAGGATCAGTCACAGGCGCAACAAACATGCAGGTGAGTGTGGTATCGATGGCTGGGGCTTGTCTGCTCCAGAGTTCACCTTTCTTGAGCTCATTCTCACCTGATGGCACACGTTTGTCTGGCCCACGTGTATTAAGGCCTGACCTGCCAGTCTCAATGCTGATAGGAAAGAAAGTTTTCAAAACTCTGCTGTTCAAACAGGACCCTCAAATGAGTGACATCAGGGCAGCAGTCATGGCATGGTGGAGACTTGAGAATGAGTGCCCCACAAAATATCATCCTGTAATTTTAGTATGAGAAAGGGAGGGGAGGACTGCCTTCCAAAACCTTTGTGCACTGCAGTGAGAAACCTGAGTTTGTGATACAGGGTGAGTAATGGTCCTTCCTAATCTGAAAGGAACTGGTTATGATGGAGGAGAGGGAGGAGGCTTACCAGACTTACCTCTACGTGGGGATGAGGAAACCTCTGAGCAAAGTCAGTGTGACTTCTCAGAGATGTGAGCAGAGTGAGTAATAGAAAGTCAGTTATAATTCCACCTCCTTTATCTGCTGGAAGTTTGATTTGTGTTTTTGCTTTCACTCTCTTTGAAAAGTTGCTCTGAATATCATAACTCAAACATTTCAGGGTAGGGTTTTTTCATTGGCTATATGGTGCTTAATCGCTGGTGGTATTTTACAGGCATCAGATAGTGTGGGGATTTTTCCCTTCCATAAAGCAATTGGCAGGAAACAAAAATAAATTGGGACCTTCAGATGTTTGCAAATGGGACAGAGATAGAAGCAGAAACAGGAGTCAACATGCTTTGCTAGAAGGTGACCAGGAAAAATGTGACTTGGTTTGGTTCCAGGTGTATATCCTTTTGTACTTTGACACCATCAGACTGTCATCCACCTCTGCATCTGTCAGAGTTATGTATGTGATGACTGGCCACCTCAAAATCTGTTTGCAAACATATTTATAGAAAAAGTTTAAGTCAGAAGGCATTTAATTATATACTTCCACTCAAACATAGCACAAGCAGTACCCAAATTGCTTTGGTGAGATGCATTAATTACCAGTTGTCAAAAGAAAATGTTCTGAAACTTAAATTAAAGCTGGCCTTTCTGGTCAAGAATGAAGTGAAATGTCCTTTAGTGTGAAAGTAGAGTGAGCAGTCTTTAAAAAGTTTCTCTCGGCCTGTCTTGGTGTTTAGTCTCTCCAAAGTTCATTGCTGAAGCCCAGAGTCTTCTGGCACTGCTGCCTTGGCTTTGCCTCGCTGAGAAACCCAAAGATTTTCCTGCTGAACCTCTGCAAGGCAGCACAAACAGCTGTTGAGTCTCTCTGCTTGCCTCATTTACTTGCTCCAGCTGATTTGCATGAGGTCTGGAGACCTTGGTGGAAAATAATTGCTTGTCTAATCGGCCCAGAGCTCTTGGAAGCCAGATTGCCAAGGAAGCAAATCCGGTGTGTTGTAATTGCTTACAGCGAGATGTTTGGTGCTGCCGAGGCTGGCTTGCCTAAGGGGTGGGATTTTTGTTCTTAGAAGACTTATTTTATTCCTGTCTCCTCAGTTTACAGGGTGAGATTTAATGAGCCATCAGTGCTTGTCCTTTCCTCGGTTTCCCTGCCTGTCAAGGGATGGGAATGCTCTAGTGGTTTTTTTATGGTGCTTGGAGGTGTCACTGAAGAGAGTCCCTCGTCTGAGTGTGCACCAGATTTCTGTGAATTTTTCTGGTATCAGCAGACCAAGGCACCGGGGGATCAGTGTGTCACCTTCCTGAGCAAAACATCTGTGCCACCAGAATGAAATCAGTGATGTGGAGAGCGTGGCTGGCACAGTGTGTGCAGCTGCCTCCTTTCTGGGACACCGATAATCCATGCTCAGCTTCCATCCCCATGTGCGTCGTGACTTATCTCTGGCACACAAAATTAGAAAGGGGTAGAGAGCAGACAAAACTTTCCAGTATGGAATTGCTGCCTATAGATGCAATAGTATTTCAAGTGGCTCCAAGAGCATTTTCTAGGAAGGCTGACTGACCTTCCTGACCTGCCTTTTTAATTCATCAGAGGCGCTAGAATCCAGCGTGAAGAGTGAATGGGTAACAGGAAATAATTAATGCTCACACCCATTTCTCTAATCACACCTCCATCAATGGGAATCACTGGCAGATTGACTAGATATGGTGCCAGCTGTCCGTATTCCTCTCCCTGGGTGGTCCTGTGCCACCTGGCAAACTTCTGTGGGATGGTGGGCTTGCTTTTCCACAACAAACAAGCCAGAGGAGGCCAGAAAGGGATGTAACTTCCCTGGGGCTTTTGCCATCTCTGGAATACTGCGAATCACTTTTCAGATCCCACCCTTGCCCATGCTTTGCACCTTGCCTGCCAGCTCAAGGAAACAAAAGCATCTGCTCAGCACAGGACAATGTGATAGGAAGCAGCAGCCCTGCCATGACTGCCAGCAAAGCCAGCTCTTCACAGGACAGGATGTGATATCTTTGTGCTGATTCTGGCATGTTAAAGCCTTTCCTTTGGTTTTTCTTAATCCAGGAAGTTTACAAAATGCCTTGTGTGTTTGGGGCTGAAAACCCTGCACGTTGATTAAAGCTGGCCAAGGAAGCAATCCTTTACTTTCCAGCTCTGGAGATCCCAAGGCTGGCAGGGGAACAGGGAGGAGGAGTGTGGTAAACTTTCTGAGGATGAAGGATAATGGAGCTCCTTGGCTGAGCTTTGCAGAAAGGGTTGTCATAGAAACTTCTTCTCTTTAAGTATTGAGATAATCCAGTAGTCCAGGTGATTTTTTTTTTAACTCTGGAAACTTTGGCTTTTAAGAAGTCCCTGAATTGCTGGCAGCAATAAGTGGGAACTGCTACATTTTGGAGAGGGAAAAAGCTGAGGTGAAGCATCTTTCATTTCAGACTAAGACACATGGAAGCTTCATGAGTCAAATACTTGCTGAGCTCTTTCAAGCTGTGGGCAGGAGGTGCAGGGGGACCTTTGCTTGTTGACTGACAGTTCTCAGCAATCCCCACTGTATTATTAGCTGGAACTTGCTGGAACTGAGCAGTGTTGTCAGGATTCTGCACTGGTGTTGACGTGGGGAGATCCTGTCATAGCAGTCCTGGCAGAACAAGCACCTGATGGATGACTTGGCCTTCCTGAGTGCCCTATCTCCATAATTAATTTCTATTTAGGGAGGCTCGTGCCAGCCACTCCCGTGCTGGGAACAATGTCCATGGGCAGGAAGCAGCTTCAGGTGCTTGTGGCCGGTGATACTTGGTGATTTCCCTGGCACTGCTGAGTGCCTCAGTTTTCCCACCCCCAGTTAAAAATTCATTCCCAGAGCATTGACTCATTCTCCATTTGCTGAAATGCAGTTGAAGGAGGAAGGAGGAGCAGAGCAGGGATTGCAGTGTCCTGTGTAACCCACTCCATGCGAGGGTGTCTCTGTCCCATCCAGAGAGGGGCTGCACAGCCCTTCAGCCTTGCTCTTCCACCGTCTATAGAAATCATTTGGAAACCAGGTGCTCTCACTGGGCAGCCTTTCCTGTCTTCTCCTTACCATTTTGGTATTTCTGGATACTGCTCCATGTCCAAGCTTTCCTTATTTCTGAGAGTCTATGAAATAACATGGATTCTGGCACCACTGGTGAATCAGAAAGGGAGGTCAGGGGGATTAACCAACCTTCCTAGAAAAGGTTCTTGTAGCTGATCCTGCTGAATATTTGCTCCTTGCAGTGTTGCCTAAACTCAGCTTCCTGGCTGTGGGGGAGTGGGAGAGGGTGGAAGAGTAAAGGCTTCTCTTCTTGCTGATCTGTGCCACCCACCTGGCAGCCCTGCACTCTCCTTTGTGGGAATGCAGATTAATTTTTCCATGTAATGATTGAAAAACCAGCCCCTTGCAGGAGATGTTGCTGCTGGCTGGTACTCAGGGGATGATGTTGGCTCTCTACATGCCAGGAGCAGTGCTGAGAAGTCAGTGCAGCAGTGCTGACAGAAAATCATCTCTCTTGTCTTTGAAATGCTTGATGTTTTAGGAACTTGTGACACTTTTCTCTTCTTAATAGGGCTTAAAATCACAGTCATGCACTAAATTTAATTCTCCTTTATTTTTCCTCAGCTTCACCAGGAAAGCTGTTGCAAGTGTTTTCTAGGAAAAAAATATAGGTGTTTGATTTTTCAGGTGGCAGTTCTTAGGGGCTTTTGGGTGGGGTTGGTACACAGCCATAGGTGGGCACATGCTGCCCTAAAGCAGGACTAAATCTCATTCCAAGGAGAGTACACTTTTGCCTGGGTAGTATTTCTGCACTGAGTATTAAGCTGGTGTAAAAGCAATGGCAAATTTCTGGTTTGGAGCACGTGGTAGAATGAGATGTCAAACCAGGATGGGGTCCATTTCTAACTAGGTTGACTTGTCTGTCAAAGGAACAAAGAGTAATGAAACACTGTTTATTTCTGAAAAAAACCCACTGAATTTAGCAGGAGAGAACATGGTAACACAGGAACAGGTGAGCACACAGAGCAAAGAGCAGCTGACTAAGAGATGACAAAACTCCCATCTCTGAGTAGGTGGGAGTGACAGTGGCGACACTCCTGGTGACGTGTCAGGTTTCTCAGTGGACATTTGCTCTGGCTGGACAGCCAGGAACTTGCATGTGATTTTGAACTATTTTTGTGCATTCACCTTGCCCTCTTGCCCGCAGGGGATCTCCAGCAGCACCTGCAGGCCATGTTCATCCTGCTCCGCCCAGAAGACAACATCAGACTGGTAGGTTGGCTTTCTGCTTATCTCCTGTGAACCAATGCAAAGGTTAAGCACCACTTGACAAACACACCTGTGTAACTCAGGCAAGCAGTGGTGTGTGTGTGTGTGTGTGTTGGAGTGGTTTCATCAGCAGGTTTGGGGAGCCTTTGCAACCACAAAGGTAGGAAAGCAGCTAGTTGTGAAAGGCCTGCTTTGGTTGTTCAGTGAGACAAATTGTATGGCTAGAAGGTTGTCTTGAAACTAAGTACTGAGTATCTGTGCTCCCAAAAAATATTGTAACAGTTGCCAGAGAGGATGGATAAATGATCTTGGTGTCCTGTTTAAATCAAGAATAGGTGACTTATGTTTGACCAGTGTGAGTGAGCCTGCCCTGTGAGAGTTCAGTTGTGTTCCTCACTCTGCTGTCCTGATTTGTGGCATCCCAAAAGGCCATGGCTGAACAGGTGGGAGCATGCAGGACCCCCGTGTAGCCATGCACCTGCACTGAACCTTGGCCTTCTGCTTTCCTGGGCTGTCGCCTCCTATGAGGATGTAAAACGAGGCATTGCTGTTCACAGCATTGATGCACAGCCCTGAAGAGCTCCAGAAGCCAAATTTAAGCAGTGAGGAATTTGCCTGGGACATGTTGAAGTGTTCTACAAGGCCAGGCATGACTGCAGTGAGTCTGCACCTTTCAGCACTCAGTAGCCTGAAGTTTGTTTCCTGTATTTTCTTGGTGCATCTTAGCAACCTCTGCCCAAAGAAGGACTGCCAGCATCCCAAGTGTTATTCCCACACCTCTGGTTTGCTGAATCCTCCTGAGCTGTGCTGGAGATGGGCTGATTGGATGATTATAGCTTGGAAACAGCCAAGGTTACTCTGGAATGCTTTAGCTTCCCGAATGACCGCAGAAAATAATTTGCCATAAGCAAGCCAAAGGACCTACTCTCCTAAATTTTGCCAGGCACACCTTGCTGTCACTAAAATTTCAGTGAAAGTGATGGGCATGGGGGTTCTCAATGCTTTTCAGAATTCGAGCCAAGGTTAGAACATTGGAAACTATTGAACAGGGCATTGTTCAGCAGTATCACTGGCTACATTGTGTGATTTGGGACAAATTAGCCTTAACAGCTGAATAAGGACTTTGTGGGCTGAGACATAAACCCTTTTGTCCAGAGCTACATTTGGAATGCTGAAATCTTGCATGAGGTTAAGTTCGATAGTCTACTTGAATTTAATTGATTCTTGACGAACGAAGGGTCTGCAGGGCTGCAATGGACTCTCTCATAAAACAGCAGATACAAGTGAGATTTGAAATATAAACACTACTGACAGAAATGCATTCCCTTCATTTTCTTGGCTGCTGTCATTTGGAGGGCTGGCTTCACAGCTCGGGGGCCAGCAGAGGAATCTAATCCTCTAAAAACCTAGACTTAAAATTTGGAACAACTCTTGTTTCTTGGAGCTGTTGGCAGAGGTTTTTAGCCTTCCGTGAGAGCAGGATTAGAGCCATGGTAAGATCAGTAGGAAGGAGGAAAAGGAGTTAAGAATGCAAAGTGATTGAATATGTTCCTGTAGCTTAGCAGAGCTGGGAACTTGAAAGTTGGACACACACTTTTTTTGTCTTCAAATCATTTATCTCCATGAGAAATGTGTTCTTGTATGAAACACCTACTGTTGTGGAGCGTGAAAGGTCAGTATGAACTTCTTGGAATGTGCTGTTCATAAGGGCTGGTGAAATAACACATCATACTTCTGAATGATACAAGAATGCAGCAGAAGATAAAGTTGGCTTGAGTTCAGGTGAGCCTAAAACTTAAGAAGAATGTGGCTGGCCCTGTTTTGACCAGACTACAAATAACCTTCCCAAACTCAGGAGAAAGCTCTGTATAGATGAGCTGGTTGAGAAAGAACTTTCCATCTCATCACAGTCCCTGAAGCCAGGCCATCCTCCCTACAGTAACTGGGATTCCAAATATCTTCATTTAAAAGGCATCAGAGCACTTGGTGTGCTCCTTCTGAGAGGTGAGCATATGAACTAGCACTTCATGGAAAGGTTAGAGCTTCATTTGTGGTTTGATAGGCACGCTGGGGCTCTAATAGCAGCTTTAGAAGTTGGCTGGTTTACAATGTCAATTCTGCTGTTTTAATACTCCATTAAATTTAGCAAAACACATTATCTGCCCAATCATGGTTCTTAGCGCTTTGTGCTAAGGGTGTAAGTGTTGAACCCAGAGATTCACACTAAGCCATGCCCTGTTTCTCTTAACTGGCCTCTGAAAATCCCACCCTGCCAGTGTGTAGCTATGTGACCTTTGCTCACTGTTTGTCTTGCCCTGTTCTAAAGGATCTTGTATCAGGACTTCCCATTACTGCTGGCCAAATTGGTTTAGCAAAGTAAGTTAGATTTTGTTAATCCTCTTGCTGCTGGACTGTCCTCAAGAGAAGCAGAACAGAAACTCCTGTGTGGATGCCCCAGACATGGGGCAGCTGTGTCTGTCTGCTCCCATTTTAGGCAAGTCTGTGCTGATTATTGAGGTTTGGTTCCTAATGTAGATAATTACATTAATCACCAAGACCTTGGTGATTACTTGGTCTTCTAGGTTGAAGAGCACCTTTCTGTTTCCCCACAAGTGGTTAGTTCTAGAAACAGCCATCTTTGGGGGAATTTGCACCTTGAAGGACTGACCACTTTGATCCTCCGTGTTTCCAAAGGAATCCCAGTGACTCAAGAAGCAAGAAGGAAAATAAGGCTGGTTTTAGCATGACTTATCCTAAGGAGATGGGGTGGGGCACAGTCTCTGGCTGTACAGAGCACGGCTGTCTGCTGGCATCAGCATTTGGGTAGTTTCTCTTGGTCTTTGGTCCAACTGGGCAAGTCTGGAAGACTCTGACAGCACTGTCTCCTGCCTGCACTTGCTATTCCACCCCATCACCAGAGCTGCTGCTCCCTGCAATGCCACGCTCAGCATTCCCTGCCACAGAGCACTCTGCAGGGATGGCGAGCTCTGTTCAGCTGCCAGGCACTGGTTTAACCTTGGTTGCAGACTCCACCACGTGTTGTGGTCAAGATTTCCCAGCTGCTGGTGGACAGGAGAGCTCTGAGATCAGAGGGGGCTTCCTCTAAGCTGGGAGGTGCCGCTCTGACCTCAAGGCCGAGTTGTGAACAACTAAAGGAGCATATTGGGAAGAGCAGCCTGCTCCTGAGAGATCTCACACAATAGTTAATTTCTTAGCTTTTTAAGGATGATTGTTTTAACTGGGGTCTCTGAGCCAGGACCTCCTACGAGGGCCCCCAAGAGATGTCTACACAAGCCGCGGCTTGGGAATTTGAGGAATTTGGGTTCAGTTTGTGGAGGATGTCAAACACCACTTCAGACTTCAACCACTGGGTTGCAAGGAATTCAGGACCCAAGTCCTGTTGCAGCAGGCAGAGATCTGTCCACAGCACAGTGCAGGGCTGGGCTGGGACAGCTCCTTCTCCCCCTGTTTGCTCTCTGCAGGCCCTGCTCAAAGTTCAAGCAGCAGTTTAACATTATGGTAAACACTGAGGCCAGACAGAGTCTTGGGGTTGGATTGGACCATCCAAAGTTAAGGTTTAGTGTGCAGAATTCAGACACTTCCTTTCTAGGGATGTCCTAGTTTCTCTGGTTGGGATCCTGTGACTAAAATAGCTGCAAACAGCTCGGAACGGAGTCCAAAAAGTGTTGCAAGTAAAGGCTGCTTGCTGCAAGTGTTGATAAGCAAAACTTTCAGTGCTGGGCTCCCTTCCCCAGGCTTCTCACTAACCAGCAGTCTGTCTGCAAGACTTCCTGAGTCCCTTCAGTTCTCACTTCCTTGTGGCTTCTGGAGGAGCAGCTCACTTCAGTGCAGCCTTCCAGGGGCTTCAGCATTGGTCTGACATTCACAGTTTAAGTTCCACTGCACTCTGAAAGCTCTCAATAATATTTGATTTGGGGGATTTTGGGCTGAACAGCAGTCCTCCTAGAGCTCTTTTGGCACTGGGGTACAAGTGAACAGGGCAGGAGCAACAAGGCACGATGACTTTCACCTTTCCTGGGCAATCTGAACCAGTGAAGGATACAGCTTAGTCATAGGGATATCTTTTCCTGCCAGGTGTAAGGCAGTACGATTGCCAGAAGAATTCAAAGGGCCAGCAGGAAACCATGTATGAATTAGGTCCTGGTTGTCTGTCCAGCTGCCTGGGAAGCTGGTGGAAGGAGACTCGTTGGAGCTGTTGTAGCACACAGCAGTTTAAAGGAAAGCTCTGGTTCTTGGGACAAAGCCCTCTGAAGGTGAAGGTTCAACACCCATCTGTCTCACTGATGGTCCACTGGGCTGGGACCAGTCAGAGGGCTGGCTGTAGGTTGTTCAAAATCAGCCTTGGTGGGACAGAGCAGGGCCTGCAGCCAGGTGTGCAGAGTGCACCAGGAAGGTGCCAGCTGTTGAGGAGGGCACTGTGTGGGAGTGAAGCACTCCTTAGCCAGCTGAGGAGCGTGGGACATCCCTCCCAGTCCAGGCTGCATCACTGCTTCTGTGCCTGCCACTCAGCATGAAAAAGTGCCCTGTAGAGGTCATAATGTGTGTTTTGCTGACTGCACTGCTGATCTCTTCCCCTTCTTTTCTTCAGGCTGTAAGACTGGAAAGTACCTACCAGAACCGCACTAGATACATGGTGGTGGTGTCCACCAATGGCAGACAAGACACGGAGGAGAGCATCGTCCTAGGAATGGATTTCTCTTCCAATGACAGGTACTCAGAGTGTCCAGGTGCTCAGCCCCACACAAGTTAACTCTAGAAATCATTGTCTGGTGTCCTGTGTTTTCTGGGGATAGGCTGCTTCAGCTTTTCTAGCCTAACATTTTTCTTGAGATTCAGAATTGCCTTTTTTTATTTCTTGAGAGGAGGTGGTAATTGTGAAGGGAACAGTGCAGGTCAGCATTTCCCTCATTCCTCCAAGCATCAGGCTTCTGTGAGGATGTTCAGTGCCTCTGAATGCTAAGGTCCCCAAGCCCTGCATCTGCACACCAGAGACAATCTTCATGCAAAGAAAGAAAAAGGTGCAGTTAGAGGAGCTGGACCTCAGCATTCAGGAGAACAGGTAATAAATAAGAGAGGGACTGTCAGGCAGTCCCTTGCCAAGGTCATGGCACAAAGGCCTGATGGCAGTGTCAGGGTTGGTGATGGCAGATCTTGCACACCATGTGCTGTCCCCAGGCAGCAGTGTGTCATCAGGGTTTAGTGCTTCTGCTTCATTCATTTAAATTCCTGCTGACCTTTCCACAAGGCTGCAGAATGTGGCTGGGAAGCAGCTTTTGCTGCTGGAGGGGCTGTAAGCCAGGTGACAGCAACCCAGCAGCTTCAAGGGCAGAAAC
Organism: Molothrus ater; assembly: GCF_012460135.2. Classification (NCBI taxonomy): domain Eukaryota; kingdom Metazoa; phylum Chordata; class Aves; order Passeriformes; family Icteridae; genus Molothrus; species Molothrus ater. The sequence continues at coordinate 7,429,682 of NC_050498.2, read as the reverse complement.
TTCACATTTAGAAGGGGACAGTGGGCACTTTGGAGAGGGCATGGAGGCACATGACTCTCTTAAAAAGAGTTTTAAGTAAATCTTGGCCTCTATTGGAAGACAATCAGCTGGATATTCAATTTTAGAAGGTTTCATACTCATGCTTACTTCCAGCACAGCTGCTACAGGAATGAGTCTTGCTTTTGACACTAGTTAGAATAAATTACTTCCAGGTAGTTAGTAGGATCACTAGAAACTATTTTTTAACTATTTGGCTAAGAAATTGCCTTCCAAATATTGCCTGCTAGTCACAGCAGCCACCATGCTTGGTTTGGATGCTGAGTTTGGGTGATACCTACTAAAATGGGGGACCAGTTTGATGCTGCCCCTGGCTCCTGTCTCTGCTCATGTGTGCACAGCTGTGACTCAGAGATGCTCTTGCCTTGGGGCAAGAATAACTTGTCCTTGCACAGGTTGCTGTGAGCTTGGGATTCACTGTTGGCTGTGATGTACCAGCGCAGCCACCTTTGATAACTGAGAGCTCACTGGTATTCAGTCTCTAATAACACAGCAGGGTCGTTTTAGCTTTCTGCTGGAGTTCCTGGGCTTCTGGATGGTCACTGTGATCTGCCCTCCCCAAGCCCACTCGGTATTTATAACTCCATGTAGACTTGTTGCTATGGTCTCTGATAAGCGCTCGCTGAACAGTATCACTAAAAATACCCCAGCCACCTTGGGAAGCCTTTTAAAAACACATCTTTCCATGAGCTCATCTCATGTTGTCAACAGAAATAGCTGCATGCTGTCTCCTGGTGCTGGGCACCAGGCATGTGCATTTCCAGGGCTCCCTGTCTGACCCTCCAAAGCCTGGTCTCTCCCTGTTCCCACTCTTCTCTTAAGCTGGAGACTGGCAGATGTACTGGAACTGCTGGAAATCTGGGAGCATAAGAGCAGGAGGCAGTTGAATTCAGTTCTTCAAGATGCTGCTTTGATTATGGAGCAGATTTGCAGCTTTATGAGCTTCAGCTGTTTTCATTTAACGACATGGAGGAGGTTGTGTTGGGTTCCCCCGCCCCTGCCTTTTTCCCATCACTTGGTTTCTGCTTTTAACTTGGCTTTTTGCTCAGCCTTACAGAAATCTTGGGGGACTGTGAGGGCAAACGGAGCAAAGCATCTGAGAGAGGAATGGGATTGTCAAGAGGTGTCTGTATGGCATGGCTGTTGTGCTCATTCTTGAGGGTGAAGAAGGGTCAAGAGTCAGCCACAGGTGATAGGCTGAGATTGCCAACTTGCCATGCTGCCAGTCACCCTGCTATTGCACTGCTCTGCTCCCAGTCCCCAGCAGCTGTGGCTGAGGGACAAACAAGAAAATAAAGCTGTGGATTGCAAAATCAGAGCTAGAACCAAACCTCCTGAGCCTGAGAGGGATTAATCTGTAAAGAAAGCCTTGAGCTGACCAAAGACTGTGAGCCCCCTCTGACCTTCTGCACAAAGTTCAGTTGTTTTGGATCCTGTTTGCTCTTCTCCTGGGTGTGTTAACCCTTTAAGCTTGCTTGAAAGGATAGTGCTGTGCCCTGAATCTGGTTAGTGATCCTTGCCAGGCCCCTGTAGAACAACACTGGCGCTGTTTGTCTCTGAAGCAACAATGGGATTTTTCTTTTTCCTAATGAATACAAAAATATGCAACTATTGCCATGAAATTAGAATAATAACATGGTGCTGTAGTAGATAGACTGACTTTCTCTTTCTCACTGCAGTAGCACTTGTACGATGGGCTTGGTGCTGCCTCTCTGGAGTGACACCTTGATCCACCTGGATGGGGATGGGTGAGTGCCTTTTGTGTTCTGTGTTAATACAACTTAGAACAAGGTGTATGGGGAAGGATTCCAGTGCTTGCAGAGCCCTCACAGGTCCAGCAGCCCTCCTCTGTTGACCTGTATCAGGTTAGTAGGCTCAAAGGCCTTCAGTCACAGTGGTTGTGGCAGGGAACACCAGTAATTGACTTATCTGTGAATAAACACGCACTGAGACAGTGGCTTATGTGTGTGTTTAAGCTGGAGTAAAGGAGCTTTTACTGGAGAGTGGGTGTGTAGTGAAAGCTCCTTAAAGGGATCCTATTATGTGTTCCTCCATCATGCTTGCAGCAGGCAGCACTCAGCCCGACATAAAGCAAGAATGATGTTTCTCTGCCAAATAGACACCTGACTTGCAGACTCCTGTTTGTGCCAGTTACTCAGGCTGTCCAGTGCAGTGCATGGAATGACTTTTCTTTCCTTGGTAGCTGCCCCAGGATCTCTTTAGCTGGACTCTGTTGCTCCCAGCTGTGGCACTGAATTTGTGTTGCCAAGGTAAACAGCACAGCCCAGCACTGTCCCACTGTCTTAGTTTCGTTCCCAAACAGCAGCTGCTTAAAGAAGTTATCTTAGAGCTTTTAGTGTGCTATTTTCATCTGTTTGCTAGCTGAACTCAGCAGTGTATGCTTAGGGCTAGACCTTTGCTGTTCTAATGTGCTAAGACTATCAGTTATTAACTAAAAAGTGACTTTTGGGAGACATTTTTACTTTGCCTTTTTTCTTCTCACCAGAGGGTTCAGCGTATCAACAGATAACAGGGTGCACATATTCAAGCCCGTGTCTGTACAGGCAATGTGGTAAGTACTTACTACAGACTGTCCCAGTGATCCTTTTTCCAGGTGTTTTAGCTGCTTAAGCTCTTAAAAACCAGGTGCTGCTTTAGGTTACTGTGATCTTGGGACCTCCTTGAGCAGCCAGAAGTTTCCTTCAGAGACAGGGAAGGAAGTTTGGTACCAAAGGAAAAAAGAGGTGTGAGTGCTGGTGTACAGCGGCTTTGTCTCAGCTGAGGGCAGGAAGGAATAGGGTAATTTTCCTTGCAAAGAGCTGCTGCTTTGAGCCCAGAGTCACAGTGCCTTGAGTATATGTTTGAAATATTTTGAGATATGTTCATTGTGATAGAGGAAAGAGAAGCTTGCTTGCATTTTTCTTTCCTTTTAGGGTGGTTCATGTAGTGATCATGAAAGTATTTCTGGCTCGAGCTTCTTTGCATTGCAAAAATACATTGCCTGTCAGCGATGCTGCTGTCACCCCAGTGATTTTGACCTGGATCCTTCTGATCCCAGTCAAAGATTTAAAATAAGCTAAAAATAGGAGAGGAGGATTTGTTTCCCAGCAGCAGCTGAAGAAACTTCTGACATCCCTCGTGCAGTGAGAGAGGGCAGACACCTAAACATCTCAGTGCAGTCCTGAGCCCTTGGTTGTGCATGTCTGATTCCTGGGTGTTTCTGCCCTGCACACAGGACAGCTGATGGCACAGTAGGAGCTGTCAGCACCCTGTCTTGGACACAAACTCTGTGCATCTTATTTAGGGCTTGGGTATTTGCAGCAGATTTTGGAACCAGAGACAGGGGTGCCTCTGCCCTCTTGAATTGTGGGCACCTTCACTGCTATCCAGGCTTGTTTTGGCATGCTCCAATTAAGACATGCAAGCTCTGGCAGCGTGTGGGAATCCACAGCCTTGCAGGACAGCCTCGTGCACAGTGCCAGGGGTTTGTACCAACTGATGGGACACGAACAGCATCCTGGATTTGGCTGCTGCTTAGTGCTTGATAGTGCCTGAGGAAGAAATAATAAACTGACAAATGTTGTTCTCTTGCTAGGTCTGCTCTACAGAGTTTGCATAAGGCTTGTGAAGTGGCAAGGAGCAACAATTACTATCCAGGGAGCCTCTTCCTCACGTGGGTCAGTTACTATGAGAGCCACATCAACTCGGACCAGTCGTCAGTCAATGAGTGGAACGCCATGCAGGACGTGCAGTCCCACCGGCCCGACTCGCCTGCCCTCTTCACAGATGTGTAAGTTGGGCTGGCTCTGCTGAGCCACTGCTTGACTGTCCCCAAATAAGGACAGTTTCCACGAGAGATTGCTCTTAATTAGGTATTAATAAGGAGAAGCTTCCTGTTCCATGTAATAAGTGGACTCATGGTTAGGTAAACACCAGCACTCGAAGTTTAGCCCTCCTGGGGCTCCCTTGCATCTCCTCTGTTTTTAGTTTAGTTGTTTACCTTGGGCTTTGCTTGCAGACCTTTGCCTCTGCAAGGTAAGTCCCATGTTACTGGTGAGAGAGGTGTGGTGTACCTCAGCCTTGTCTCTGCTGGTTTTGTCCTCTTGTTCCAGGCCTGGAAGGAACAGGTTTCTCTGGACTTTGCTCTTACACTGGCACGTGTCTGAGCACGTGTTTAGGCTAACATGGTCTTTTTATCCTTACTCAGTTCATTTTGCTGTAAAGTGAAGTGTTTATGTATGGACTTCAGGTAAATGGGTAGACAGTTCAGAAAGGCAAAATTTATAGGCTGTATCAACATTCAAGGTTTACTACCCCTGTCATTAGTAACTGCTGATGGTACTGATACCATATAACCTGAAAGGTAGTGTGTGACCCGATGTGGTGCCAAGTGTGAGGGTTTTCACTTGCCCATTTTATAATTACTTCACTGGCCCCAGCTGCTTTCCCAGAATAATAGTGCCTTTGGTTGATTTATGCTCCCAGATATTTCCTGTTGCTGGAGTCTAGTGAGTGAATAATGATGCTAAGCAGTTGTTCAGCTGTGAACAAGTCTTCACACTTGATTGTTTTTTAATGTACAAGGCGGGTGGCTGAAAAGTTTTGGCAGGCTGACAGATTAATATTTTCTTGTAGCTTTTCATATATAAATTTTATCTAACCCACCCTTTCCCTGGTGGCACCTTGAAATTGAATGATTTCCTTGGGACACTTAAACAGCATTCTCTTAATGGAATCCTGAAATAATGCATGAGATTGAAAGAACCAGGAACTTCCATAATTTTTATTTGTGAACCACCAGTTGAACACTTGTAAGGTCCATGCTCTCCCCAACCTGGCAGCCTTCCAGAGAAAGGGAAAGGTGGTGGGGCATGTCACTGCTGGGTCCCCTCTAAAGATGCTGGGTGAGCCAGCTCCGTGCTGCTGCTCTGCTGCAGCTTCCCCTGGTGTTACTCAGGCTATTTTTGCAGCTGGTGATAAGGCCCCTGGCAGCAGAGGCGGGAGGAATGCAGAGGCTTAGCTGCCCTCGTCTCTCCATGTAGGGAGTTTTGGAGCTGTTACCTTTCCAAGAAAGGTAGGGAGAGGCTTAGATATTGCTCCAGAGGGTATAATGCAGCCTTCCCAATTTAAATTTTACCAAATACCAGGGGTTCTCTGGATGACTACAATGGATTAGGAGCATTCAGTTGGTGGCTTTCATATACAACTGTGAATCTAAACTGGGCTTTACTGTCACCTGAATTCCCTCCAGAGGACATGCCTGGGGGAAGTAGTGTGAGAGTCTGAGGCTCTACAGGGTATGCAGTCTATACCTATTTTAAAAGTGTCATGAATGCAGTTTGTTTTCCCTCCCAGTGACTCTGTTGCTTTCTTCTGACAGCCCAACTGAGCGGGAACGCACGGAACGGCTGATTAAGACCAAATTAAGAGAGATCATGATGCAGAAAGATCTGGAGAACATCACCTCAAAAGAGGTGAGTGGTGAGGGTGCAGCACTGGAAATGCTGTGGTGCAAACTAAAGAGCTCTGTGCTTCACATGACTTCCTTGTGTCCCTCGTACCCATGCAGATCCGCACGGAGCTAGAGATGCAGATGGTGTGTAACCTGCGGGAGTTCAAAGAATTCATTGACAATGAAATGATAGTGATCCTTGGGCAGATGGACAGCCCCACACAGATATTTGATCATGTCTTTTTGGTGAGTCTAACAGTGAACACAAAAGTAAACACTCGTAATACTTTTCACTATGGGTTGGTTGACACAGAGGCCTCTGGAGGCAGTAAAAGGAATTCTGAAGGAAAGGTTGGTTGATCCTGGGATCAATTACTCTTAAGACAGTAATGAACAAGAACAGCTTGGCTTTTTGGCTGTGCTAAACTTTGCCATGCAGCACCAAGCTGTAGAGCCTGTACCTAGTGGATTGAAGGGACAAGGTCTTAATTCTAACAGTTTCTCAGAGCTGTTTCCATTGGTGTAAGACCAGTTTTGTGGCTTTAACTGTCCAGGATACCCACATGCCAAGTTCTTGTGTTTGGGGAAGACATAACATAACAAAGAGGGAGGAGAGCTCTGTGACATCCAGGTGGAATGATGCTCTTTTAACATGGAAAGCTCGGAGTTTGTGTGATCCAGGAGGAGCAGAGTAACATAACAAAGAATCCTGGAGATAAGTCACTTAAGGAAACATAAACATTTTGCTGTTTAATGTTTTGCTTGCTTAGTTGCTGCTGGGGCCTGTTTTAATTACTGCAGCTCCTTCTGGTGAGTCAGCGCTCCGCTGGATTTCCCAGCCCTGGAGCCATGGACACAGGTTTGGTTGGGCTGTCTCGCCTGTGAGGTTGGATCAACTTTAAACAAAGCCATTCCTCTTGGACCAGCTGGTCTTTCCAAATGGAGAGGGCCTCTCCCAGTCTCCGGCTCAGAAGGGATGGTCTCTGTTAGTGTGAGCACTCCCAGGACATCATGTTGGGGTAGAGCCAGGAAACTTGGAAGCACCTAAGATGTAATGGATTTTTTTTTTTGCAGACTATGTGTTATAAGGAGAGAGAGGGACCTGTTACAGGCTTATGGTGCTGGCCAAAAGCTGTTACAGGCAGCTGGATGCACTGCAGGGCTTGGAGTCTTGGCTCTGAGTGCATTTAATAGGGAGAAAACCTTTCAAACAAGGCTTGCAGGCAGCACCAAGAAGAGCTGTGGTTAATGTGTGGAATAAAAGTGTTTGCAGAGCAGCTGCTGTGGTGAGGAGCAGTGCTGCTGGGGCTGGGCACCAGCTTCACCCAGGAGCATGTGTGCTACAAGGCAGGGTTGTGTTGAGAGGGCTCAGAAAGGCAAGGAGCTGTTTCCTTCCAGGTGGAGGCAAGAGCCCTGTGGGATCCCATTTAAGGAGTGCTAAAAGAACTAAGCAGGAAATAAGAGAACTGATGATGTTGGTACTTGTGGATCAAAGGACAGGAGAAAAGGCTTTCACCCCTGCAGCATTGTTCTCCCTACCTGTGGAAACTGATGGTTCCCAGGCCTGAATTAAATTGTTCTTCCTTGACTGAAAGAGAAAACATTAAACTGAGTCTGGGCCCTGGTAAATACAATCAATCATCTTCATCTGAATCATCTTTCCATTTGGGAACCATTTTAGGGCAGGGAAGCAAAGAGCTTGTGCACCTTAAATTTTGAAGGAAGCCTTTACACTAGGAGTGGTTTTGTCCTCAGTCAGGTTTATGTTTGAGCAGGAAGCAAGCAGCTTGGAGGCCCTGTGTGTGCTGCAGAGGAGAGGGTTACCTAGCCAGGGTTAGTTAAGTGTCTTCATTTCTCTACTCACACAGGCTTTGAGCATGGGGAGAAGAGGTGTAACCCAAGTGAGCTTAGGTGTTGCTGCCTTTGATGTTGGAGATGGGTGTTTTGTGTATAAACAGCACCTGGATGGCTCTTAAAATGCAGGCAGCTTCTCCTCTGTGGGGCAGAACTGGCAGCAGCCTCCAGGGAAAGGGTGGGGTGGTCCTGTCTTGCTGAGGTTGATTTGTCAGCAGTTTGCAGGAAGTGCCAACACACAGTGCTGGGCTCCTGTTGGCAGAGCTGCTTCTTGTTTCAGAAGGGATCTGGTGCTGAGCATCAGTCCTGGTTACCATTTGTGTACCCCTGTGCTCAAAGGAGCCCCAGCTCTCCAACCCTTGGCTGGTCAGCTCTGGTTCACTATCCCTCCCTTCACCAGTTGCCTGGCCTTGCCTTCCTTCTGCCTGATTCGTCCCTTTGCATGTTTTCCCTGCAGGGCTCAGAATGGAATGCCTCCAATTTGGAAGACTTGCAGAACAGAGGGTGAGTAGCTTCAGGCCATCAGCTTAAAAGCAAGAGCCTGGCCACACTTTTCTATGCAACAAACTCTATTCCATACCTGCTGCGTAACCTGAGTCTTATTTAGGGGATTGCAGATCCAAACAAGCTCTTGCTTCCTCCAAACTCCTTGTCCCACAAACAGGCACCTTAATGTAAAAGGATTTTACCCTGACCTTGACTAATGTCCCCAAGGCAAACAAAGGAAAGCAGCGAGCTCATAGCTATAAGTAGTAAAAAGCTGCAATTACTGAACTGGATGCTGCATAGTTGGCTCTGTGCCCTCAGCCCCAGCCCATAGTTCTGGACTGATTACAGAGGCACTTAGGACCTCCAGGCTGTGCAGGAAGGAAAATGTGGAGAAGAGCATTTGTTCCTCTGAGTGGGGCCCAGTAGGAAGTAAAGTCCTGTAGGAACCCCACCAATGGGTTCCTCTGTTTCCTGCCCTTTCCACTTTTCAAGTTTAGATTGTCCTTTCTCTAGACCAGGTTGTTATAAGCACCAAGATTGTGCAATTAAATAATTATTCATGGGTTTGGCTTATTTGTGACAAACCAGTGGAAAAAACTAATTGTGCTGGTGAGCTGATAGTGTAATTCTGTACCTCAGAAATTCAGCCTGGCAAAATTGACTCTTCTTGGTGAGCTTGGGGTCTGTTGTGGTTTCCTTGAGTCCAACAGGTCCTACTTGATTGCCAGTGATCTCATACCTGCTTGGGAAAAGGGATGTCACCCTCTTGCAGTTCCCTTGTTCTGCCTGATATCCCAGCATGAGTGCATTTCATAAGCATCTTACGAGTAACCCTCAGGGCTAAAAATACTGAGTGCTGTGTACATAAATACCACATGCTTTCTCTAGCAGTTTCCTTTCCAGAAAATTTAGGGATAAGAAATAAATCCTCCCCAGTGGCTCATTGTCTGTTACATCTCTCTGTAGTTGTTTTATGTGTTTGTTTAGCTCTGGTGTTACTGGGAGGCTTAGTCTCCCATCTTCCTGTGGTTTTGGTGCAGCAGGAGGAGAGATTCAGAGATTCACCAAGGGGTTGGAGAAGGTGTGCAAGCACCAATTGCAGGAGCTCCTGTGGCACAAGTGTTGCTGACATGTAGAACAGAGGTGGTGGGCAGTGTGAGCTGACATTGTGCAGAGGAAGTTTCTATCCATGGATCTCTGTTATCAGGCTCTAAAGTGCCCAGCAAAACCTATTGTCTGTGTTAGCTGCTGCTTCCTTGCATTAATTCCTGATTTCCCAGGAATTTTGTTGAAGAGTGCACTTCCAAATGCCCTTGGCAAAGCAAGGCAAGGCTGCAGTGTAGCAGTGGGACATCTCTTTGAACTGGCTGTGTTTCTCATGCAGGGTACGGTACATTTTGAATGTGACTCGAGAAATAGATAATTTCTTCCCTGGGCTCTTTGAATACCACAATATCAGAGTTTATGATGAAGAAGCTACAGATCTTCTGGCTTACTGGAATGATACCTACAAATTCATCTCCAAGGCAAAGTAAGTCTTTTCAGAAAACACAACAGACACATTTAAAAGATATATACTAAGCATTTTGTTTTCCTGCTGATTTTCTTAACTGATTTTCCTCCTTGCCTACCTAGCATCACAGTATTTCCATTTTGTGGTTTGCAGTAGAAGAGCATCTCTGTGCTGGAGGCTGCTCTGAACTGCTTCATATCTTTCTGGGATGTGTTTCTAAATTTTGTGGTACAGGTTCTCTTTTCGCTTGGAATATGGCTTGATGCCAGTGGGCCATTTGGGCTGAGCTCAAGGGTGCCACACTAGTCGTCAGAGGTTTTCCTGTATCTCTGTGTTTTTCCACTTTGCAATAACATCTTCAGAAGAGCTGTTGTAACAAAATCTCTTAGAAATATTAATAAGACCTTGTTCTTCAATTTCTTTGTGTGTCTTGCTCCAGTTTGTAAATTGGATTATCAGATCACATCCCAGACTCCAGCTGCGGCCACAGCGTTGAAAATATGTTCAATAATTCTCTGGTAAAGAAGTTGCTGTTTTCTTCAGCTTGTCAGATGTTTTCTGTTTAGTGATCCTCCTTTGTTCTTTCTCCCACTTTAGGAAAAATGGTTCTAAGTGCCTGGTGCACTGCAAGATGGGAGTGAGCCGCTCAGCATCCACAGTGATTGCCTATGCCATGAAGGAATACGGCTGGAACCTGGACAGGGCTTACGACTACGTGAAGGAGCGGCGCACGGTCACCAAGCCCAACCCCAGCTTCATGCGGCAGCTGGAGGAGTACCAGGGGATCCTGCTGGCCAGGTGGGTGCAAGGATTGATCCTCATTATCCATGTTGAGGTGTAACACTTCAATGGTTGACTCCATTCTTTCAGGCAGAGCTTGTATTGCTGTGTTGTGCAAGTTTGGGTTCTTAGGAATGGTAGCGCTCTGTTTTCAGGGTTAGCTCAGCCTGGAGAAAATGGCCGTAGCCAGGAGCTGTCAGGAAGCTGTTTGACTTCTAGGATGTTTGGTTTTTGGAAAGTAGCATCCCATGAAGTGTTATCTGAGTGCAGCATTCAGAGCTATGCAGGCTCCAGCAGAGATAAATGATGTCCCTGTTGTTTGTAACATCACTTGGCAGGGAACTCGCTTTGTCTCCTCACAGTTCCCTGTTGAACATGCCCCTCCTCAGCAGCTGGTTTGGTTTTATTTAGATCCCTTTGCTAAGTGTTGGTGTGAGGGGAGGGGACAGGATGTTCTGTGCATTGCAACAGTGGTGTTTATTCCTGCCTAGAGTCCTGAGGCTGGTCTGGAGCTGGGCCTGGGTATGGGCAAGTGTGTTGAAATCCCAAGCCAATCAATCACCTGACTAGCAAAAAGACATCAATATTGCATGTTTCTGGGCTGTGTTAAGCAATGTCTTCACGTGATCAGCAGGAAGGAGGTAGTGATACTCTGTTTTGCCAGGTTATGGTATTTAGTTTGGGATCCTGGTGTGCTTTGCCTGGAAGCAGATCTGCAGCAAACAGTTACCCAATCTGAGCCTTCTGCCACAGGAGGTGATCTTAGCTGGTTTGGACCAAAGTAAATAGTAAATTTCAAAGCTTTTTTGGTGCAACTGGGAGATGTCTGCTTTTTGTAAAATCATTTAGGTTGGAAAATAGCTTTAAGGTAGAGTCCAGCCATTGTTTTATATACTGTTATTTACAACAGCTCTGCCACTCATGTACTGTCTTTAGAGCACACTTCTTACCTCTGTCCCTTCATGTCTATTCTATCCACTTGCAAAGACCTCCATTCCCTTTCATTGTAATAACTTTTTCTTCCTCCTTTGCTCTGCACCTGTTCCCATCAGCCTGACCATCAGCCTGACTGTACAGGCTGGGCCTGGATTCCCAATTGTTGCTGGGCCAGGCCTGGATTCCCAATTTTTACACCAAACCCTTGGTCTGAGCTCCCCTGTCACTGGAGTGTGCTTCCTCTTTCCCTCTCTGCACAAGTAAACAACATCAGGGCTCCTCCCAACTTATTCCCTGACCAGATACACCCACAGGAACTTCATCCACCAATTCGTCCCATCCTTCCTCTCCCCTGCTCCCCAAACCCTGCCTGCCATAGTGACCCTGTTTCTCTCTAAAAAGCAGCCAAGTAGTATCAAGTCTCAGGAGAGCTCACGTGGAATAGACAATTTTAAAAAATAGTGCCCTGCTGGACTGAAACCCCTTGAGACAGACACCACACCTGCCTTGGGTGCCTCATGTGACACCAAACATGCTGCTGGCACCAGTTAGTAAAGGTCAGTGCTTAACTCTGGGCCAGAGGTGACCTGACCAGTGCAGTGTGCATTGAGCAGACTGGGCATTTAGATCTCATTGGTGTAGATTGGATGGAGAAAAAGAAGTTTTTTAGGTGTGAAAAATGCACCAACAGGTTCATATGCACCTGTGAGGAGCTCGGGTGTGGGAGCAGCTGGTATCTCACATCTTCCAGCCCTGAGCCCAGCAGCTGGTTTGGGTAATCTGCCAGTCTGGTAGCTGGTGACATGCCTGCAAAGCCACCCTGTACAAATATTTTGGTTAAGGATTATTTTTCCCTGTCTTTTAGTAATTTATTTTTTGGAGGTATATCTTTCCTGCTGCCACCATTTCTAGCATGTGGCCTCCCTTCCACTGAAGCCCTACCCTGCTCTGCAAGTCCCTGTACAATGGCACAAACAGGATTGCTTGTGAGGCTTTAAAAATGCAAGAGCAGTGTGTTACATCTGTGTAGGATGAAAAAGCCTGCAGCAAATGAAGCTTCACTGAAGCAAGGAATGGCCCCTCTGTGCTGCAGAGACTGTCCCTCTTTATCTCAAAGCTGCTTTTTTCCCTCTGTGTTATTTAGCTTTGCCCTCTGGCTGCATTGTTTATTGCTGCAGTATTCCAGGACAGGTAAATAAAAAAACAAAAACCAAAAAAACCCAACAGATTGACACTCATGTGACTGCTCCAGTTTCAGGGGGAAGGTATGTGAGGGCAGCCATGTGCTCACACTATCCAGTTACGGTTTTGTGCTGGGGTTATAGCAACTGGGATATGTTTTCCAGCTGTAAAATGAAAACCCCCTGCCTGCTTTTAGTCACAACAACAAGTGTGTTTTGCTCTTTGGGACTGTCATACTTCCTGGGGTTAGTTAAACTGTCCCTCCCTCTGTTGATAAACACAGCGAGGCTGAGCCAGGCCTGTTTCTGTTATTAGTTATAGATAAGTTACAGGAAACCAGTGTTTGGGATCTCCTGTGCCTGGTGCAGCTTGTGAATCAACAGCAGTTTTATACCCAAGCCTGGAGAGCTGGTGGGAAGTGTGGGGGCCTCCTGGTCCAAAGCTGGTGTGGGTACAAGCACTGGGAATGTTTCTCAGGAAGGTCAAGAGGCAGCTGTGGGCTCTGGGAAGGGAAGTGGGCTCCTGTTCCCTGACCTGCACCTCATGCAGGCTGTCAGACTGGGGAACTGTCAGGTTGGAAGATAGCACAGCACACCTCTGCCAGTGGTGCTTGACATCTGGTTTGGTCCTCAGATCTGTGCCAGTTGCTCACACTGGAGGGTAATTTTTACTTTCAAAATTAAATGTGCAGCAGAGAGCTGGATCTGAGCACTGAAGTGCCCTCAGGAAACACCAGCAGCTCCGCAGGCTGTGTGAGCAGATATGTCATATGACATTCCATACAGAGCCCAAGCAAGAACCCGCCTCAGGGACAAGCCTGTTTCTGCTGCCAGTGTCAAACTGCTCCAAAACCCACTGGAGATGGAGCATGTGCACCCCAGGACAGTGCCTTTGGCCTCTCATCCTGACCCTCCTCTCCTGTGTCAGGACCTGATTCTGCCCTGTGTCACACGGGAAGGTTGTCACTGATTACAGGGTTGGAAAGCTAAATCTGCAATGGGTTATTTTCCTTAGCTGTTGGGCACCCACAACTGAACTGGCACGTGGTAATTAGGTCAGTACCGTCTGTTAATTAACTTACCGTGGCCACTGGATGTGTCTGTGAGCGCCTGCTCCTGCTAGCAAGGGACTGGAGGGTTTTTGCAAGATCTGCAGCTCCAAGGAGGTTTCTGTGGTTTCTGTGTTCCTCCTAGGGGCAATGGGTGGAAACACAACCCTGTGGCCGTGGCCACTCACAAACCCTGGCAGCCTGGGCTAGCTCTGGCATTTCATGGCAAGAAGTTGCCTGCAGTGCTCTCTGTGAGCCCAGGTGCACGGGTTGGGGTTTTTGGCAGGTGGAGTTGAGGAAGGTGATGCAATGCCACCGGCAGTTATTTGGCCTTTTGATGGTTCAGACTTTCCTAAAGGGGCTTTCCAGGAGCTGGAGGAGTTCTGAGCTTCCTTCCTGTGGAAGGTGGGTGGTAATTTGGGCTGTGTGTTTACTGTTGAGGATGTCTTGTGTGTTTTTGCACACACCCGCCTCTACACATCCCACCCTTTCCCTTGGTTACAAGAGCCAGTTATTGATAACTGAAGTTATTCAGAGAAGGAACCACAAGGGAAATTGGACTTCATGGAAATTGGACTTTATTCAGTGTCCACCACCTGCTTGTGTCCAACACAAGAGGTTCTCTCTCTTCTGGTCACCTCTCACCTGCTAGCAAATGGAAAAGCGCTGGCTGAGAAAAGAGGACCAAATTCTGCAGTCAATTAAACATTGCATTTGAGTGGATGGATCCAGCACTGCTGAGAAATAGGGAGGGGTGTGTGGTGCAGAATGGTGCCATGGAATTTAGCTCCTGGAAAGTGCTCATTACTGGGTCAACTTCTCTAGCAGCAGGTCTGGCCCTGAACTGTTCAGGTGAAGCAGCAGCTGTGGTCAGTGACTCCAGCATTTGGCACAGTTTCTGCTGTAGGTTGTGTCTTCTTACAACAAGGTGGATCTGGCTGTGGTAGGTAGAAGTTACTCACTGTTCTCTTTTGCTCTCCTTCCCTGCAGCAAACAGCGGCACAACAAACTGTGGCGCTCACACTCAGACAGCGACCTCTCGGATCACCACGAGCCCATCTGCAAGGCTGGGCTGGAGCTGAACAAAAAGGAGATCACCACCTCAGCTGACCAGATCTCAGAGGCCAAGACCAATGACAACCAGCAGCCCATGTCTCCCATCTACTCAGCTGAGCTGGACAGGGAGCAGCAGCTCCCAGAGGACACAAACATGATTGAGGACGTGTGTGTGAAGGAGAGAAGGATCCACTTAGAGTTTACTTGCAGAGACTTCCACACTGAACAGATGGAGGACAAGCTGAACTTGAACAATATCAATGGCTGTACAGCAGGGTGCTGTGTAGACTCTGTCCCTTCTGACAACTGCCGTGCTTCTGAGGCCTTAATGCAGCTCCAGCACCCCTTGGAAATAACGGAGTTTCCTGATCTGACAGTGGATGATCTGGAAAAAGATGCCCTTAAGCCTGATATGAACGTGCACTTGGTTCCCATGGAAGAATTCACTTCATGCTTAAAAGACTTCCCCCAATCCCCAAACCAGAATTCCCTAGGTCTCCAACAGAACCCTCAGCCCGAAGTGACAGACCTCAGCACAGACAGGATCGATTTCTTCAGCGCTTTGGAGAAATTCGTGGAGCTCTCCCAGGAGAGCCGGTCCCGGACCTGCTCCCATTCCAGGCCAGAGGAGCAAGGGACTGGGAGGAATGGGGTCTCCAGGGTGCCTGTGCTGGAAGTGCCACCTGCTGCAGATGGGGGTGCAGATGCTCAAAGGAACAGCCCTGGAAACTCTCCTCAGCCATCCGATGACTCCTCCACAGATGAAGAGCAACAAAAGGTTAAAATAACTTGCTCAGGTTTTTTAGGAACTGCTGCTCGGCCCTGTCTCTGGGCTGTTTTCTGCTGTGGGGTGGCTGTGAATGGGATTTTCTAGCCCTGCTTTCAGTGGACACAATGTGTGGAGAGGGATTGCTAGATGCTTCTCCTTTCCTTCCCTTTTAGATACTTGCCCTTTTCTGCACTTTTTCCTTAAACATCAGTTTGCTGGCATTGGCAAGGCCATGAGCCGACCTTGACCTGACCTGCTGTGCTGTTCTCATGAGAAACTTATTTTTGAGTTTTGCATCAGGAGAGCAGAAAGGTGGGACTTGACCCACTAATATAGCCAGACCCTGAGCCCAGCCAACATCCCAAATCTGCACAGATATTTATCTGACTTGAGAAATCCACCAAAGAATGGGGCAAAACTGGCCCTTTTCCCTGGTTGGGAAGCACCAGCATTGGGGTAGTAAATCAAGGCAGGTGTAGAACTTCCACTGCTGGAGGAAGAAATTAACCTGTCCAGGTCTGGAGTGATGGGATTAGGCACGTCATGGCTCACTTCTCCTGGGTAGAGAGATGGTCATGACAAAATTTAGTAACCTCTAAATTTAGGTACCTTTTTCTCGTAATTGCTTTTCAGCCTCCAGGACTCTCACAGGGATTGATGATGTCCGGGGCCATCATTTTCTGGGAGCTTCTCTTATTTAAATTCCATCCTGCATTGCTTGAATCTTTTCCATCTCCATGTGAGGCAGTAAGGCTCTTCCAAATATAATAGGCCAATGCTCTCTCCTCTGATTTAGCAGAGAGTGTGTCTGTGGGGACTGGGAGTCTCCCTGGCCATTTTCCTCTGGGAAATCAGAGCATTTCAATGCTTGGTCGTTATTTTTGCTGTACTTCTGTCTGCTCCATACATGAGCAGAATTTGTCATGTTTTCAGTTCAAAATGGTACTTTTAGCAGTATTAGGATTCTTTTTATTTGTTGGACTTTTCTTCATTTAGAAAAACAAAAAAGCTACCTTTCCTTGGAGTTTGTTGTAGTTAAGGTTCTTAGATCTTAGTCTAAGTGGCAATCCAGCCTGGAGTGTGTTAAATTCAGTCTCAGAGACAGTAAAAAACCTGCATAAGTGATCACTGCCACATGCTTTTTTGCTCCATTGGAGATGCACATCCTTATTTTCTCTAACCTGCTGCTGTTTGTTCCATGTCAGCACAGCTGATGCACTTTGTAATTCTCCTGTTTGTGTGTTGCAGGAGGTCCCTGAGCTGTCTGGTGCAGGTCATCTCACGAGATCCCACTCGGAAAATGCCATTTCTGTGAAGGAAATTATCACAGAGATCGAGTCAATCAACCAGGGAGCAGGACCTGCCCAGCAGAAAGAGGGCTCAGCCAACCTCAGCCAGACACCAAAGAGGAACACGGTGCATGACCTGCCAGTGGAGGTGATTTGGGCATCAGAAAAGTTGGAACAGAGCGAAGGAGCCTGTGCTGGACACCAGGAGAAGGAGAAGGACCCTCTGCCAACTGAGCAGGAAGAAGCCCCATCTCTACAGCTGTCTTCTGGTAGATCAGACCTGGAGGAAAGCAGCTCTGGCGGGGAGCAGCAGGAGCCCCGTGGCTCCACCAAGCCCGAGCCCAAGTGGTGCCCTGGCTCCGTCCGGCGAGCCACGCTGGAGTTCGAGGAGCGCCTGAGGCAGGAGCAGGAGCACCAGCACACGGCCCCAGCCTGCACTTTACCCACCCGCAAGAACTCCAGGAACGACTCCCCTGCTGCCGAGCTCCTGCCCCGGGGGAAGAGCGAGGAGCCGCCCCTGGAGCTGGCTCCGGAGGGGGACAAGGCGCAGGAGGAGCCGCTGCAGCCTCCCGGGGCAGAGCAGCCCATGGGCAGACACCTGCCCGCACCCCTCGGGGCCCCTGCCCGGGAGTCCCTGCCCGCAGAGCCCAGCCCAGGGCAGGAGGCAGCAGCGCAGGAGCACAGGACAGTGATCTCGTTTGATGGGACGGAGGAGCCATCCCTGCCCTCCCTCCTCCCAAAGAGAATTGAAATCATTGAATACACCCTCACGGTCAAGCCTGCGGAGCAGCGCCCCAATACAAGCTGTGAGCAGGGCGGGCTGGCCCCGGCCACCCCGTCTTTGGATGAAAACTTGAACCCCTCGATGTGCTTGGAGAAGGCTCCAGCGGATCCCTCGCCACCGGAGCACGCGGTACGCAAGCAGGCTGCCTTTGCCGTGGGCAGCCCCAGCAAGGAAGGCAGTGGGAGATCTGCTCACCTCAGTGCTGCTTCTCCCTCTGCCCAGGTGACCTGTCCACCTTCAGCCAGCCTCAAGCACTCTCCTTACCCCTGTGTCATTCACCTGGAAGGTGTCACCGAGCAGAGCACTGGTACAGATGATGAGCCGGTCACACCCTGTGGCACCGAGGGAGATGCGACTCTGCCGTTCAGGGACGGTCCCAAACCTCTCTGTGGGGACAGTGCTGGCGTCTCAAGGCAGCTGAGCAGCGAGGACTTCAGCAGGCAGCGTGCTGAAAACATGGACCTTCTGGACATCTCGTTCCTGTGTTACAGCCTCCCCCACAGCTCCAGCAGCCTCAGTGTGGAGGAGCGCTCCAGCAGCCCCGGGCCGGTCAAGCAGCGGGCCAAGGAAATCGAGGCTCGGATCCGGCACGCAGGGCTCACCAGACCCTCCCACATGAAGCGCTCGGCATCCCTGGCCAAACTGGACTGCCTGGAGCTCTCCAAGGACGACTTACACGACAGGGAGTCGGCCTCTTCCAATGCCAACCCCGTGCTTCTCACCTGCGTTGCCCTGGGTCGAGGCTTTTGTGGGGGGAGGTCGGAGAGGGGCTCGGAGAGTGTGTGTGGGAAGCATCGCCTCTCCTCCCCAGAGCCCACAAAGCATTTTGTGGAACAGCTCAGAACAGCTGAGTGCATTGCCCAGAGCATGCCCGTGGAGAGGCCGCTGGCTCAGTACGCCAAAGAGTGCAGCTCCAGCCAGCAGAGTTTGTGCTCCAGTGCAGATCCGACGTGGACTAGCTCCGGGGAGGGCCCTCCGCTGCTCCAGGTGCAGGTCCTGGACTCCTTGTCTCCATCTCAAGCTCTGACTGTTGCCCCACGGCAGCAGCACGGGAGAACTCACCCTCTGAGGAGGCTCAAAAAGACCAATGACAAAAAGCGGACAACCAATCCCCTGTACAACACGATGTGATCCTGGGCCCTTGGCTGTGATTTCTTACCCAGAACATGTGGTGTTGCTTTCACACAAGGGGCAGATGTAATATAAGGAACATGCACTTTATTGGTTAATTTTATATATATTGTCATTTTACTGTTCCTGGCGCATGTAGGTGTGGGTTGGTTCTTCTGTGTGTGACTCTGACTGCAGGACCGTTTGGGTTTTTTTAAGTTTAACTCAGATAACCTCAAATGTTCTTTTTTTGTTGTTGTTGATAGTTTGTTTTAAAAGAACACTTTTATCATGAGAAAATTGATGGTGGCTTGCTTTGGCAAGGTGGAGTTTTTGCTTACAACCAGATCCTAGTTCCTGACTTGAATTTTCCCCATGCCTTGAAATGGTGCTGGGCGGTTGGTGGGGTGAGAGCCCCTGTAAATGTGAAGGTTGTGCCAAGGTCCCTTTGTTTGGCCTTTCTTTTATTCTGCAAACTGGAACTCCACCATGCTGGCAGATCCCTCACACAGCTGCTTCAGGACAAACACCCTGGGCTTAGTTCAGCTGGTGCTCCCCAGTAAGGAGCACACAGGGGTGAATCTTCCCAGTGGATGGGCTCTAATAATCCTGGGCAGCACCAAGACCAGCTCTCCCATCTGCCATGGGGCACACAGAGCTCTCTGCTCTGTGCTGAGGTGGGGCAGAGCTCCTCCAGGAGCTGCCAGGTTCACCTCTACCCCCAAAGCCAGTGTTCTTTTAAAACAAACGTCTCATTAGGGTTTTAACCCTCCCATTACTTGAATACTGCTGTGGGCCTTCCAAGTTCATGGCCATATCATCTGTCCTCTGCCCCAAAGCTGTTCTTGTGCTGCCTGAGTTTCCCTCTCCCCTCTGCCATGCTCACAGGTGTTTCTGGTGGCTCCCAAAACTTGAGCTGTTTTTGTTACATGACATACTGCCCTTAATGCATAGCTTTGTCCTCTCTGCTGTCACTCCTAACTCTAGACCCAGAGGGAAATATTTTCTGGAAGTTTTTTTCTTTTTTTTCTTCTTTTTTTTCTTTTTTTTTTTTTTGCCTAAATTGTATATATGATATTTATATTTTTTTTTTTGTCTTTTCTATGGTTTTTTTTTTTTTTAAAGAAGGGCAAGACTGCATTCTGTAAACTGGAAAACAAACCCACGTGACTCAAACTCAGTGCTGTTCTTTGTGATCTGCACAGACATGGAAGTGGATTTGACATTATAAGCTGTCTTCCCTTTCCAAAAGTGAGCCTGGATGCCAAATGTGTCCCTTCTCCTCCAGTCCTGTGTGAACCCCCATTATCCCACTGTGGGAGGGGCACTGTGTGTCTGTCTGTCCATCTCCTTCCTGCTGGAAGCTGGGTTCCAGGGGTGCCAGTTGGACATGGAAAGCCTTTGGCTGCTCCCAGACATTCTGCAGGTTCTTGTTTCCTGGAGAAACTGTGTGTGAAGGCTCTGCTCCAAATTTCAGCAAATTATTTTGTGGTTTCTGAGCTGTTTGGCTAAATCAAAGCTCCTCATTTCTAGCAGTGTGTTTTAGCAGGTTGTCCCTGTGCTGTAGGAGCAGAGGGAAAGGCCAAGGGGAGCTCTGGGTCCTGTCCACAGTCCTGTGGCAGGTCCTGTCTGAGCTGCTGCTTGGCCGGGGCCCAGACCTGCCCTCTGGGGAGGAGCAAAGCAAAGAGAAGATGCAGAGTGGCTCAGGCTGCTGAAGCCCAGCATGGAGAGGACATGGTGTGGTAGGAGCAGCAGCCAGGCCCATGCCTGGAAAGCAGCCCTGAAGCTGCAGAGCCTTGCAGGCTCAGATGGGACAAACTCCCCTTGAGCTGGAGAGGAGCGCACGGCGCTGGAGTGTGCTGGAGTATTGGGAAGCAGCATCTGCCTGCCCTGGGGAAGGGGTGTGGGGTGTCCTCAGCCTGCAGCTACTTGGCAAGGTAATGCCACCTTGCTGCCCTCCTGCAGCCCCCAGGGTCCTCCTGTGCTGCCTTGCAGCCTGGGCAAGGTCTGTGAGTCTGTCTGTGCTCCAGCAGCCACGAGCACTGTCCCTCCCTTTCCTCAACTCTGGCCGGGGGTTGTTACCCGTGCTGGAGCACAGCCCTGTCCTGGGTCAAGCAGCACGTCTTCCCAGGCCATTTCAGTCACTAGAAGTCACCCAAGCCCCTGGCCCAGGAGGCCAGATACTTCTTTGGGACACTGGAAAACATGTGGCTTCTCCTAGCCTGCTCCAGCTGGCTCTGGAGCCGGGCAGGCACTGTGCAAAGGCCAAGTGGCTCATGTCATCTGCAGAAGGACAGGTTCAGTCCTTGCCTCCCCCACAAACTTCATCAGGCCCCACTGCCCACCATTCTGACCCCAAGGACATGCCTGCCTGCCCCTCCAGGGGTGGAAGGGACTGGTTGCCCCCAGCCTGCCTTGCATTGGAGGGTGCATGCTTGGCTGGCAGCATGTCCTGGTGACAAGGATCTGCTCAGGAGGGAAAAGCCCTGTGTAGAATTTTTTCCCTTGAGAAGGCAGGAGGAGGAAAAGGATCAGGTTTCTTTGCCCAGCTTGATCTCAGGAGAAATGCCCTCTGGCAAGGGTCTTCAATGCAGACCAGAAATGCTGCTTCCTTCCAATGCTCTCGTGTGCTTCGGCTGGGGAGAGCAGCAGAGGGGCAGAGGCCCCTGTAGGGAGGTGCTTTGCTGTCCCCTTGTCCTTGGCTCTGGCCCAGCACAACTGGTTTTTCTCTGAGAAGGCTGTGGGCAGGCAGAGGGAGTCAGGAAAGGTGGTTCTCTTGCAGAGTGATGAAGGCCTTGGAGGTCTGGAGGCTCTGAGCAGGATGGCAGGAAGGGGACGGACTGGAGGGGTATGGACCTCCTTTTCCAGTGTCTGGGCAATGAAGCCACCAAGCCCCTGGCATCAGAGGTCTCTGCTGGGGACGATTGTCTCTTCTCCATGCCGGTGGCTCATGGGAGGTGATGACTCTCCTTGTTCCTGTAGCCACTCCACAAGAGCTTCTTGTGACCTGCTGAGCACCGCAGGGAGCAGCAGCACCTCCAGGGTGCTCAGCAGCTGACAAGCCTCGCTGCGTAGAGGGGGTTTGGGAGAAACGTGTTGTTTTAAGGGCATTTTTGTACAAAGCAACTGTTCTTTGGTCTCTGGCGAAGCCTCTCGGAGGACGCTTTATTGTTTACATTGACTCCTGTACAATATCCCAGCCATGGCTGCCCCGTCCCGGCCGTACTGTAACGTGTGAGCCTTGCACAAACGGGCTGTGTGTGCGTGAAACTGGTTTTACACTGCGTTCTGTTGCACTCGGTGGTGTGTGTGGGTGCTCTGTGTGTGTGTGAGTGTGAGTGTGTGTCTGGTCTGCTTGAGAACTTGTGACCTGTACAAATCTCTCCCCTCCCAGCCCTTTCCTGGGGGCACAGTCCCAGCGGGCAGCAGGAGGTGATGCCCTTCTGGGTCACTCGGATGTTTAAACTGAGCAGGGATTAGCTCAGTGTCCCTCTGCCAGCCAAGGCTTGGTGGAAGGGATCCCACCCCACCACCGGCTGCTCCAGGGACCTCCTGGGAGGAGCGAGCTGGGAATCCGTGGCCGCAGGGGCACCGCACCTGCCGGGGGCTCCAGGAGCCTCGCAGCTCTCTGGCAGGAGGAAGCCATACCCACCACAGGGCCCTGCTCCCTGCACGGTGCGTCCTGCCTTAATTTGGTCCTGGCTCCACACAAACACCCCCACTTCTCCCCAGGGGAGGGGCCCCGAGCCCTTGGCGTGGGGCAGAGGCAGGTGCTGGCCTGGCGCAGCAGGGCCCGGGCTGGGGCAGGGCTCGGTGCCTGTCCAGCAGTGCTGCCAGAGGTGCTAACAGCCTGCCCACGCTGCAGACATCTCTGTTGGCACGAGAGAAGGTGCCAGTGCCTTTTACTTTCCTTTCTAGAGATGTGACGTCCGTGCGCTGGTTTGTAGGGATTGTCCAGGGCCGAGCAGCTGGCGGTGGGGTTGCGAATCAGGGAGGGGAGCGCTTCTGTCTGCCCCTCCTGGATCTTCCTTGGTGGCTGGGATCGTCCCCTTTCCCCCTAAAGACTTTATGACCGATGTGCTCAGCTGTTTTTAAATGTGAACTTGTGCACTGATGTGCAGATTCAATGTTCTTGTTACCGAATGAATAAAAGTTTTATTTTGAAGATGACAAAGGCGTGTGGCTTCCTGTTTGGGACTGGGGCTGAGGGTGAGGGAGTGATCTGTGCTGCTCTGAGAACAGGGTCTGGCAGTGGGGGTCTGGAAAGCCAGAGTGGGGTTGTTCCCTCTTGTGGATGGCCCCATCCTGTCCCAAGTGATGGAGCCATGCTTCCGAGCAAGAGGTATTTCCAGAGGTATTTCCAGACCACACGGCAGTTGCAGGGAAGATTCCAGGGCTCATGTGTTTAGAACTGTCAGGATGCTGCAGGTTCCCTCCTCGCACTGCTGCAGACACAGGAGCTCTGAGGAGGGTTCTCAGTTTAAGCTCCAAGGGGGATGTGAGATTTTAGCTGGACGCTGGACAGCCTGTCTCTGGTTTTGGTTTTGCTCCATTGTGGCAAGAAAGGCAGTGCAAGGGTCTCTGTGGCCTTGCTGTGAGCAAGGGACTTGAGAAAGCCAAACTCCCTGGGCTCAGCCTCACCATCCATGCAGGAGCTTCCCACCAGGCCAGAACTGAGTGGGCACCAGGGTGTGGGGCTGTCACTGTGGGTCTGGCAGTGTCTCTGGGGTGCCCCATCCCTTCCTCCTCCTCCCAGCACCAGCTGGGGAAAGGCTTCCCGGGACCTTCCCTTGCTGGGGATGTGTCTTGGAGTTAAGGGCACGGGACACAGAGTGAGCCAGGGCTGTGGTGGGACAGGGTGAGCAAGGGGTGCCTCTGCAGCCCCCTCCCTCCCTGCCACCCCTTTGGCTGGGCAAACAAGGATGTCACCTCTTCCCTGCCTTTTTGCCAGCTGCCCCCTCCTGCCCGCTCAGCCAATGCTCGTCCAGCTCCACACGGTGCCCTTGTAGGGTCCAGGGCTTTGCTGCCTTTCCAGGAACCGCCGCTCCCCTCCCTCTGGTCCCTGAGCCCTACAATCCCTTAATCCCCTTGGGCCAGGGCATCCCTGCAGGGCTGGGCTTCACTAAATCCCAAATCTGATTCCTGGATGTGCCTGTAACCACCATCCTGCTGGGCTGGGGCTGAGGTGGTCTTGCAGACCCTTTTTTCCTGGGGCAGGTGAGGACCCGTGGGATGCCCCCGTGAGTGTTGGGACCCTCAGGAGCAGCCCATGGCCGTGGTCCCTGTGGGGCTGGGCTGGCCCCGGGCTGTGGGGCACCCACCGCAGGGTCACAGCCCTGTGCAGAAGTGACCCCCGGGGTGATGCCCCGCCCCTGGGTTTCTCCCAGTGCTTCAGAAAGGCTCAGGGGGCTTCTCCTGCCCCCCATCTCCCAGCCCGAGGGGCTCCCACGCACCGGGCCGGGGTCTGCGGGCACCCTTGGGACGCCCCGCTTTTAGGGTGGGAGCGGGGGGCGGCCGTGCCGGGGCTGCCCCCGACCCCGCGGGCAGAGCCGGGGGCCGGGCAGGGTGCGGGGCAGGCGGGGCCGGGCCGGGCCCCCCCTCCCCTCCCTCGGTGCCCGCCGCGGGGGGGCTGTGCCGGCCCCGGCGCCCGGCTCGGCTCAGCTGTTCTCTGCGGCAGCGGCACCGCGCGGGGCCGAGCCCAGCCCAGCCCAGCCGAGCCGAGCGGGGCCGGGCGGAGCGGAGCCCAGCGGGGCCGGGCCGGGCCGGGCCGGGGGGAGCGGGGCTGAGCGGGGCTGAGCGCGGCCGGAGCGGGCGGAGCGGAGCCGAGCGGGCGCAGCGCGGAGCCGGGCGCGCCCGGGCGCGGAGGAGCCGCCGAGCGAGCGCAGGTGGGAGCCGGGCGCGGGGCGGGGGCGGCGGGAGCGCGGTGGGGAGGGACGGGGGGACGCGGGGAGCGGGGCTGAGCCCCCCGGGCCCCGGCCCCTCGCCGCCCGCCGGCGGAGATGGCTATATTTGGACAGTGACCTCTGGTCGTTCCCGAGCAGTCGCTGCGGATTCAATTGTGGCAACGTAATGGCACGGCCGGGGAGCGGGGAGCGGGGCTGTCCTGCCTGGATCCTGCCCGCACCCTGCCCGTATCCTGCCTGCACCCCACCTGCACCCCACCTCTCCTTGCCGGCATCCCATCCCACCCCGCTTGCGCCCTGCCTGCACCCCACCCAGCTCTCACGCCTGCACCCCACACCTGCACCCTGTTCAGCCCTGCCTGCACCTTGCCAGCGCCCCACCTGCTCCTGCCAGCCCTTCCTGCACCCTACACGTTCCCTGCACCCTGCTCAACTCCTCCTGCACCGCATCTGCCCCCCAGCTGCACCCCACCCACTGCCTGCACCCTGCCCAGACAGCCAGGCCGTCCCTTCCTGCCCTGCATGCTGGCACCCCACACTCTGCTCCCGCTGGCAATGGTTGAGGTGCTGGGGGAGCTTCCCCTCGGAGCCTGCTCGCTCCTCCCCGGGGCTGGGGATCGTTCTCGACACTGGGGGGTGACACCGGCAGTGCCGTGGTCCAGCCCCGCTCGGCAGCCAGGCTCTGGGCCCCTTAGAGCCAGCTCAGCCAAGCCAGAGATGATGCTGAAGTGCCGTGAGGACTCCGGGGACACTCAGGGACTGGGCAGATGTGGTTTGGCAGGGTGCTGCATGCGCCCTGTGCAAAATCCACCGGCTGGGACATGGAGGAGCAGATCTGCTCCTGCCTCTGCCCACACCGGCTCTGTGGTCTGGGGACAGGGGTGCCTGGCCATGCTTTGGTGGCTGGATGTGGCTCCTGACAAGGGCTGTGTAACCAAAAGAGCACAGGGGATTCCCCAGGGCAGCCAGTGGCTCATGGGTGCTGCAGAGCCCCAGCTCCAAGGGCTTTGAGTGTCTCAGTCTCCCCCTGGGGCAGGTCCCAGGAGCAGCACAGGCTGGGGGGGTGAGGTGGGTGTCTGTGGGCATCGTGCCCAGCTGTGGCTGAGGGCTGGAGACCCCACTGAGGCCATGGAAGGGGCTCCTCCACACCCCAGTGTGCCCATGGGGTTGTGAGTGTGTGCCAGGTCCAGCCCTTACCCAGGTGGGGGTGCACAGTGGCTGGCAGGGATCTGTGGCACGGGACAGGGATCCATGGAGGGAGGCGTGAGCCACCAGCAGGCAGCTCTGGAGGCACAGCCTTCCTCCCAGCTGCTGGGCCAAGCCAGGCAACCTCAGGCCACTGATGCAGGACAAGGGGACAGGATACAAGGGGACAGGCTGTGACCTGGTGCATGGCACCTTTATGTCCACCCCAAAGTCCCCTCCACCCTGCTGCTCTGCTGCAACAGCTCATGTGCCAACCCCAGTGCCAGCCACAGGGCATGGCACAGCCTTGGGGCATGGCACAGCCACAGCTATAGGGTATGGCACACCTGTGGAGTATGGCACAGCTGTGGGGTACAGCACATCTGTGGGACATGGCACAGCTTTGGGAAATGGCACATCTGTGGAGTATGGCACAGCCACAGGGCATAGCACAGCTGTGGGGTACGGCACAGCTTTGGGAAATGGCACAGCTTTGGGAAATGTCACAGCTGTGGGGTACGGCACAGCTTTGGGACATGGCACAGCTGTGTGTTATGGTGTGGCCATGTCCCTGCCCAGTGTCAAGTGGCTCTGGCCAGCAGCTGACAGCCCCCAGCCCCTGCAGCACCCCCACATCCCTGCACAGGGGCTGCCCCTGTTCCCTGCTGTGGGGTCAGGGCTGTGTTATCTCCCATCCTCATTCCCCGCCACCTCAGTGTTCCCAGGCTTCCCGCTGTGCCCGGAGCAGGAGGAGTCCCTCGGAGCACGAGGCCTGAGGGGACTGAGCCCCTCCAAGCCGTGCCAGGAGGGGAGGTGGTGGCCTGACGTGTCCCCCCAGCCATGAGCCGCCGCGTGGTGCGCCAGAGCAAGTTCCGGCACGTCTTTGGGCAGCCGGTGAAGGCAGACCAGATGTACGAGGACATCCGTGTCTCCAAGGTGACATGTGACAGCTCCTTCTGCGCTGTCAACCCCAAGTTTGTGGCCATCATTGTGGAGTCCGGTGGTGGCGGGGCCTTCATTGTCCTGCCCCTTGCCAAGGTGAGTGGGGAGGGCGCTGGTGTTTGGTCACAATGCTGAGATGTGTTGGGGGGAAAATGCTGATGGGTTTGGCTTTTGGGGACCTGCTGTGGCCCCAGAGCCCCCCAGCTTTGCCCCAACCCCCCCTCCTCATGTGAGGGCTCAGGGCAGGAACAACCTGGCTGATCATTGGCACCTGCCAAGGGTGACATCCCTGGGGCAAGTGAGGTGATCTGAAAAACCCCCAGCTGCCTTCCCCCAGCCCCAATTCCCTGGGGGCACAGCATGCCCAGGGAGCAGCACCCAGTGCAGTGGGAGTCTGCCCTGCCAACCCTGGCAGAGAGACTGGGACAGGGTCCCCAACCCCTCCCTGCCATCAAAGCAGACACAAAACAGCCTCTCATGGGTCACATGATTCTCCTCTGTGTCCCTATGAGGCCTTGTGCCAGGTGAACCCCATTTGCCCCATGTGCCTCAGTTTCCCCCTTCAAGGCAGGTACAAACCTCTGGCCACTGCCAGAATCCCCTGCACATCCCCATTTGTGCCACAACCCACGTGGTGGCCAGGCTGGGCTTTGGGGGGTACCTGGCAGGGTCTCTCCTGGGGGACTCATGCTGGTCCCTCACCGTTGCAGACAGGACGGGTGGACAAGAACCACCCGCTGGTCACGGGACACACGGCGCCCGTGCTGGACATCGACTGGTGTCCCCACAATGACAACGTCATCGCCAGCGCCTCGGAGGACACCACTGTCATGGTGAGGGGCTGGACGCTGCGTGGGAGGGGGTGGGAGGTGCAGGGGGAGCAATGCAGAGCATCCCCCCCCTTGCTGCCTGTGAAGTGTCACTGGCCTATTTTTAGCCCCGGTGCCATGCGTTCGCGCTGGCGGCGGCTGCTCGCTCCATGATGCAGCAGTTTGTGCTAAATTTACCCTCCCTGGCGACTCAGCATGCAGGAATAGCTGGGGGGGGGCTGGGGGCTGCACCCCGGCCGTGCCCCCCTCCCTGTGCCCATCAGCACCCCGAGTGCTGGGGATGCACCCCAGGATGGAGGCGCTTCTGGCGTCCCCTCGCCACCCTCCCCACAGGCTGAGCCGCGATTAATGAGGTTAATTGGCTCCCAGGCCCTCATCTGCTTAGTGCTCACACACAGGGTGATCCCCAGCGCCCTGCTCTGTCCCCCCCAGGTGTGGCAGATCCCTGACTATGTCCCCGTGCGCAACATCACGGAGCCCGTGGTGACACTGGAGGGACACTCCAAGCGGGTGAGCATCATCTCCTGGCACCCCACCGCCCGCAACGTCCTGCTCAGCGCAGGTAAGGGGGTCCCGGGTCACCCTCCCCGGGGTCACAGGAGATCCATGGCGTGACAGCGTCTGCCCCCCTCGGTCCTCTGCAGGCTGCGACAACCTGGTGATCCTCTGGAATGTGGGCACTGGGGAGATGCTGCTGGCTCTGGATGACATGCACACTGACCTCATCTACAACGTGGGCTGGAACCGCAACGGCAGCCTGCTGGTCACCACCTGCAAGGACAAGAAGGTCCGTGTCATTGACCCCCGCAAGCAGCAGATCATAGCGGTGAGTGCCCCTGCTGTGTCCCCCCATCCCACCCCGGGGTCCCCTCTAGTGCCTGCCTGACCCTACTAACCCCTCTCCGCGCGTCTCTGTGTTTGATTTAACCCGCTAACGCCGGCGCAGGAGAAAACCAAACCTCATGACGGCACCCGGCCCATCCGCGCCATCTTCGTGGCCGATGGCAAGATCTTCACCACGGGCTTCAGCAGGATGAGCGAGCGGCAGCTGGGCCTCTGGGACCTGGTACGAGACAGCAGCTCCAGCCTGGCCAGCGCCAATCCCACAGATCTCAGCCCAGCCAGGAACGCTCTGGGGGCTGGGGATACTCTCTGGCAACGCGTGCGCTTAGGGAGCATCACGGAATAGGACACGGCTGTTTTGGGGGACAGATCCGGACCTCCTCCATATTCCCCCCTTCCCATGCCCTGTGCTGACTGTCTCCCCCTCCCCCCAGGAGAGGTTTGCCCCCCACGAAGGGCTGAGGCCCGTGCGGGCCATCTTCACACGGGAAGGACACATCTTTACCACGGGCTTTACCAGAATGAGCCAGCGGGAGCTGGGCTTGTGGGACCCGGTAACGAGGCCGCATGGAGTGCTGCCCTGGGAACTTGGCCCCCCCAGACCCCTTGCTAACCCCCCCCGCCCCAGGATGCCGTGTCTGCTGCATCCCCCTCCCAAAAGATGCCAAGTTCCCAAGTGTGCCGTGCAGTGCTGGGGTGGGGAGGGGGCTGGGAGGCAGGGAGTGCTGGGGAAGGGGGGTACAGCCAGGCTGGGGGAACCCAGCCATGCCAGGTAAACAGGAGTGGGGATGGGGGGGCATGCCAAGCTGCCTGCCTGGGGGGTTGTGTACCCCAGAAGGGACAAGCCCTGTCCCCCAGTGTGCTGTGGCTAATGTGTGTGACTAACCACAGTGAGGGTTTTGGGGTCACTGCTCACACCCCTCCACCACTGCTCCGGCCCCCCAGAATAACTTTGAGGAGCCCATTGCCCTGCAAGAGATGGACACGAGCAACGGGGTCCTGCTGCCCTTCTACGACGCCGATTCCAGCATTGTCTACCTCTGTGGGAAGGTAACCCCCTTTCCCCGGGGTGCACCCCCAATGCCACCCTGTCCCTGAGGGTGCCAGGGCTGGCTAACACCTGTCCCCACCCCGCAGGGTGACAGCAGCATCCGGTACTTTGAGATCACAGACGAGGCTCCCTACGTGCACTACCTGAACACCTACAGCAGCAAGGAGCCCCAGCGGGGCATGGGCTTCATGCCCAAGCGTGGGCTGGATGTCAGCAAGTGTGAGATCGCCAGGTGAGAGCCAAGGGGGCTGGGGGGAGCCAGAGGGGTCAGGGGGGGTCAGCTGGGCCCTGACTGCCTGTGCCCCACGCAGGTTCTTCAAGCTGCATGAGCGCAAGTGCGAGCCCATTGTCATGACGGTGCCACGCAAGGTGAGCCTGGGGGGTCCCAGGGGAGATGGGGGCCTGGGGGCGACACCCCACATCTCACCACGGTCTCTCTGCCCCCGCAGTCAGATCTCTTCCAGGATGACCTTTACCCTGACACGCCAGGCCCCGAGCCAGCCCTGGAGGCGGATGAGTGGCTGTCGGGGAAGGACGCAGAGCCCATCCTCATCTCGCTGCGGGATGGGTACGTCCCCATCAAGAACCGGGAGCTGAAGGTGGTCAAGAAGAACATCCTGGACAGCAAACCCCCGCCAGGCCCCCGACGCAGGCACTCCACCTGCGACTCAGACTTCTCTGTGAGTGTCCGGGGATAGGGACGTGGCAGCAGGGCTGTCCCCTGCCCTGGGGTGGGATGGGAGGGGCCTGACTCGTCGTGACCCTGTGTCCCCCCTCCCTGCAGCAGCCAGCCTTGGAGGAGGTGCTGGAGGAGATCCGTGCCCTGAAGGAGACGGTCCAAGCGCAGGAGAAGCGCATCTCCGACCTGGAGAACAAACTCGGCCAGTTCACCAACGGCACGGACTAGCGCGGTGGCCACGGCCACGAGCACGGGCAGGGCCAGGACTGCCCCGGCCTGCCGGGGATTAAAGCCGAGTCCCCACCTTGGGCAGGAGCCCGGAGCCGAGTTCTTTCCCCAGGAGCTGAGGGGGCAGGGAGGGGTCAGACCCTGACCCAGCCTCCACTGGCATCAGTCGTGTCCTGGTCCATGGGCACCCACTGCAGCACCCGAGGGGTCCCACACAGTGCCTGCAGGCTGGGGCTGCCGAGCACCCCAACACGGGGACCTGCACAGCCCCAACATGGGCACCAGCAGCCTCCCAGCACAGGGAGCTGCCGGGCCCCCCTGGCCAGGATGTGCTTGTGTACGGTGCTACACCCCCACCCCATCACCCCCTCACCTCCCCCTGCCCCATCAGCCCCTCGGCGGGTGCTCCCACCCGGCTCTTTGCTCCTGCACCCCTTTAATAAAGGGCTCAGCCACCCTTGGCTGCGTGGCAGTACCAGGGACGAGGGACCATCGTGCCAGGGGTGCTGCCTGCACCCCTCTGCCAGCTCCCACAGCCTGTGACCCCCTGGCCCAGGCAGAGGGAGGCCAAGAGAGACGAACATTAAAGAGCATTTATTGGTGTTGGCCACGGTTGGAGCTGCTCGGGCTCCCCCGGCCCTGGCCCAGATGTTGCTGTGGGGTGCACGGGTGGGTGGAGGGAGGGGCACCAGCTATGAAAAGTCCCAG
This sequence comes from Molothrus ater, assembly GCF_012460135.2. Taxonomy (NCBI): domain Eukaryota; kingdom Metazoa; phylum Chordata; class Aves; order Passeriformes; family Icteridae; genus Molothrus; species Molothrus ater. The sequence continues at coordinate 7,398,994 of NC_050498.2, read as the reverse complement.
GGGAGCGAGCCCAGCCCCCCCCACCCCGCAGCCCCCGGCCCCCTGTGTGCAAAGGGGGAGCAGCCGGGGCAGGGGGCCGGGGTTAGCACCATTTGACGTAAGGTTTCTCTCAGGGTCAGTGCCTGGGACGAGGGGGGTGCAGCGCTGCCAAGGGGGGGCATCCGAGCAGGGTGGAGGGGTGCGAGCAGGGCTAAGGGGGGGGTGACACCGGGCTGCCCTCCACAGGCACCCCTTCAGCTGCCCCAGCAGTCCCCGTGCCATGGGGGGCAGCTGTGCAGCCCCTCGCTGGCTGTGGGGTGCAATAGGGCTGAGCCCCCACCCCTGCTGGCAGGCAGAGCAGCTCCCGGGTAAGTGCACTTGGTAGCGCCTGGGCAGGGGGGGAAGAGGGAGCTGGGCTGAGGCCCCTGGCTCTGGGGGCACCCCGGGACCCCACACAACTGGCAGCCCACCCATCCGGGGCAGGATGTGCCCCCCACCCTCCCTGGGGTGAGGGGCTGAGCAGCACCCCGTGGGGCAGCTGGGGGAGTAGGGGTGTCCTGGAGAAGGGGAACAGTCCGTGGGGTCCCCTCCCCGCTCCCTGCCACCCCAGGTGCGGGGTTAGCACCCACCCCAACCCTGTGCTGCTGTGGGGTGCCCCCACCTCACCCCAATATTGCCCCAGCTCTGGGGACGCTCTCCCAGGGCCAAATCCTGCTTCCCCCATTCCCCATTCACCCTCCGCAGTTCTTGGACTGGCTCCCCCGACACCGCTGCCCCCTCTGTGTCCCCAGACACGTCCCCATCCCCACGGGGGTGGGCGAGGGGGCTCAGCGGGGCTGCGGGGTCACTTTTCCGTCAGAGAGAGCTGCAGGATGCGCTGCAGATCCTCCTCCTCCTGGCGCGTCCGGCGCTCCGCTTCCTCCTGCTCCCGCGCCGACAGCGCCATGGCCAGGCGCAGCTGCTCCGCGTAGCTGGGGAACAGCGCGCCCGGCGCCCTGCCCGCCCCCGCCGCCGGGGCCACGGGGGGACGCGGGGCTGCCGTGTGCTGGGGAGTCCTGGGGGGCAGCAGGGCCTCAGGGGGGTCCCCGTGGGGAGGGCATCCCCACACCCACTCCCCGCGGGGGGGCTGGCCAGACCTTACCAACCTGTCCCCCCGCCGGCCCTCGTGAGACATGGGGTGGGTGCCCGGCTTGCTGTTGGTCAGTGCTTCCCAAATGGTCACCTGTGGCCGGGGAAAGAGGGGTGCTTGGAGGGTGGCGCCCCAAAAAACAGCTCCCACGGCATGAATTCTGACACGCCACCTGCATTCTGATGCAGGGATGGAGAGGTGTGGGATGTGTGAGGATGGCATTGGGATGGGGTGGGCAGCGGGGTCTCTCAGGCAGGAGGAGGTGAAGGGGTGGCAGTGCCCACCTGGTCGTACTCACTGCCCGCTTCCAGCAGGCTCTGCTGGATGGCAAACTGCAGCAGGTCATCCTCATCCTCCCGCAGGGCATCCTGGTGGGTGCCCACCACGCTGTAGCCCCGCGGCACCTCAAACAGCGCCGGGTCCATCTCACACGCTCGGCATGAGGCTGTGGGGAGAGCAGAGCTGGCCTGGCTGGGCACCCGTGGGGTCTCCCTCCTACTCCACCCCGCCAGTCGTGTGTCCCTTACCCTGCTGTGACCCACCAGCTGTACCCCCAGACCCAAATGCGACCCTTTCCCATCCCACCTCACCGTGTCCCCCACATACTGAGGGAGCTGGAGCTGCTGACGCTGGAGGAGTCGCTGCTGGGTGAGGGTGCCTCGCTGCTGGGGCTGTGCCGCAGGGAGCTGACTGGCTCGTCACACCCGTTGAGGTTGCCGAAGGTTATTCGGGCGTTGAGGATATGGAAGATGGGGATTTCTGCAGAAAAAGGGAGAAAACACGAGGAGGGAAGCTGGCTGTGCCAGCCAGGTCAGCAGCAGAGCCCAGTCCATACCAATCTTGACGGGGAAGCCGGGCGGGAGGCGCAGGGTGATGAAGTCCCGCAGTTTGGCGAAGAGCGCGTTGCTTATTGCCATGAGGTCGATGATGGGGGCAACCTGCTCACACAGGGACAGCGGGTGGTCCTCACACAGCCACAGCTTCGCCTTGAACCTGCCAGGGACAGGCGTTGGACTGGGGACCCCCACCTGTCCCCCCCTCGAGCTCTGCAGCAGTGGCGGTGGGGACACAGGGAGTCCCCGCCTGCTGCTCCCCCTCTCACTTCTGTGTCTTGGTGGTGAGCTCCATGGGCCGTCCCATGTCCCGGTTGCCCAGCTCGAAGTTGGGGTTGAAGTACTCCTCAGGGGTGATGGCAGTGGGGTTGGCGTGGCTCAGTGTCTGCGTGATCAGCGTCTGCATGGGGGCACAGCCCCGTGGGGTGAGAGGGGAGGTCTGACTGCAGACAGACCCCTCCACCTCTGAGACACTCACCCCATTGTTGGGCCCCACGTGCTGCTCAGCGATGCCCAGGAAGGATTGCAGTGGGGTCTTACAGCCTGTGGGAGAGGAGGGGGTGAGGGCAGAGCTGGGGGTGCCCTGCCCGCCCAGCCCGTGCTGGCTCCACCTTTGCTCTTGCCCTTGTGCTGGTCTGAGAGGTGCTCAGTCCGTGTCCGTGTGATCAGCTCCACGTTGGAAGCGCCATAGACCTGGCCGAGGAGGGGGAATGGCAGAGGTGGGCACCTCACAGCTACAATCAAGTGGGCAGCTACAACCCCCCTGGGCAGCTCAACTCCCTGCCCCTCACCTTCGCCTCATACCCATTCACCATTTCCGTCTTCTCGCTCCTCCAGCCCAGGATCCCGGACTTGTTCCTAGGGTGACACGGGCACCATGAACTTGCTTGGACAGCCCGGGGTGCCAGCACCCTGGGGGTGGGCTCGGTGCCACCCCAGCGCACCTCTCGAAGGCGATGTTCTTGGTGTCGAGCTGGGTGGTGACGACAGGGGCCGTGAGCCGCCCCATCACCTGCTCCTCGGTGGGCTGCACAGCAGCCAGCAGCACCTCCTGGTCATGGCCGGCCAGGGCCAGCGTCTCCGAGTAGACCACCCGCCTGTCGTGGTCAATCTCCATCACCACCGCACTGCTGTCTGCAGGGAATGGGGTCAGCACAACCACGGTCCCCACGGTGCCACCCCCCAGGGAGGGGGACATGGCGGTGCCACCTCACCTTGTCCCCGAAAGACGAAGCTGCGGTTGCCCCGCTGCCAGGTCATGTGGTCGAAGCCCAGCAGTGTGGTGTCCACCCGCAGGTTCTGGCCACTCTTCCACACCTTGTAGGTGTCACTGGGGCAGATCTTGGACACCAGGGGCACTGGGGAGAGATGCCAATAGCCCAGCCAGGGATGGGGACATCTGCATCCCCAAGGGGGCTGATCTAGGTGGGGGACACACCTGGGGAACACAATGCCTTGGCAAGATGGAGGTCTGCAAGCATGGGGTATCAGGGAGCAAGGGGGCAGGTGACCCCCAACCTGGGGATGGGGATGGCTGGTGGGGCTGGGGGACTCTGCTGGGAAATTCCCGCTCCCCCCACAGCCACGCTGTGGCCCAAGCTCACCCCAGCTGGTGAACTCCCACTTCATCTCCACGTAGAAGTCCTGGGCCTGTGGAGAGCACGGTGGGGTCAGGGGCAGCCCGTGGCCGGTGCCCACAGCCCCGCTGAGGGACGTACCTTGCGCAGCTTCTCCAGCAGCACGGGGATCCCCGCCAGGCGCTTGATGGCTCTCTGGTAGTCCCGGTAGCGCAGGACCAGCTGCACCAGCTCCAGGTCACGGGTGCTCACAGCCTCCTGCAGGACTGGGGGGCAAAGGGGCAGTGCCCAGGGCCATGGCACAGCATGGCACAGCATGGCACTGCAGAGCTGGGCGCTGCACAGGAGCCACAGGCACAGAGCACCACGTGAGCAGTGCCTTGGGGAGCTTGACCATGCCTGTGCCCGTGTCCATGCCCGTGTCCATGTCCACATCTATGTCCATGCTCGTGCCCACGCCCATCTCCACGCCCGTGTCTGCATCAGGGCAGCTTGCAGGAGGGTGGAGGGCAGCAGCCACACGCTCACCTGTCCAACCGCTGCGGTTCTCCTTGCCCACGTCGGCGCCATGCTTCAGCAGCACCCTGGCACACTCCAGGTGGCCCAGCGTGGTGGCCAGGTGCAGGGGAGTGCGTCCTCGGGGGTCCAGCTGCTCGATGTCGGCCTGCCAGGAAGGAACGAGGCTCTGAGATCACTGGGGTGGCCAGACCTCGCTCTCCCACAGATGTGCAGCTCCCAGACACAGAAAGCAGCCAACATTTGACAGTATCTGGGAGAGCAGCCCCACCCCTGACCTCCCTCAAGAGAGGCACCTCAAAGCCTCTCCCTGCTGCCACTGCCAGACCCATGGGGAGGGCGTGGAGAGCACGGTGGTGGCTGCCAGCACCCAGCACACCTGGTCCCAGCCAGGCAGGGCTGCACCCACCAGGCGGGCACCAGCAGGGGCACAGCATGGCAGCGGGGGGCACAGCACGGCAGTGGGGGCACAGATGCCCCTGGCATGGCGCACGGAGCTCTGCACATCTCAGCGCAGCTGCAAGCTCCAGAAAAGCCCCCACCTCTGGGATTTGGAGGGGTTGTGCCCAGTTGCCAGGCAGCAGCTGCCGGCAGCCCCCCTCTCTCTCTGCCAGGGCCGGGCTGCGGCGGGCGCACGTGTTCCCCTGCCTGAGCCGGGGGCGGCGGCTGCGGGAGCGGAGCGGCTGCTCCGAGGATCCCCGGGGCCCTGGGGAGCCGTCGCTGGGGCTGCCGTTGTTTGTGCCAAACCCGGAGCCTGGCACCCAGCCAGCCCTGAGGAATCCCTGGTGTGCTGGCACCCCCGGCACCCACGGGCCCTGCTCCCCTGTGTGGGAAGCAGCGTCACACCCATGCCCAGCTGGGGACATGGCTCGGGGAAGGAGGGGACACCCTCTGTGCCCCCAGCACCCAGCTGGGGTAGAAGTGCCCAGAGAGGGGCACTCAGATGCTGCCAGGGCAGGAGGCAGTGGGGCAGTGCCCAAACAATTGGTTTTGGGGAGGCCACCCTCAGAAGAGCAAACCTGGGGTGCAGGAGCCAAAGGTGCCAGCTGGGGTGGGCAGCCAGAGGTGTTTGGGCACGGGCAGAGGTGGAGCATGGGCTGCCTGGTGCCCAGTCTCACCTGCAGCACATCTCTGCTTTGCTCTGGGCATGTCCTGCATTGCTGCTGCCCCCAGGGATGTTCCTGTCCCTGCCCAGGCTGTGTATTCCCATGTCCCTCATCCCCAGGGACTCACCAGGTAGGGAGACCCCCCCAGTCTGCCCCCACCACGGGAGCAAAACAGCCCCCCAGTTCCCTGGGAGCCAATGTGTCGCTCCAATGCTCTCTAGGTGACTGCTGCTTTTTAATTGCACTAATGAAACTGCTCTAATTAAGGCAATCACCCCCCAGCTGGGGGCGGGGGCAGCAGGCTCAGTGGGGCTCCCCAGCTGCAGCCCTGCCCCAGCACTGGGCAGGGTGAGGGTCCCCAGTTGGGGACATGGTGCTGGAGCCACCCCAGGGGACATGGCGTGACCCAGATTTGGCCAGCAAGAGCTCAGTCCTGAGCCCTGGTGTTGGGTTGGCTCCAGCTTGGGGACCACAGCACAGACCTCCAGGAGCTGCCCATCCTGGGGCCGTGGCGCCCAATGGGGACGAGGACAGGGGTGGCTTTGGGGTGGCAGCGGTGCAGTGCAGAGCCGCAGCTCAGCCGCTCCTCCTGTGCCAGCCGGGCACGTGGCACAGCACGTCCCTGCACTGGGGCTGTCCCCGGGCTGGAGAACCCCAGCTCCTGCTCCTGGGTAGCATCAGGGGACATGAGCCAGCGCGGGAAGATGGTGCCAGGCACTGCTGTCCCCGGGCAGCCCCGGGTCCCTGTCACGCCTGAGGGGGCAGGCTGTGGTCAGGGGTGTCCTGGCACAAGAGGCTCCATGTCACTGCCTGCCACATCCTCGTGATGTCCCTGTCAAGGGGACCCACTGACCCTTGCTCCCTTGTGGAGGCGAGTGTGGATGGGAGCCCATGGTGACAATTTGGGGGTGACAGACACAGAGCCCTTAGGAGGACATGGAGAGAATGCTCTCAGCTGCCCCAGTGCTTCCCAGCCCCAAACACCTGCACTGGGGAGGGGCAGCACATGGAGCCACTGCCCTGTGGGGGTCACCAAGGCAGAGGGAGGGCAGAGCCCTGGGCAGGGGGGCACCCAGCCTCCAGCATTGCAGACAGTACCAGCCCCAACCCCTTACCCAGGGGATGCTCTGGCAGGGATAAGGGCTGAGCCGTGTCCCTGGATGCCCTGGACAGAGCAGGGAGCCTGGGCTGGCCCTCACCTCCTTCCCCCAAGCCCTCAGCTGCCCCAGAGTCTGGCCTGCAGCACCCATGCCCCCCTCCCCTTGCACCCCTGGGGTGCACTCATGGCAGGCTTTGCTCTCACCCAGCAAATGCCAGCGGGGGCCAGGGCAGAGCCCCTGCACTTCCCAGGCTGGAGGGTTGGAGCCTCTCTGCAGGCAAGCGGGTCAGAGCCCCCCCGCAGCCCCTCCACCTCCCCACGTCTGCCGAGCCCAGCTTTGATCTCTGCCGCGCTGAGCTCCTGGGAAGGCTGACCCCAAATTAGCAGGAAAATAAAAACACTGGCCGTGGGGTGGGAGACCGGGGCGATGCTGGCGCAGCCTCCGGCTGGACCCCACAATGGAGACGGGTGTGGCGGGAGCCATCGCCTGCATCCCGGCGGGAGCTTGGCGGCACAATGACCCCCGTTCCATGCATCACCAGGGTCCATCCAGCACGGCCCTCAGTGCCTTGGGGCTTGAGGACCCGGGCCGAGGGACTGGGGATGCTCAGCACAGCTTCCCCGCAAGCCTCCCTCCAGCGCCTGCGGTTTCCTGCGTCTTCGGGGTTGGGTTTTAATTACCTGAATTGCATCGCCACGGGGGAGAGGGAGGCTGGGAACCCGCCGGGGAAGCACCCACACCCCGCTCCATCACCGGGCGGCTGGGAGGTTCCCGGGCTGAGGGACAAAGTGGGTCCTCTCACCCTGAGAAGAGCCCTTGTGAGGCTGGGGGGCTGCGCCCCGACAGCACCGGGGCCCTGGTCCCCCCCGCCCCCAGAGGGGCTCAGCCTGAGAGTGGGGAGCTGAATGCTGCACCCCCAGGGGGGTGGCAATACCCTGAGCAGCGGGGTGCGGGCCGGGGGTCTGCAGAGGCCTAGCAGGGAGCGGGGGACACGTGCGGAGGGATGCTCGGGGCTGCGTGTGCTGGAGGATGCAGGGGACCCGCGAGTGGCAGCCCCGGGGGCAGCCGGCGCACACCAGGGGTGCAGGTGGGGACACACACCACACCCCCAGAGCCCCGCCAGCGCACAGAGCGACCCCATCCTTATCACCCCCCTCATCTCCATCCTCATCCTCACCCCGGCCCCGAGCATTGCATCAGCCCGAGCGGAGCCGGGCCGGGCCGGGCCGTGCCGGGAGTGTCCCCGCGCCGCCCCACCTGCTTGGCGCTGAGCTCCCGGTCCAGGTCACGGGCGCGGTTGTGCCAGACGAGGTAATGCAGCGGGTACCTGCCCTCCGGCCCCTTCCTGCCCGAGCAAGACGCGAGCATCCTCCGTGCATGCTGGAGCGGCGCGGCGGGCGCGGCGCGGGGCGGCGCGGCGCGGGGCGGGGGGGGCGCGGGGCGGGGCGGGCCGCCACCTCCCGCCCGGTGCTTCCCCGGCCCCCCCGCACCGCCCGGCCTCATGGGACTTGTAGTTGCCCTGCCCGGCATCGCCCCCTTCTTCTTCCTCGTCTTCATCCTCCTCTTTGCTCGCCCCCCCCCCCCCCCCCGCGCACCGCTCAGCCCATCACCGCGGCTGTGATCCCGCGGGGAGGGCTGCAAAGGGGCACCCCATTAGCGATCAGCATCCTCCCCAAATTCCCCCCTTTCCCGGGCTGATTTTCCCCCTCCCAGCTGACCTCCGCTCCCCCAGCGGGGCAGCGGGCTCGATCATATGGTGGGGCAGGGGTGAAGGCGGCAGGTGGGGACCAGGTGGGGCCGTGGGGGGACCCCGATTCCCGCCCCCGCAGCACCAGGCATGGGCCCCCAGCCCCGTTTCCTTTTCCGCCTGCGTCTCTCCCGGGCGGGCGTCGCGTTTTCCGGCTGCCGCCCGAGAACAATGCAAGGCTGGGCCTCTGCGGCCGCCCCGGCCTCCGCCGGCGCCGCGCTCCCGGCCCCACTCCCCGCTGCTCCCCGCCCTCCCGTGCCGGGAACCCCCCCGGTGTTGTTCTCCGCTCAGCCGTGGCGCTGGCGGTGGTCGCTGCCCCCCGCCCCTGTCCCCGCACAGCATCCCCCATCCCCCTGCCATGCCCCATGACGTCATGAGCCACCTCCTCACAGCCGCGGTGAGGTCACCTCGCCTGTCCCACGGTGCTGGGGACACCATGCGGCCCCCCTGCCCCGCTCCCGCTGGGTCTGAGCCCCGCACTGTCTGTGGGGCCCCCATGGGGTGTCCCTTCTGGTGCAAGCACTAAAGGGTCGCAGTAGGGAGCAGACCCCAAATAGTCCCCAATCTCCTCACCCACCCCAAAATCCCCTGCTGAGCACCCTAAATAAGGGGTGTGTGGCCCGACCCCGTGTCCTGGAGGAGGGGTGTGTCCGGGAGTGGGGTGCACAGGGTCAGAGGTGGCATAGGGTAGAGGGCTGGGGCTGCCCCAGGACTGCAACTGGATCCAGAACAAGTGTCCAGGGCAGGACTGAAGCAATTTGGGGGTGCCCTGGGCTGGGACTGGGTTACACAGGACCCGGAATAGGAATGGGACCAGTGCCACCCCTCCGGGATAAACAGGACAAGGGCTGGGAGCAGGACCAGGACAGTGCTCTGGGCTGAAAAGGGGACCGGGAGTGCACCGAGGGCGGGCACTGGGGTCAGCACTGGGGGATGCCCGGGATCAGGAGCAGAGCAAGGGCAAGGCTGATGCCCAGCAGCAGATGAGGTGCCCGGGTCCTGGTCCGGGCTGTCCGGGGGACGTTTGCAGGTGCGGGTGCGGGTCGGGGGCGTTCCCGGTGGGGGTGTCGGTCTGTGCCGGTGCCCGTCCGAATTTGTGTGCGGGTCCGGGTCCGTGTGCGGGGTGGGGGCGTTCCCGGTTCGTGTCCCGGTGCGGGGCGGTGCCGGCGCCGGTGCGGGTTCGGGTGCGGCTGCGAGTGCGGGGCGGTGCCGGTGCCGGTGCGGGGCGGCCGCGGCAGCGCTGCCGGTGGCGGGGCGGGGGCGGTGCGGCCCCTCCTCCGCCGGGGCCGGGCCTGCGCCGCTTCCTGCGGAGCCGCCGGGCGCAGGGAGCAGCCGGCAGCCCCCGGCCCCGCCGCCCCGGGCCCCGCTGCCCCCGCCCCGCCGCCCGGCCCCCCCCCTCCCCTTCCCCGCCGCCGCTCCCCCGGCGGGCCCGGGGGCGCCGCCGCCGCCCCACGCTGGCGCAGAGGCCCGGGCCCGGGCCCGCCTCGCCGCTGAGGATGTCCCGGAAGGCGCCGCGGGCAGAGGTGTGCGCCGACTGCAGCGCCCCAGGTAAGGGCCTCCCCGCATCGGCACCGGCACGGCCCCGCCAGCCCCGCCGCGCCTCCGGCTGCCCCCCGGAGCCTGCCCTGCGCTCCCCCCCGCGCCACCGAGAGCCCCCCGTGCGCCCCACGGCACCCCCGGCGCGTCCCCCGCACCCCCGTCAGCCCCCGCTGGACCCCGAGGTGTTCGCGCCCGGACTGCTCCCCATGACCCCTTCTGCATCTCCTTGTACGCCCCACATCGAGACCCCTTTGCGGCTGCCTGAGCGCCCCCAGGATCGCCTGGCGATTCCTTTCTGCACCCCACTCTGCACAGCCAAGGGAACCGCACTGAGTCCCCCGCCTGCCCCCCAGGAACCCTCTGATGTGCCCCCCCCAGTGAAACGCTGTGATGAAACTCATGACCCCCTTGCTGCACCCCCTTTTAGCCTCCTGGAATGCCCTCATACGCTCGAGACGCAGCCCCGATACCCCCGCACGCCCTCCTCCCTGCGGCTCCAGCGCACCCCGGGTGCCCCCACGCCCCCCGGCACCACCCACGGCTTTCTCACCCCAGCGCGGGGGCTGCTGGCACAGCCTCGGGACGCGCCGCTCGGTGCCAGCAGCGCTGGTGACCCTGTAAATGACGGCATGATGGGGGACACCGTCCTGCAGCCCACAGCCAGCACCCACCCCAGCCGATCCGGGCTTGGCGGTGCCGGTCGGGCGAGCCGGGCGGCCGCCGCGCTGCAAGCCAGAGCCGAGCCTGGGCAAGACCATTCCCATCCCCGGCGGTGCCGGTGCCCGCAGCCCCCATGCTGGGGACGCGCCCGTGGGCGTCGCGGAGGGCTTGGCCCCCCCCAAACCCTGCCCACGGTAGGGCCGGACCCCAAACCTGCCCGTAGTCAGTGCAGGTGGCCGCACGGCAATGAATGAACGGGGCTCCGAGCCGGCCCCGGAAAGCTGCCCGCGGGCCAAGGCTGTGCCGAAATTATTCCGGCCACGTGCCAATGGCCGGATCCTGCCAGGAGAGCTGTCGGCACGCGTGGGCGAAAGGCTGCCCTGCCTCCAGGCATCCCCCGTGCCGGCGGGCAAGCGGGGGGCCAGGGGTTCCCGGGGCGGTGCCGGGGCTCCCTGCTGCGGCCAGGGGAAATGGAAAACAGTTTCTTCCAATCTCTTATCGCCTGGCAGCCATGGGAGGAAATGAGTTATAAAGTCCAGAGGCCGTTTCCTAGCGCGCTGGGAGCACCCGCTGTCGCTGCCGGGGATGCGCTGCCTGGCCCTGCATGGGGAGGTGCCCGTGGGGCGCTCCGGTCCCTCTGCCCGGCCTCCCTCGGCCCCGCGCAGGGATGCCGGCTGCCCCCAGCCCTGCCATCGCCGCTGCGGGGCCGACTGCTGGGGCTCCCGGTGTCAGCCCACATCCCGATGCAGGGATTGAGGTGCTGCGCGCTGCCTTGGACTCCAGGATCCTCCCAGGGTTTGGAGTGTCCCTGTGCGAGCACTCCGCGATCTGCTGCAGTGCCCGCCCGCATCCCACCACATCCCAGCGGTCCTAGGGCGGGAGGGGCTGTTGCCCCAGGGATACTCTGGATCCACCCGCCTGGGGGGGCCGCGGGCCGGCTCCCCCCGCACGGAGCGTCCTGTTCCCGGCGGTGGCCGTGGGCAGCGGGTGCGAAGGCACAGATGCCGCCGCACCGGCTGCCAAGGCGCTGCCATCTGCGTGCGCGGGGCTGCCAGGCTGGGGGGGCCGCTGCTCCCCCCGGCCACCCCACCCCGGCCCCGGGGCACTGCAGCATGGCAGGATGCCGTGCCCCCCAACGCGGGGTCCTCAGGGCTCTGGGGGGGTGCGTGTGGAGGGGTCCGGGACCCTGCAGGGAGGAAGGAAGTGGGGGAGGCTTGGCTGGCTGCCTGCCTTCCTCCCTCTGTGAGGTCGTGGGGCCGCTGTCCCCCCTCAGGGCCATCGGGCAGGCCAGTGAGGCCACCTCCCTGGGCCCTGTGTCCCCGGGCTTGGGGCTGCCCCCGCCGTGGGACAGTGTGGTGTTTGTGTAGGACCTACAGAAACAAGGGGAGGGGTGGGGCTGGGCACAGGGTGGCAGGACTCCCCCGTCGTGCCCGGCAGAGAGGACACCTGGGAGCCATTCAGCATCGTCACCCGGTGCCCGGCTGCATTTCCCGGGAGGGGGGAGGTGGCTGTGACCCAGCGGGGGTCCTCAAATCCTGTCCTCGTGCTGCTGTGAACAGCTGCAGCTCAACGGCCACACCACGGGGCCGGACCCCTCGTTCCCAGGACCTGTTTTTGGGGTGCAGGCGTGGGGAGCTGCTGCCTGGCCGGGAGCGGTGCCCCCGCGGGTGCCGGGGCTGGTGCCAGCGCGGGGCCAGCGCGGCTGCTCAAACGATCCTTTGTTCCCGGCGGGGACACAAAGCGCTCCAGTCCGGCTGGCCGGGGCCAGCGGCGGGGCTGGAGGGGCACGGCAGCGTGGGGGGCCGTGGCACCTGCCCCGGAGCTGGGGTGTCCTGAGGGCTGGCTGCGCTGGGGTGCTGAGGCTGCAGAGCTGCTGACCACCCTACATAGGAGCCCGTGGACTGGGGGTGCCCACCCATTGTGGGGCACACTACCCCCATCCACGACTCCCCCAAACACCCAGCCGGGGGCTGGGGGTGAGTGACCTCGCAGTGAGCCAGAGTGCCCCTGATGAGAGAGCGTGGTGGCATCATCCAGGCCACCAGCTGTCCTCCTGATGGTGGGGGGCCAAACCCTGCCCCCCTTTTGACTGGTGGTTGCTATGGGAAACCTGTGGGTTTCCCCTGGTGATGGGCTGAGCCCCTCTCCATCTCTCGGGAAATGGTTGCTGTGGCAACGCATCCCCCCTGCTGGATGGATGCATGAGGAGGGGACGGCATGGGGAGGGGACACCCGCTGATACCCCCATGCCACCCCCAGACCCTGGCTGGGCGTCGATCAACCGCGGAGTGCTCATCTGTGACGAGTGCTGCAGCGTGCACCGCAGCCTGGGCCGCCACATCTCCATCGTCAAGCACCTGCGCCACAGCCCCTGGCCCGCCACCCTGCTCCAGGTGGGTGCTGGGGACACTGCAATGTGGGGACACTCACACTGGGACCCCCCATGCCCACTGGGCCCTGCCTGTCCCCTGCAGATGGTGCACACCTTGGCGAGCAACGGGGCCAACTCCATCTGGGAGCACTCGCTGCTGGATCCAGCGCAGGTGCAGAGCGGGCGCCGGAAGGCAAACCCCCAGGACAAAGTGCAGTAAGTGCCCCCTGTGCTGTGGGGAGGGGGTCAGCTCTGGCTGGGAGCCCCCTCCTCACCCCAAAACCCACTGCCCACCCTCCAGCCCCACCAAGTCGGAGTTCATCCGTGCCAAGTACCAGATGCTGGCCTTCGTCCACAAGCTACCCTGCAGGGATGATGATGGCGTCACTGCCAAGGACCTCAGCAAGGTGGGGTGGGGGCTCAGGGACCCCCCTGTGGCAGTGGGGACAGATCCCCCCATTACCAGCTCTCTCCTCTGCAGCAATTGCACTCGAGTGTGCGGACGGGCAACCTGGAGACCTGCCTGCGCCTGCTCTCCCTGGGTGCCCAGGCCAACTTCTTCCACCCGGTGAGCTCTGGTGGGGCTCAGGGACCCCAGAGGGGGTGTGGGGCCCAGGGGGGTCCTGGGGCCTCATGCCGCATGCAGGCTGCAGGGCTGAGGCTGCCCATGCCCGCAGGAGAAGGGCACCACACCACTGCACGTGGCCGCCAAGGCTGGGCAGATCCTGCAGGCAGAGCTGCTGGTGGTCTACGGTGCCGACCCTGGGGCGCCCGATGTGAACGGCCGGACCCCCATTGACTATGCCAGGTGAGGGCAGGGAAGGGGGTCCCCCCTGCCTGCACCCCAGCTAGGGTGGGCATCACCCCTGCCGGCCCTCCCACAGGCAGGCAGCCCAGCACGAGCTGGCGGAGCGGCTGGTGGAGTGCCAGTACGAGCTGACCGACCGGCTGGCCTTCTACCTCTGCGGCAGGAAGCCGGGTGAGTGAGGGGGTCCTGGGGTGAGGGGGGTACCCTGGAGGGAGCCTGTGGCCCTGCTCACCACCCCTCTCTCTGTGCAGACCACAAGAACGGGCACTACATCATCCCACAGATGGCCGACAGGTGAGTGCCTGGCGCCCGTGGCCCCGCTGCCCTGTCCCATGTCCCCCCCAGCGTCCCCGCTGGGCTGAGGGGGGACCCTGGTCACTGGAGTGTCCCTGGGGGGGTGGGGGGTCGGCGTGCCCGCGTGTTTAACATCCGCCTTTATCCTGTTCTTCCCTCCGCTGCCTTCTCCGGAGCGCAGGGTGCGCCCAAAGTGCATGGCACAGAGGTATTGTCCGCTCGGCTCCGGGGGCCCCCCATGCTGCTGGCATGGGCCCCCCCTGCAGCCCTGGCCGCTCGGCCCAGCCCAGCACCTGGGGGGCACTCGGGGAGGGGGGTTCTGCCCGCCCCCTGCCACCTCATCCCCCTGTGCCTGCCTGCCAGCCCTGCTTGGTGAAGCCCCCAATGCCTGAGGGGGGGTCCCTGTCTTGGTGGGGTGCAGCTGGGGACTGTTCTGGTGTGAACAGGCCAGGAATAACCCCCACTTTTTGTTTTCCCCCTCCCCGCACCCCCCAGCCTGGACCTCTCTGAACTGGCCAAGGCAGCCAAGAAGAAGCTGCAGGCGGTGAGTGGGGGCCAGGGCAGGGCTGGGGGATGTCCCGCCTGCCCCTCTCATCCTGCCTGACACTGTCCCCTGTTCTGCTGCAGCTCAGCAACCGCCTCTTCGAGGAGCTGGCCATGGACGTGTACGACGAGGTGGACCGTCGAGAGAACGACGCGGGTGAGCGGGGGGTGCGGGGTGCAGCCCCCCGGGGCCGGGGCGGGCGCGGCGGCGCGGGGGAGGAGCAGCCGGCGGGGCCGCGGCTGAGCCCTGCGCTCCCCCCGATCTGGACGCGTCCGCCGGGACCGCAGGCCCCTCCTTCTTCATTCCTCTGGCCGGGAAGGTTTGCTCAGCGCGAGGGGCCGCCGCTGGGTGCCAGGGCTGGGGTGCTGCCGGAGGTGGGTGTCGGGATCCTCCAGGGATGGGGGCTCAGCCTGCAGTGGTGCCCCTGGTCTGGGGGGTGGCAGGGTGGGGGCAATCCCATTTCCGTGGCGGGGAGGGTGCCAACAGACATTTCAAACCATCTTCCCACCGGCTGGGGGGTGCTGAGCTGGTGCCTGAAAGGGTGAAGAGCATTTCTGGGGTCCTATTGGCGGGTTATAGGGGGAGCCTAGCCCTGCTGGGTGGCTGGGGGAGGCGATTCCCGTCAGCCTGGCCAGGCTCCACTCCCAACCCCAGCAGGCTGGCCCTGCGCCCGCGCCTGCGTCCTGCCGGCTCCGGGCCCTGCAGCCTGCTTGTCCGGGGGGGTCCAGCCCCTGTGTCCCCCGGGGTCTGACACCAGGTGCCTTCCTGCAGTCTGGCTGACGACGCAGAACCACAGCACGCTGGTGACAGAGCGCAGCGCCGTCCCCTTCCTCCCTGTCAACCCTGAGTACTCAGCCACGCGCAACCAGGTGAGGCCCCCTCTAGGCCACGCCACCCCCCTGTGCACTCAGACTTCTGCTCACCCCCTTTTTCCCCCTGCTGCCCCCAGGGCCGGCAAAAACTGGCCAGGTTCAACGCCAGGGAGTTTGCCACTTTGCTCATCGACATCCTCGGGGAAGCCAAGCGCCGGCAGCAAGGGAAGAGCCTGCTCAGCCCCACAGGTGAGGCACGGAGGGCAGCGAGGTGGGACTGAGTACTTCCCCCATGCCCTGTGCTCAGCACCTCCCCTGCCCTCCCCCAGACGCCCTCGACTACTCGCTGCGGAGCCAGAGTGACCTGGACGACCAGCACGACTACGACAGCGTCGCCTCTGACGAGGACACGGACCAGGAGCTGCTGCGCAACGCCTCCCGCAACAACCGCGCCAGGGTGAGCCCGGGCCCCGGCCTGGACCCCCTTCCAGATCCCCACCTCTGGGATCCTGGCACTGAGCTCCTCTCCCTGCAGAGCATGGACTCCTCCGACCTGTCAGATGGCCCCATCACGCTGCAGGAGTACCTGGAGGTGAAGAAGGCTCTGGCAGCCTCTGAGGCCAAGGTGCAGCAGCTGATGAAGGTGAACAACAGCCTGAGCGATGAGCTGCGCCGGCTGCAGCGCGAGGTGGGTGTGGGGTCAGCAGGATTCCCCTCCTCAGCGTACCCCCCTCTCCTCGCTGATGCCTTCCCCCTTCTCCTGGCTGCAGATCCACAAGTTGCAGGCAGAGAACACTCAGATCCGGCAGCAGACTGGTCCTGCACATCCAACCCCGGCCCCCAGCGAGCGGCCAGAGCACGGGCACCCCCCGGGCACGGCCCCCCCACACCGCCGGGACCGCCAGGCCTTCTCCATGTACGAGCCGGGCTCGGCGCTGAAACCCTTCGGGCAGCCCGTGGAGGAGCTGGTGACCCGGCTGCAGCCCTTCAGCCCCGGCGTGAGTGTGCTGGGCTGGGTGGGAGGGTTTTGGGGTGCAGCAGTCCCCCCAGCCCCACAGGGTGCTGGGTCCCGTCGCCGCGGGGCCGTAACCTTTCGTGTGTCGCCAGGAGGTGGAGGACGAGGCTCTGTACTCCATGCACATCCCGGCCAGCGTGTACCGGGTAAGGGGGCCGCAGCGGGGGCGGCTCCTGCATGGGACGTGGTGGCTGTCGCCTGCCCAGGATGTGGCCTTTGGGATGTCCTGTCCCCCCGCCGCCCTGCACCCCCCTGGGTCAGGCCGAGGACCTCCCCAAGGGATGGCAGCTGCGGAATGTTCCTGCATGCAGGGTGGCGGTGTCCCCTGTGCTCGTCCTTCCCTGCACGTCACCGGGGTCGGCTCCACACCCTTCTGCACCCTCTTCAGCATGGGCTTCCCCTCTTTTCCCCCCTCCAGATCCGGAAAGGTCCATCTGCCTCCTCGGTGCCCTTCCCTCCATCCTCCCCACTGCTCTCCTGCCCACCTGATGGTGCCCGACACATGGTGACGTATCAGGGAGGGGGAACAACCCTTGGGGTGGGGAGGCTCCCAGCCCTGTGTGTGGGGATGGGGCTGGGCAGGGCTTGACATTGCTCCTCTCCTCTCCAGAGCAAGCTGGACCGGCATGGCAGCGGCACTGACAGTGACTACGACAACACACAGGCCGGTGAGGTTCTGATCAGGTGAGTGGTGGGGCTGGGGGCTGCACCAGGGTACGTGGGGACACAGGGACACGGGGCTGATACTGACCCAGGGCGGTTGGTTGGTCCCTGCAGCATGGAGGGGAAGCGGTATGTGGAGCTGAGCAAGGATGAGGATTTCCCCCACGAGCTGGACCCGCTGGACGGGGAGCTGGACCCTGGCCTGCCCAGCACAGAGGATGTCATCCTCAAAACTGAGCAGGTCACCAAGAACATCCAGGAGCTGCTGCGGGCAGCACAAGAGTCCAAACATGATAGGTAGGACTGGGGCACAGCCTCAGGGTCCTTCTGGACACCCAGAGCAGGGGTGGGGCCATGCTTTGTCACCCCCCATGGTCGGGAGCTGCTGTCCTCCATGTTGCTCACCCTTTGTCCTTGTCCCCAGCTTCGTGCCCTGCTCAGAGAAGATCCACTCGGCTGTGACAGAGATGGCATCACTCTTCCCTAAGGTAGGAGGAGCTGTGTGTCCCTGGGATGGTTGTGGTCCCCACCAGACACTGTCAGCCCCCTGAGCATAGGATCTGACGCTGGTCCTGTGCTCTGCCACAGAAACCAGCACTGGAGACGGTGCGGAGCTCCCTGCGGCTGCTCAATGCCAGCGCCTACCGGCTGCAGAGCGAGTGCCGCAAGACTGTGCCCCCCGAGCCCGGCGCCACCGTGGACTACCAGCTCCTGACCCAGCAGGTCATCCAGTGTGCCTACGACATCGCCAAGGCCGCCAAGCAGCTGGTCACCATCACCACTCGTGAGAAGAAGCAGTGAGCGCCAGCCCAAGTCCGCCCCATATCCCCAGGCCCCTTCACTCTCCATGTCTCCCTTCCCTCCGGCAGCAGCCGGCACCTGGGGCGAGCATGGCTGCAAGTGGCCTTTTTGGGGAGCCGAGGTGCGGGGTTCCTCGTGCCCCCTGTGCCATCAAGGAGCTGGTGCTCAGCCTGCGGGGTAGGTGCCTGCATCCCCCTGTACAGCCCCCTGCCCACCCCTAACTTATCCTGTACATAGCCTCTGTAGCTGTCCGTGGCGGCGGTGGCCTTGTACCCCCACTCCCCACAAAACCCCTCTCTGGGTGGCCGGTACCCCCGAGGCCACCCACGGCATTACACTGGACTGGGGCGCCCGCGGGCCCCCCCTCCCCGGGCGTCCCAAACCCCTCCCCGGGCGTCCTGCCCCGTGCCGGGGCCGCACTCCCCACTGTAAGATGTGTCCTTGTACATTTGTATCAATAAAGGTGTGAGCATTGCACGGGCGCCCGGCCCCGGCTCCTGCGCCCGTGGAGGGTCCGTGGCTGCGGGGGCTTCAACCCCTGCGGCGCCAGGCAGGGCTTGGCCACGTGTCCCTCCCGTTTCACCCAGTCCCCTTGGCCCTGCTGGCGGCCGCTCACGCCATCCCCGGCACAGCCCTGCTGTTTGCCCAGCCCCGGGGCTGGGCTTCCCCAGCACGGCCCCGCCATCGCTCTGCGAGCCGCCGACCATCGGGGCTGCCGGCTGAGGCTCCTGCCGCCTCCATGCTGTCCCCGGAGGGTTTGGTGGCCGCAGCCGCCGTGCTCATGGGGCTGGCCCTCCTAGCTTGGTGCCTTTGGGCAGGGAGGCTGGAGGTGCCTGGAGACGTGGGAGAGGAGGACGAGGAGGAGAAAGAGGAGGAGGACGAGGAGGAGGAGGAGGGGATCCCCTTCATGGCCGAGGAGGGCTCAGGGCACTGCCGGCTGCTGTGCAAGCCCTCGGCTCTGGCCCAGCACCTGGTGCGGAGCCTGGGGCGGTCGGCGGCGCTGCGGGGGGGACGCTGGCCGTGGTCGTGCTGGCCCCGGCTCCAGATGCTGTGGCAGCTCCTGCAGCCACCTGAGCCGGAGCCGGTGGTGGCCCGTGAGCTCCTGCAGCTGTCCGACGCTGGGCTGGTAGCCCTGGACTGGTTGGTGGGGCCGTGGGGGGCTGCGGGTGGCGGCGGGGGGGTCTCCAGCCCGGTGCTGCTGCTCATTCCCAACGCTGCCGGGAAGGTGACGGGGGGGCTGCTGCAGCTGGGGCTGCGGGCGCTGGAGCGGGGCTTCATCCCCGTCATCTTCAACCGCCGGGGCCACAATGGCTGC
This sequence comes from Molothrus ater, assembly GCF_012460135.2. Classification (NCBI taxonomy): domain Eukaryota; kingdom Metazoa; phylum Chordata; class Aves; order Passeriformes; family Icteridae; genus Molothrus; species Molothrus ater. The sequence goes on along the minus strand of NC_050498.2, from coordinate 7,380,185 downwards.
CCCCTGACCACCCCCCGGCTCCAGCCCTTCGGGGATCCCGGGGACCTGCGGGAGGCTGTGACCTACCTGCGGTGCCGGCACCCCTCTGCCTCTCTGCTGGCCGTCAGCGAGGGCTCGGGCTCGGGGCTGCTGCTCGCCTACCTGGGCGAGAGCGGCTCCTCCAGCCGCCTGGCCGCCGCCGCCTGCCTCTCCCCCATCTTCCGTGGCCGGGACTGGTTTGAGGCCAGGATGCCCTGGCTTTACGAGTGGCCGCTGCTCCTCCACCTCAAGCAGGGATTGAGCAGGTCAGTGCAGTCCCTTGGGCTTGGGGAGGTGGATGGGGGTACCCCGGGAACCCCTCTGTCATCCCTGAGGGTATGCATGGGGTGGGTGCTGCTGCCGACACCAGGAGCCCCAGTGCAGGGGCAGAGGTGCTGAGGGCAGCAAAATGTGCTGGTTAATGAACACCAGCCTGGAGCTGGCTGCCATGGGGCCAGATGGGCCACCACGTGTGTCCCCAGCCTGGCTGGGGCAGCTGTATCGTCTTGGGGTTTCTGAGCTGGGAGATCTGGGGCAGGGTCTCACAACTCTTGCTGGGAGGAGTTGGTGAAGCCCCCGTTTGGTTTTGGACCCTGAGGGGTGAGTGGGGCTGGCCCCTCTCCCTGCACTGCCCCTTGTCCCCAGCACCTGACCCTCCTGTTGGATCTGAGGGGGGCTGTCATGCCAGCCCAGGGCTGGGCTGGGGGCTGTGACTGCTGCTGTCCCTTCCCAAGGGGTCTGGGTTCCCTATTGCCCAACACAGCCAAGCTCGAGTGGACCAAGCACTGGCTGAGACAGGAGACAAACTGCCCGGGGCCAAGGCCTTGAGCAAGTGGGCACTTCCCTGGGGGGTGCTGAGAGATTGTGGGGATAAAGGGACCCTGCAGGTAGCCAGATGGGAGCAAAAAAAAACGCAGGTAAACTCCAAAACATAGGAACAAACAGGTGACAGGTGAAGCTGCAGGAAATCTCAGATGGGTGCAGCAAGGAACAGTGTTTACTGCAGGGATGGGGCGCTGGGGGTGGGCAGCAGGGAATCTCCCCCTCCCTATTTCCCGGTTCCCACTGCAAATGCTGCTGTCACGGTAATGAAGCAGGAGCGCCGGCCGTCTCCCGTTGTCATGGCACCCGGGCTGTGCTGTGGGGACCCTCCAGGATCCCTGGCAAGGGGCTGGGATGGGCCTCCTAAGCCACTCTGGGGTTGGGGCAGTCGAGGTCACCCCTATTCCTCTGCGTGCAGGGCCCGGAGGGCCCTGTCGAGCAGCCCATGGGCGCACAAGCTGGGGGCACCCCTATGGCAACATCCCTGTAGCCACCAGCTCCAAGTGACACCCCTATGACCCTCCACCCCCACAGCAGCACGCCCCAGCTGCTGCCAACATTCTCTGTGGCCCCCATCCCAGCATCCCCATTGCCCCCAGCCCATGGCAACACCCCTGCACCTCCAAGCCCACGGCGGCCACCCCATCCCTGCAGGTACGCGGGGGCCCTGGCCGAGGTGGTGGACACGGACAGGCTCCTGGGCAGTCACTCGCTGCGGGAGCTGGAGGAAACCCTCTTCTGCCGGACTCGGAGCCGCCCCACCAGCTGGGAGAGCTACTGGGAGCGCAACGAGCCCCTGCGCGACGCGGACGAGGCGGCGGTGCCAGTGCTGTGCCTCTGCAGCGCCGATGACCCCGTGCGCGGCGCCCCGGCCCGCAGCCTGCCCCGGCAGCTCTTCCGCAGCAGCCCCTACTTCTTCCTGCTGCTGACCCCGCACGGGGGGCACTGCGCCTTCCCCCGCCGGGGGCCGGGGCGCTGCTGGGCCCACGAGGCCGTGCTGGAATATTTCAGGGCCATGGCCGAGTTCCTGCGGACGGAGGAGAGGAGGAAGGGGCTGCCGCGGCCCCGCAGGTGGGGGGGTCCCCCGGTCGAGCCCCCCGTGTTCACCTGGCAGAGGTCCTACACGCGGTAGCCGCCCCTGGGGCAGGGTCTCACAAAGGCAGGCAGACACTCCGTGTACTAAAATTACTTTATTACAGTTGATTTTTTTTTTTAACATTTCCTTTGCTATGATACAAAGGATACTTACAAACAAAATATTACATATGACCTTATTTTTTTTTCTCTTCTCTTATTTTCTGACAACTTGGTAACAGCTTTAAATGCACAATCTATACAATTAATACAGGTTATATATGAGCTATAATGTATGTTGAACCAGAAGAATACCAGAATACTGACAATATACTGTACATTAAGCCTTACCAGTTAGTGCTCGTGGCATTTTCTACAAGAAGGAAAACGCACACCTGTAGATTCACTCATACCAGCTGGTGCTACCAGACACGGAAGCAAGAAGGAGTTTAATTCCCCTGGTTAAATCCTTCGTGGCCCATCACCGTGGTGCTGAGCCTGGAAACCTCAGACCAGTGTTCATAGTAAAACAGCAGATATGTGTGTGTTTTTTTCTATCTAATGCTCTGTGGCACAGCACGGCGCCGGCCGGGCTTGGCCATACCTGGATGATGCCCCAGAGCAAACGGCCATGGCGCTAGGGCCGGGTGCTGGGTGAGCTCTTGCTGGGGAGCTGGACCTCCTTGGGGAGGGGGAGAGGAAGAAGAGGAAGAGGAGGAGGAGGAGGAGAGGAAAAGCAGCAACAGTTTTGCTGTCATCAGCAGGCAGCTCTTGGGTTTGTGCACATGAGCGGGCGGTCGCCGAGGGGGAAGAGCAAGCCCAAGGCATGGGCGCTCCCGGCACGGCTCCGAGCCCGGCCGCACACGGAGCTCGTGCCCGGCAAACCCTCCACGGGGTCAGGCAGCAGCTGCCCTGTGGTCACCTCCTCACCACGAAAGGTTTGCTTTTGTTTTGCAGCCAAAGCCAGAGGTGTGTGGCTACAGGTGTGCACTTCCCCTCCTCCCGCCGGGGTCTACATCGCACTGATAAGGTTACATTTTTGTTTTTTATTTAAATTTTTTTTTTTCCTTTTTAAAGCAACCAGCAAGTGAAGCATTTTTTTAGTTGACTGGCAAAAAGACCTGGCATTTGCACAAAAGCTGCAAATGGAAAAGAGCCATCCCCTCCTCCCACCCGCTGCATCCCAGCCCAGAAAAATCCTAAACTGTTGGCGGAAGAAAGAAAAAAAAACCACAACAGGGGTGGAGGAGAGGAAGGGGAGGGGGAACAGGTTGGAAAATACCAGGTTTGAGTTAACATTTCCTTGACTTCACACAATTCTTGTGCAAAAGAAACAACACCCCCCCCCCCCCAACAAACAAAAAACCCAAACCCAGAAACATGCTGGAAATAATGAAAACAAATGGAAAGTAATATATAAAATTAAAAATATAAATAGGATGTCTGGCTGACTGGTAGAAGAATAGGTCATTTAGGTTACAAAAAGGAATATACATTCAAGAGGCTCTGAACCCAGTGGGGTAACTGATGTTAAACTTGTGTTAATAGTTAGGCTAGAATTCTCAAGTTTGTCTTTAAAATCTTCACAACACAAGCAAGCTATTTTTAAAAAATATACACTATACACACCTCACACAGCTTCTCCTATCCGTATTACACACGTTACGCTACCCTCCCATCCACTACACCGAGGGGGGGTCCCACGGCCGAGGGGCCCGGGGTGTCCCCCCATCCTGTCCCGACCCCCCGGCCCCGCGGTGGCGGTGGGGCAGCGATGGCTGCGGGGCCGGGCAGGTCGCTTGGCCCCTCCACGTCATACCACAACCTTCTCAAAGCATTTACAAGTCACCAAAGGGCTGTAGCCTTTTATGTTATACACACTTCACTTTGCAACGTTAATTATTTACATCAGGGCTGCCCCCCCCCCCCCCCCAATCTTTTAGCTGTTTCTAGGCAGGTAAAAAAAGTGTTCCTGTTCCAAGCAAAGCAGGGGGAAGAGCTGCGGGGGGTTAGGAGGGAAGAAAAGCTGAAGAAAGGAAGCGGGTGGTTTGCTTGCCAAAAGCCAAACCCGTACGCGCACGTCTGCCTCTCCTTCTCTGATCCTTGAATCCTTACAAGCTCCCATTCCCTACAACCTCCAGGACAACCAGACCCGGAGAGCACGGCCTCACCGGCGCTCAGACTCCTCTGCTCGCAGCTTCCCGGGATGCTCAGCACAGCTACTGACTCACAGGCTTGCCTCTGCCACAGGACACGGAGCACAGATCCTGACCACTCCTAGGAGCCCACCCCTCGCTCAGCAGCAGGTCTTGCAGGGCAAGCCAGCTGCAGTGGGGCAGGGACACCGGGACCCCCCAAGCCACCACACTGCACCCCCAAACTCGCCCTTGGCAGCTGCCACCAGGCACAGTCGGGCTCTGCCGGAGCCGTGCAGAGGCAGCGGCCGCCGACTTCAGCTTGTCAACAACCCTGCGCTGATTTCTGCACTCTGCTGAGCTCAGAGTTGCCATAGAAATGTGTGATCCTGGCACTAAAAGCAGGCAACGACCTCAAATCAAAGTCTTTTTTTGTTTTGTTGTTTTTTGGTTTTTTTCCTCCAGTAGATTTAGATGAACTCAGGCTTAAGACAAAAACAGTTGGAAGGGGAAAAACAGATCATTTCTAGAGAGATTGAAAAACATAGTCACAAGCCGGTATTAAACTGCAGCAAAGAACCTGAACTTGGTTCCCATTGAGTTCAGCTCCAGAGCAAGCTCGAAGCCACCACTCTGTCCCTCGCACTGCCCTCCATGCGCACAGGATGCCCAAGGGAAGGAGATTCCACACAGCCATCAGGGAAAACCCAGCCGGAGGCTGGAAGCCAAAAGCCCCAGGCCAGTGGCTGTTTGCCTCCCCAGCTCGCAATATTTAAGCACAAATTCCTTACAGCATCACTGGACAAGTCTCGGGGATTAGGTGCATGCTGAACTACGACTGGCAATTACAGTAGCTTTTTGCTAGCTGGCACATACTGTATCTATAAATTTTAGTACAAAAACTTAAAAAATACAGAAACTAGGTCAATTTGTTAACTACATATTTACAGATAATTACAATTCTTTTCACCGACAATAATTAAACTAATTGTCAGTGAAAATTCAAACTGTGCATGTTCTGAGGTACCCGTACTCAAGGGTGGGGAGCGGGGCAGGGGGCCGGAGGGGCGAGGTGGGGAGAAGTTTCCCCCCAGGGTTTGTTCACATCCGTGGGGGCAAGGCTCGGCCCTCCTGGTTCCTGGTCTCACTGTGTGCACTCAGAGAAAGCAAGGAGAGCGGGAGCTGATATTGGGGTGTTATTTTCCCTAGGACATGGCTTAAGGGTGTTTTGAGGATGCCAGGCAGGTGCAGAGCTAATGGTCATGAACCAAACTGCCTTCTCCCCACCAGGGAGCCTTCAGGTGAAGTGCAAGTATTGAGACCCACAGCTCAGTGGTTAAGGTGCTTGTTTGCTGGCAAATCCGATTTACTAAGTCCCTCTCTAGCTGACAAAGGGCTCTCCTTCCCCCGGAGGAGGGGGCAGGGATGTAGCAGGCAGCATCACAGCCCCAGTTGGCTGAACTTCATTGTGCAACAGGAACCTGGGTTATCTGCTGCCACTGCTCCCTGGTGGGGTGATGTTTACTAAAACCACTAGATCTATCAGGTTTTCTTATTTTCTGGCTGTAAACAGCAAGCCCCAACCCTCCAAAGCGCCTGACATACAGTCATCAAAAGACTTCGGCTCAATTGATTTGTGAAAGTGCAAACTCAACCACAGCAGAGGGACAGTGACCAGCATCCCTGCCTAGGTATCCACTGCTCCTCTGTCCTTGGCACGTGGTTCTGGGCTCACTGCGGGCCAGCACTGGGGTGGGAACATCCTACAGGCAGGAGCACAGGTAAAGACACTACTCCTTGGGAAAGGGTAAGAATGACCCAACCAAACCCAAGTCTCTCCTAAAAAAACTTGCAAGAGATCTTCCAAAAGGGACAGGGGGAATATTGCCTCCGAATTCTCCAGTAGCACAAAGAGAGCCCAGGGTTGACATTCTGCTGAGCTGGTGGGGCGTCCTTGGGGGAAATGTGTGACCTGACACATGCAAGAACTGCTTATCCCCTGAACTGTCAAATGCCTCCCTAAGATGGGGTCTGGAGAGGACAAAGGAGAAGGTCAGAAGGGTCTTCACAGCTTGAGGAGCTGGTGGTGTCCAGCATGGCACTCGCCCCCCTACTATGAGAAAGACCAGGGCAAGATTTACTAGAACTGCAGAGCAAGCACCCAGGAGAGGAACGAGGCTGTCCACTGCTGGCTGGACTTGAGTGACAAAGCACACAGGGCCTAAGCAGAATAAAGAATGGACCAAGAGCATCTCTGTGTGTATATATGGATGTATAGACCATAAGTCTTTAAGTACACACGCATGTACTTAAAATCTTCCAATTTAGCTTCTCTTTTGCCCCTCCACACAAACTAAGAACCTCCAGGTATCAGCCACACGCCAAGGCAGCCAGTGTTCAGAGCAAGCGGCGGCTCCACCTCAGGAATGCCAAAAGCCAGTGCCGGTGCAGCGAGCCAAGACCGTGCCGGGCTTGTGATCTTTCATGGCGAGACGCAGCTGGGGACTCTGAGCTCAGCCTGCTGAGCACTTCACCGGCCCACTCGCTGCCTCCCCAGCAGATCCCTACATTGCCTCCACTGCTTGCCTATCGCTAAACTATCTTGTTTGCTTCTCTGCCGCCTTGTGACTTTCTGGTACCCTCAGGAAGCTCCCTTGTCTCCTTCAAAGCACACCCGCAGCAGCTACCTACCCTCTCATGCCCCAGAAAAAGCAAGCTGCAATTACCAGGGCTGCACTTCAGCAAGGGCTCAGCCCTAGCACAGCCCGTGCCACGTCTGTGCCCTCGCCCCGAGAGCCCTGCTGAGGGGGTTGCTTTTGCTCACAAACAGGAGCGCTAAAGAACAGCAGAACTGAAGTGCCCTGACAGAAATGCACAGCATGAGGTGTGTGTGCACCTATACCCACACACACATACATACAGAGTATATAAATATATACAAATGAGATACCATATATATATATCCAGAGAGATGTGCGTATTCAACAGAGTAATGGTAGACAGTGGTACGATAGGATTTATTGCCTCTCAAGAAATGGCACGTAAGCAGGGTCGAGGGGCTGGGAGCCTGGAGGTGAGGGGTCCTGGGGGTTTTAAACAACAGCACAGCCCCAGGACTGCCCTGGCTGCACCCCCGTGCAGGTTACAGCGAGTGTGCAGTGCCCGTTCTTCTGGCGCAGGAGGGCTGGGTGGGACACAGAGCGATGCCAGCCTGGCCCCAAGCCAGGCAAGTAATGGCTGCAGGGAATTTTTCTGTGGCAAGTTTGGTATCACACCATGTATTTAGTTGTTCAACCTCTTTGAAGTTCACAGGCTTGGAGGGAATGCAGGTGAAACAGAGCTGTGGCCTCCATTTCAGTGCTGCATCCATGGAAGAAAGCATGTGATGTTCAACATGGAAGGGAGAGGTGGCTGCTGGCTCCCTGGGACCAAGGAAAAGAAGGAAAATGTGGTCCCTTTCACTGATTTTAAATAAAATCAAAGGAAATTTGAATCAGAAAGAGGTAAAAATGCTGGCTATTCTGTCTTTTTTTCTGTCTCTGGGCTAAGCTACACCAGAACTTCAGGTCTTTGCAGAGGGGAGAGAAAAATAACCACAGAAAAGAGATTTCAGGGGTCAAGCTGGTGATTTAAAAATACTGCAATAAAGTTTGCAAGTAGTCCACACAGAAGAGTTCCCCAGTGTTAAATATGAACTTGAGAAATTCAAGAGAACATCTTTGCTGAGGTACTGGAGTAGTTTCCACAATTTACAGATTACAGTAATTTTAAAACTGAGGGCATGACTGCAATGAGTACAACATGAAACAGTTGGCCTTACTTTTAAAAACACTTTACTTTTAAAAATAAGAGTTTGCAAACTGATTCAGAGAGTGTTTGCATCTCTCTAGTGCACAGTTGTTCATGTATCTCAGAAATAAACCTGAGATACATTAAAATTCTGAACACCAAGGGCCTCCTCAAATACCTCCAAGGCACAGCCTGACCCTGAGTTCCTCTGGCTACAGCTGTGTAATGAGGTGCTTCCTCTCGAGATCAGGCAGTTTTGGGACAGCTTTTCTTCCCCCACGTACACACAGGGACACACACATTTAGACCAGTTGATCTGAATCAGTTTTTGCAAACTATTTTAATTAAAATATTAACTTGTTGGAATAGTCCAGGTCTGCACATGATATACATGTAAAAATGGTTACTACACAATTCTTTTTGAATACAAAAAAGCCAATATGGGATAGCCATCATTTGGATTCAGCATTCAGTCATGCTTGACATTACACAAATAGATGTGTTGAGAGAATTCTGTTGAAGTAGCTCAATTTAAGCCAGAGACTTTGACCAAATTCAAACCATAACAGAAGCAGAAGAATGAACCCACTGAACTTGCAGGTATAGCCTGTCCCCACTGTAGCTGCTGCTGTTTGGGATAGAGGAGCTGAACTCAAAACGCTGTGTTAGCACCATGCTCTGGGCACACCCTCCACAATCACATGGTGAACCCCAATACAGTTTTGGCCTTTCATTTTGGTTTTGTCTCTCCTTCCAAACCTAGGAAAACACAGGTACCTTTCCTAAACGAGCTTCGCTTCATTTCAACAACACTGCAATGCAAAAGAGTGACCCCAAAACATCCAATTCCACATAAAAACATAGCAGAGGAAAGGACAGGACAATTCACAGTCACCACTTGCCCCCAGGAGCATCCAGAGGCACCTCCATGGGACTCACACCTCCTCCCAGGCTTCTGTCAACTGTTAGTACAACAAAACTCCTTACAGAGGGGCTGCTCAAACATGTTTTGGTGGAGTTTCCATCTTTAATTAGAGTGATATGCTACATCACAATGCTAGAAATCCCAGCTGGATTCACCAGACACTGGCAGAAAGTTGAGGATTGGGAGTGGATGTTAATTTAGCTAACGAAAGAACGCTGCCCTGCTGAGTACTGAACAGCAGCGAGACACTATTTACTATATAAATATGTCACGTGGACAAACACATTCGGAAAACCTCGCTTTTGAGCCCTATAAACATATTAAAGGCAAATCCTAGAGTTAGCAGCTAGTGTTTTCTTCAAGATGATTAGTGTGCAAGGAAAAACATTTACAAAGAACCCTGGCTGGTCAGTCCCCAAGACGGAAACCTTTGCCTCAAACCAAACTTCATCTACCTGCTCGTCCCACAGTCCTGGCTGACTGAGACCGTCCTGGCACTGGCATGAGAGCGTGGGGGCATCTCTGGTTCCCAGCACTAAGGGATGACACGATGCCAACAAAGTCATTCAGTTATAAGACTCCCTGACCTTTTATCACTGTATGGATTTCACAACCTCCTTTGTTTCCTTTCAGTAGTACAGCAGCTCCAATGAGCCCTCTGGAAGTAGTGCCTTCTCACATGGTGTGATACGCTGCCGAAATATCACAGCATCTCTAGGGACTGTAAAAGTTGTGAAGTATCGCAGCAATGAAAATAATAAAAAAGGAGCCTCACATGCAGCAAGATCTACAGTGGTGATATGGGTTAGTCAGCTGGGAAAGAGTCATTGGCTCAGCTCCTCCTGGTACACCATGGCAACTAAACATTTCAACAGTTGGCTACACGCTACATGTAAACAGGAAATTGCAACAAGCCAAAAAGGTAATAAATTGGTGGATGTAGTGTAATAATGAAAAACCCGATCAATGGCATTTTGTGACTATGGCATCCTTCAAAACACCTCTGGCATTTGAGACTGATTGGCTGAAAGTCTAAACATTTCTGAACGGAGCAAAAAGGACTACGCGGGGCTCCAAGAATTATTCTGATGCTTAGCTAAAATGAGATGTCACAGTATTAGCTGCACAAGTGCATTACTTATGCTCCTCTGCCCAACCTCATCTGAGCTACCAGCAGCACAGTCAGGGAGTGCCAAAGCAGATAGACCATTTCAAACATTCCTAGCCTGTTCCCCCAGACAGGTTTACCTACAGAGTTCTCGGGAAGCTGACCAGTGCCTTCTGACAGAACGTCACTTCTTACACGACACGGAGCGCGCACTTGGGTAGAAGGGCCCTGTTGAGCCCTGGTGTCTCTTGGCCTCTCTTCTCACCTTCTTCCTCACCTACAACTCTTTGAAAATGCCTCTTGGCAGAGGCAATACCCTAGAAATTTATCCAATTTAATGACAAATAAAAATGGAACAGAAGATCCAGCTGTTCCTCCCCTGGATGTTGGTTTAAAGGCAGCTTGCCTGGTTTTTGCAGGGTGGCAGATCGGAATTCATGGACATGGGAAGAGGTCTCCATTCTCCCTCAGACTTCCTACATGGATGGCATGATGAGGGCAGTCTGAGGCCCTTCTGTCCTGTCAGTGTGATGACCACCAGCCAACTCTTCTGACTAATTGCATATATTTCTCAGATGCCCTCCCAAGACCCCTCCAAAACGTAAAAAAAAAAAAACCAACAAAAAAAACCAACAAAAAAACCAACAACAAAACAAAAAACCAAAAACCACCCCCCCAAAACCCTGCAGCCAAATACTATGACATCCCAGTTAGTAAACACAAAACGTAATGCTTTACAAAATGAATACAATATTCCATGTGCACCCAGCTTCCACACGTCAGCACCGCACTGAGGAGGCTGCTGGGCTGGTGTCTGTAGGCAGTTTCTGTTGGCAGACAGCTCCAGTGGAATTGCCACCCTCAGTTATTGTTTAAGTTATGTATAAGACATGTGTGAACCATTGGATATTTGTGAAGTAACACTTGTGCTCCTGCTCATGCCCTGCTCCGTCCGTCCCCCAGAAGCTGTCCGCCTCAGAGCCTGGGGGCTGTTGCGGACCCCTATAGCACTACTTCGAGGTACCCCCTGCATGGGCCCCGAGGGGTGACCCCATGGCTGAGGTCCACCTTGCATTGGATGGCCCCAAGCTTGCGGTGGGCCACCCATGGGATGACCCCAGTGAGGTCCTGCACCCCCAGTAGGATTGTGGGACCAGCCAGAAGCTCCCGGGTAGCTGTGGCTGAACGCCTCGGGGGAGAGATTAGAAAGAACCATATTACTAAAACCTAGCCTCATGCTTTCTGAGTCAAAGGCTTCGATCTCGCGAGCTTGGCGCTCCAGCAGGCTTCGTATCCGCTCGGTGCGCTCGTTCTGCAACGCCAGCATCTCCTCCTCAATCTAGGAAGGAAAAAAAGAGACAGTCTGTAGCAGCAGGACTGGCACAGCCTCTGGAGGACCTGTAACAGCTACTGAGGGACTTTCTCCTGCATTTATGCAGGAAACTGGCTCTAGATCAGATATCCGTGGACATGCAGTCTGTTTTGAATACAAAAGGGTGAATTTTTTAAGGGTTAAGTCTCAAAGACCCACATAGCCCAAAGTATGGTGAACACCAGCTGGAGGGTGTTGGTCCCTGTTCCCTGGTGAATACATGAAATTTGAGGGATGCGAATCTGAAGTTTGCACTGATACCAACAGCTTAACATAGATTAATCTTCTGAGATATAGCAAAGTCTACAGCTTCCATAGCTGCCTACTGGGAAAGCACCTTCAGGTACAGCCTGCCAACACAGCTTATGGTGACCTTCACTGTTTGTAGCTGAATCTAGTGATGATTATGATGATGACTGCTGTTTTCTCTGGGATTCAATGCACAAGCCCACATTCAGCTTCCTCTCTAATGTTCACTGGCCAGATTTTCTTAGCTCATGTATTTATCACCTCCTATCTACCCCTTCCCTAATTTGGTTTTCTCATATTTCACTGCCCTGATACTTTTTCCAGGGTGTGTGGCTGAAGGACATAGGCAGTGCTGTTTGAGTCGTGTGGCAGATTATTAGCTAGATGATATGCAAGCTGGCAACTCCAATTTCTCCTCCATAAGACTGTTCCAAATTGGTTTCCAAGACTACTTTGGTAGGAGCACTGGGATCAGCACTGTAAGTACTGAAAACACAGGACTATGGCCTCCTGACACCCATCAGACAGGGATGAAAGCCTTTCTTATTGAAATCTTTGCAGTCAGGTGGAGAACCAAAACCCATTATCTTCTTGCCAGCACTGAAAAAGCTTCTTTTGGCCTCAGTGAAAAAGACCAAATGGGGGAAAAGCAGGAGCCAAGACTTTCAGCACAGCTCACTGGCATCTCCCTGCTGTCAGCAGCAACATGGCCAAGAGGTGTTATCTGGGTCTGTGCTGAAGGCACCAGGCAGAGCCTTGTACTTGTAAGCACTCTCTTGCCTGAGTCAGGGAATATGCAAAGCAATTTCATCTGGAATTGAGGAAAATCTGCTCCAGCATGAGTCATCTCCTGAGCCATTTGGGGCTTTCAGAAACTCCTTTTCCACTTGCCTGTTACTCTAGGTGAGTGACAGACTGTGCACTGAGCAGCCCTGCTCACTATTCTTGCTGAAAGCCACAAAGGCAGTGGAGGAAGAAGGTGCCTTCTCTAACATTAGCTCTTTAAAATGCTCTGCTTGTTTTTTTCCTGTCCTGCTATCTAAGTAGAATCCTCCTTTCTCAATGTCTTCAGCATGTCACCATTTTCAGTCTCAGTGACAGTGTAACACACAGGACTTGGTGCAACTGAACTTCGCTGAAAGGCCTGACACTTTGTTAAAGTGACATCACTCAAACCACTCTGAAAATGAAGTGTCTGAGGCATGTGGGAAGGAAATGACTAAATCTGAACTCTTTTAAACACACTCTTGGGACATGCTCATTGCTGGTGCAATACAAACAACATTTCACATCAATGGGGCTTGGCTACTCCCTCCTTACTCCAGGGTCGGGCATGACACACATGCTCTGGTGAGTTATGGTGATGGGTACCACCAAAAGTAAAGGCAGCCTGCTGAAAAGGAAGCAGATTTCTATGCATGCACTAACTCCTGGAATCTGGTTTATTATTGAACACCAGGGACTAACTTTGCCACAGGCTACACATTTATTTGTGCATATAAATGCAGACATTCATCTTGTGCACATACCTGCCCTTTCTCTGGCTGCCAGCTTCAGTTAGCACATGCCAGCAAACACCAGGTGACATCACTGAGGGACCCACACCAGAAAACTCACAGCTCTTAGTTCTTACAAAAGCAGAACATCACCTCTCCTCCCAAAAAATACCCCTGCAAAAGAATGATGTGTCTGCCTCTGGACCCACATGTTTGCCCTTGAGGCACTGCCAAGTGACTGGAACTCCACCAAGGTCTCACTGCTGGTGCATGACCTGTGATTTGCATGTGCCAAGACTGCACATATTGCTACAAAAACCTATGAAAGCTGAAGCACCATCAATTTTTTTGCTATTCTAAGGCAATATAGGGACACAAAATGAAAAACTACACTAGGTGATATTTTTATCTGCTTTTTTTCTCTCTGTGAAATAGTATTGTTAAGCTTCCTATCCCCATTACTGATGCCAAATCCTCCACAGGGGTTTTCCATGCACAGAGACTTCAATCCTGGTACACAATGGAAGACTTCTACAACATTACTGGTTGATGTGGGTTTCTTTGAGTTGCTGGCCTCACTGCAGCTTCTAACACAATCTGCAATATATGCTGCTCCCACAGAGCAGGGAGCACTGGCTCACTGTGGCACTTCCTCCCCGAGCTGCTCATGCCACCAGAGGGCAATGCACCTCCAGATAAATCCATACCCGTGCCAGGCTGTGACGGGAGCTGGGACCAAAATAACCAGCAGTGGTGTCTAAAGACAGCTATTGCACACGAATGACACACAGGAACTCTGCTTTCAGATTCATCTATTTTCTGAGAGCAATTGCCTCCTTGCAGAGACCAAAGCCCGGCAGGACTGTGCTGCCTCCCTGGGGGTGCTCCCTCCGCTGGCCGTGAGGTGGAGCAGTGCTCTGAGGAACATCCCCATCCATCCATTAGCCCCTAGAAGAATGTCAGTGTAAAAAACCTCGAGGCCACAGAGTAATCGCCCTAATTTATTACACACTGATGAATAAAATTGGGAAATGTGTGAATGGCAATGGCTGACACTTATAGGGCAAGTCCAAAGGGAAGACAACTCCAGGAGAAAGGCTGACAGTTTATTTCCTCTCACCAGTTTTTGGTGCATTTCCCTTCCCTTGGTCTGGGTAGGCCACTCACAATTCTACATACATATCTAGCACTGCACCTGCAGCAAACTTTACCAAGAAGCACCTGAATACACCTGAATACACTTTAACAAGAAATACCTGTAGCCAACTACAAGCTGAGACCTGAGGAGCAGAAGATGCACCACACCTGTGGCTCTGGCTACTTGAGTTTGCTCATAAGACACATAATTTCATAGGGACACTGCAGCCCCCAGCCTTGGTTGTTACTGTCTGCTCTCTGAGAGGCCAGGGAAGCCAATCTCCAGCTCAGAGACAGAGAGTACAGTTCTCTCTCCCTTCTGCCCAGAGAGGCACATCCCCCTCTGGCACACTTCAGGCAGTTCTATCCCAGCCAGAAGCTGCTCACACAGGAGGCCTGAGCTGGCAGAAAGTTTAGTCTATGTGTCACTGAGCTTTCAACCCCAGGGAGACAAACACCCAAATGATCTGTGTTACTATATACAGCAAAGAAAGAGCAGTTTATCTTTCACTGATAAGTGGAATTTAAGATCTGAAATATGGAGTGTGCTTAGGATGCTCACATGCCCACTTTACCTTCTGCTCCAGGAGGGCCCGGCGGAGGGACACCCTCTGCTCAAGATCACGCAGCTCCCGATCATGCTGGGCTTCTGCCTGCATCTTGATTTTACTCTGATATGCGTTCAGCAGCTCCAATTCTTGCTGCAGCTGCATCTTCAAAACCTGGCACTCTGCTTCCTGTGCCTCATCCAAACGCAGCTGGGAAAGACAGACAATAGAGACATTTCACCATGGGGTAACCACTGCTGACACTCCAGGGGAGGACCGCGGGGAGGGGGAGAATGGGCTGGGACATTGTTTTCTTAGCAATACAATTGGTCTCTATTGTACTTGGCTTGGCTGAACAGAGGACCTATAGTGACAAAGACTGGTGACAGTGAGCCCACAGCACTGATGCAAGTGATGCTGATGAGCAGTGGCGCCTCAGGAACCACGATCCACACTGCAGAGACCAGACTGCTGGAGGTGCAAACATCCTCAGCTCTCCTTTTGCTAGAGGCACAGAGAAGCTCTCTTGCTCTATTCAACTGGATTAACCAATTACCTCTACCCAGGAGACTTAAGTCCAGAGCCTTGCAAATGCAGGACTTTGGGCACAAGGATATAATGAAATAAACCTAAAAGCAACGTGATACTGAACTTTTAACCTTCCCATCATAAAAGAAGCCAGCTACCCTGCCTCACAGTGTTAAATTTGTGTACAAAGTGATGTGAGCAGGATGCAATATGCAAGAATTGCAAAGAAAAGTGCACATTAAGCTGTAGCAAGGATTTGAAGCATTGCTCATGTGGTCATTCTTTAAAGAAGGAATCACAGAACTTTCACAACACTTTGACCTCAGATTTACAGTCAAAACTGTGGACTCCTCCATGACTCAATGAGCATCTTCCACCGGTGGCACATGCTTGGGTTGGTATCATCAACAAATCAAAATCTAAATGAGTTAAGACAGCCAGTTGCACACTATGTAATGATGCTCTAACAGGGATGTTTATGTTGCCACATTTCATGCAAAAGCAGTTCACTGGTCACACAGATGTATCACTTTGCATCTCTACAACAGCAGCTTCAGCTTCAGCCTGCCTGGAGGGGGTGGTAGGTCTTTCCTCTGGGTTTGAACTCTGCTTTCTGAACACAGAGGAAGGACTGTGCAGGGAATGGCGTGTGCAGCAAGGAAGCAGAGAGCCTGCTGTCAGGATACAGAGCGGTTCAAATGCAAACATCCCTCTTTGGCTGAGGAACCCTGGGTCCCTCAGAGGCGACTCACAGCTTGTGTAGAGAGCATTTCATTAATGCTGTGATCATACTGCTCAGCCAGGATAGCCAGCTTCCGGGTCTGCTCCTCCTTGAGCCGTTTGAGGACAGCTTTATGTTCACTCTTTGGCGTGGTCTCCAGCAGATGGTTTCTCAGTGCTTTGTACTGTCTGGTTTGGATCTTGCATGTATCCTGAAACTGCTTCTTTATCTGTAGTTCTTTTGACTGGAAAGATGGAGGGGACACAAAGAAAAAACCAGCATGTTTCAAATGAGCGAAATATCCATTCAAATGGATATTTAGGATTACATTAAGGATATGAGTTCAAGAATCCACAAATGTATATTAACATCTACAGTGCAAGGAGGGAAGCAAAATACACAAGAGGCAATGACTATTGCTGCAGCTGCTTTGACACTGCTACTGTGCAAAACAATTACAATACAGACACTTTTATAACAAAGCTCCAGCCTAAATACAGCTGTCTCTGCACAAAGAGCCTCACATTTGTCACTGGACTGAATCCAGTCTTGGGTGCTGCTTTTCAAGAAAAGTTCTTGAGGGACAGGACTAATATTTATTAGCACCAAAAGCCATACTTACACGACTGTGCTTGTATGGCACATATATATGAACAGCACTTAATGTTATGAAAAGAAGCAGATCTGGTGCATGGGAAAGCACAGGAAAAAAGAGCAATGCTTTTTCCATTGAGAGTTTGATGAATATAAGATGTATTCTAACCCTTGATATTATGAGCCTGGTTTTCATAAAGAAACCCAAAAAAGACTAGATGCTTTAAAATGTACACCACAAAACAGTAGTATTGTGTTGGTCTAGCAAACAAAACAATTCCCCAGTCCCAGTGGAGACTTACTGGAAATGGAGTTTTCCTCCCTTTGCACTTGCTAATATCTCTGTACTGTTTAGAGACATAGCTGTGATTGAACATAGGGTTGGGGAACACCAATCCTGGAAAAGGTATCAGGATCCAGCTTTGCTGTATGACCTTGAAGAAATTATTTTTTTTTTCTTTTACCTGCCTTCAGAGCAGCCTGTGATGTTTAACATGTACTAAGTGTTTCAAGATCCTGAAAAGGAGGGTGCTCTGGAGTTCTCTGTATCTTTCTATGGGATGGCTGGCAGGGATACTACTAACAAAGCAAAACCCAGAAGTGATGAGTGATGATGGTTAATTGATGGTCAAGTTCACCATGGTAAGAATAAACAAATAAATAAATAAACACAAATCACTAAAATCAGACATGAGGGCCTTCCCATTGTTAGGCACCATGCCAAATACTGAAGCACTAGAGGCACAAACAAAGCACAGGACCAGACTCCTGTTGGAGTAAGTTGGAAGAGCTCTGGGATCTGAACCAGTGAGGCAGATCAGATCTCTGTGCATGGCCAAATCAGCCCTTCCACTGCCTGCTCCTGGCACCAGCTCAGGGCTCAGCAGGGCAGGTGATAAGCACAGCACTTGCAGCCACCTCCAAAGGTGCAGTGGGATCGAACAACACCCCCAGCTCAAGTACACTTTGCTGCACAAGACAATAACACTTTCCTAACCTAATGCAGAGAACAGGACAAAGATGGGTTTCATTCAAATCAAAACATGTATCATGAAGAGGAATGCATCACTTTTAACCTTTTTAAATTTCACAGAAAGTTATTTCCTTCCAGGAAACCTTTAAGGTTGTGTCTCACTGCCCTTAAGGGAAGTGTCAGCAGGTTACACATTCCCATCTGGGACCTGGTCACAGCAAAACACTATCAACCTATTTTGTCCTCATTTTTTGTGAAGTCTTGCTGGACACCAGACTGTTTACAGGCTCCCAATCCAAAGGCTTTAACAACAGGAAACAGAAGGGAGGGGTAAGATTTCCAGTCAGACTTCTGACAAGATCATTTTGACCTAGTATTGTGAAATACCAGCAAGAGGGTATTTGCATCACAATTAACACACTTGAAATAATAACAGCCGTTTTCACTGAAGGGTGAATTCTAGTTATGGGTCCTTCTGGTGCTGTCATAGAACAGACACTGACCGTTAAAAACCTGCTTCCAGGACAAAGGGCCTCACTAAATAACAAAGGGAAAGCCTGAAATGTGCCCTTGAGGAAAAACGTTGCTGGGGAGAGAAACTGAACAAATGGTCAAATTATCTATTCAATTAAGAATACTTGCCTGCATTAGTCAGAGGCAGGAGAAGGAGTTAATGCTAGAGAACAGCCTCGATAAAGAGGGGATTGTGCTACAAACCCAACGGTTGTCCAGGGCTCTGCTGTTAGCACTGCCTGTTTGCAAAGGTGCAGGATTGACAGCTCAAGCCTGAAATCCTTCACTAATCACAGAACAGCCATGCAAAGCAAAGTGCAAGCTTTCCATGCTCCCTGCAAAATGCTCCAGCCCTGTCCTCCCTGCAAAAGGGAAGGATTGCAGAGTCTGCAAAGGTGTGAGGGCAGCCAAGCCCCTGCAGCACAGAAGTACCACAGGTCCTGCTGCCAGGGAAGGAGAATGGACATGCTGCCCACTCGTGTTTGCACCACATCACCTTGGGGAGGCAGAACTCATTCATGCTAATCTCAGAAGGATCAACCTAATACAGCTGCTTCAGTTTTATTCAGCTCAGAGTGCAGCACAGCTTCCCTGTGAAGTCATCTGCTATTTATACACTATATCCTTGGAGATTCTCAACAGTGATCAGATGGTCCCTTGTTCTCACACAAGCCAGGTTTTCACTATTTAATATTATTCTAATATTGACAAATCAGGTACAATTTTTTCTTTTCTGAAGTTGTGTTTTCAAGTTGGTTATTTTCTCTGTAAGAAGATAACTTGCAGGTGGTGAAAACTAAGTCAGATGGAAAATATCATGAAGAGGAAAGATGTAGAACAACAAAGAAACCCCATGCTCAGTATGCCATACACTCGTTTTGTTACTGGCACAGCTGAACACTGGGTGGAGAGAAGAAGTCTGCCTCCTCAAAGGAAATGTACCAGGCAGCTTGGTGAAAGGCCTTATACACCCTTCTCAGACACTTCAAAATAAACCACTGGACTTCTTCGGATGAAGTGAAGGCTTAAACAAAAAACACTAAAAGCCTCAATCACAGAGGCCCCATAATTCTGGTCAGCCACCAGAGCTACAAGGGCAGCATGAGAAACCCAGAGGAGACAAACAGCAAAGGTCAGTGCCAGGAGCTTCCTGAGGACACTGCACTTGGCTGGTGTCTCTCTCTTCCCCCTCCCCACTTGCCACCATGCCAGCTTTAATATAAAAACACTAACCAGGTGAATTAGCCAAGACTGAGAGTGAAGTTCATTTTGATGCACACAGCAACACAAAGCTTTTGGGTTTTGTTTTTAAATGACACTGCTTCATTACAGAAACACGGATTTTATTTTTGTATATGGGGGAGAGAAGGATCAGAAAATGGTGTAGGAGGGGGAAAAAAAAGCATACTGTGAACATTAAATGCATTTAAAACTACCCCAGAAAGGAACAGGCATTCCTGAGAAGAGCTTTTCAAAGAAAAGGAGGGACTAGTGCTGCTGTGGCCTGCCTGCAATACCCTGTAACACTGATCACCACTAGGTGCTCTTCAAGTTAACCAGCTTCAAATTAATCCCCTTGGCCCTGCCTGCACTAGTAAAACGGCTGTAATGGACCACTCTTCCATGGACCACTTTTCCACTACCACCAGGTTGAATGGGAGTTCCTACATCCTTAGTACCTTCTGAGTACCTTCAGAGTACCTACACCACTTAGTACCTCTAGAGCTCCTACACCACTTAGCACCTGTAGAGCTCCTATGTCCCTTAGCACCTTCAGAGCTCCTACAGCACTGAGTACCCCTAGAGTTTCTACACAACTTAGCACCTGCAGAGCTCCTACACCACTTAGCACCCTCAGAGCTCCCACACCCCTGAGTACCTTCAGGCTCTTGGGCTGCTGCCGGACCTCCATGACGTGCTTGCGGCGCAGCTCCCGCTCGCGGCGCTTGTTGTACTCCAGCTGGTTGGTGAGCTCGGTCTGGTGCTGCAGCCGGATCAGCTCGCAGCGCATCTTCTGGATGGTGCTGAGATGGCGGAACTCCAGCTCCTGCATGGACTCGTGCTGACGCAGCAGCATGGCGTGCTCCAGGTCCTTCTGTGTCTGCCTTTTGTTTAGCTCCTAGCAGGAGGACAGAGGGAATTATTAGGTTCTTTGTACTTACTTGGATTTCCGTTGACAAAGCGACATTTCACTTTGTTCACAAGGGCATTTCTCATTCCAAGGCATCTGAGGACAGACCACAGAGTTTCTTGGTCTTATCAGCAGCAGACAGCAACGCCACCGGTAATTTTTCCTTCCTCATTTCACTTTTCTTCTTCCTGTTCTAGATGCTCAACAGGATTCACAGTAAGCATTTTCTGTTAACTGTTGTGTCTGATGACTTTTTAGACCTAACAGTTCTCCTGCAATAGGGCATTAACCTGTACATTGGATGCCACAGGGATGACCAGATGGTACTGCAAAGCATCCAACCACCGTTCTACCAAAACACTTTGGATGTGGTAACAAACACTTCTGTGTGATTTGAGCTGGAATTCAGGTGCTCCTGTGAGATGCACGTCCCACAGGTGCATCCAGGTCTCATCTCTGCCTGTTCCCTGTCCCCTTACCTCCCGAACCAGGTCCTGCTCCAGGTTATGGCGGCCCAGGAGCATCCGTCTCTTGAAGCGGCGACACTCCAGCTCCAAGTACTGCCTCTGACGCCTCAGTAAGTTGGCCTCTTCTTCTGCCTGGAAATGCTGGATGTTCTCCTTCTGCTTAGAGAGCCACTCCTGCTTCTCCTTCTTTGGAGTGCTCTGGTTTTCATTCAGCTCCTGATAATCAAAAGGTGATTAATTGTGGAATAGTTACATTAAGATCTTTGGCCACAAACTGGACAGACCTGACTAATAAACTACTGAACTATGTCCTACTCTCTCTTCTCAAGGTTGGTGCCATCTCAGCCTCTTTAAAATGCATCACATCATGTAAGGAACACTAAGGAAATACCAAGAGACAAATCACAATGGAACAGATTCAACTACAGCTTTTTTTTTTTTTGCACTGGCCAAAATACTGGTTTATGTATGTCCACAGTTTCCAGACCTATGTATCATGTCAAAATGAGGGGTTGCTACTGAAAACCCTTGGAGGTACTGCCATACTGCCTGGTAAACATTTTTACAGGCTCCCAAAGGACTGAGAGAAGGAAAGTGTTCACGTCCTGTTGTTCAAACAGAACTCCAGCCACACGAAGCACATCAGTTAATAAAACTGATCAGAGCACATACCCATTTTACAGTAACTCAAGGCAGAGCTGCTCACTGAGATGCTGTAACTGACAAAAACAATGTAAAGAAGTTCACAGGTAAAACTTAAGAGTTTCCACATTTGTACTACACAGCCTAAAGTATCTTTGCCAAAAGACTCTCCTTGCTTGAATTGCATACTAGAGATGCCCATGCAGTAATTAAGACTTGTTGTGATACATTTCAACTGAAGTATGAGACAGAACTCCTCTGTATTTCATCAGTGTTTCTTGGTGCTCTGTGATCTACTGCCCACTTAGAAAAAGATTCTATGTTATTATAAAGAGCCCACGCTACTGTAGTTTTTGTTAGATCTTTCTTGGCTCTGCTGCTCTTTAGCCTTTTTTTTCTCCTAGGAAATGCCTATGTTTGGGAATATTTCCCTTTGGAGCAAGTTCCAAAGTTGTGTCACACAAGTTGATGGTTGAGCATTAAATGGTTCTTTCAAAAAAATTATTTATAGTGCTTACAGTTTCAGTTACTCCACAAAAAGAATCAGGAAGTTTGATTCTATGGTTTCTCTGCATTTCACAGAGATCTCGATTTTCACTAAAATGCAATGATTATTAAGTAATTAGACAGCTTTCTCCATTAAAATTAATAGTGCTTTACATGTATTTTCCTTACAAAAAATGCAGATCATCTTTACTGCTCTGTTCTCTTGCTCCTGTACAGGAATATCATTGAGTGATACGAAACTTAACTAACTGCTGCAGGGAATGGCCACTACCTGCAAACAACAATGTATGAGAAAAATCTTAATGACCTTTCATAAACTTTTTTCATTCCTTAGAATTGCCAACTTTGCATGTTTCTGGCTAAAAAGCAGCATTAAACAATGGAGAGGTTTGTACTTTCACAAGATAAACATATAGTTACCAACAACTAACTAAAAAAATAAATTCTCTTACTCAAAGGTCAAAGAGATGAAACAAATATAGTACACACAGGACTCTGCTCATGAAATGCAGAACTCACTGCAATCCTGTGGAAGATCTGTGGTGCAGAGTCACTTTTGTTTTCACATGCTCACCACTCTCACACCGTATCACACATTCCTCATTGCAGATGAGTTACCTCTTTCAGCTGCTCTTTACGGAGTTTATATTCTCTTTTCTGGGACTCCAGGAAACTGTTCAATTCTTTTTTCTGTTGGGCCTGAATATGCTGTTGGAACTTCTTCTCTTCATTGGCCATCACTTTAGCCTACAGCAAATCCAGCAGCAAGTCAGTCTGAGTCCCAGTGGATTATAGCTCATGTCCAATTTCAGCCTCAAGACCCAGGATCATGGTAGTCACCACAATATTCACTACTTCTCTGGATAAGTCCAAGTCAGAGGAGCTTGTCCTCACTCTCTCCTCATTCCCCATACCATCAGGGCACCAGCAGAGTCCTCCTCCAGTGCCACATTCCCTCAGCCCTATTGTTCAGCTAATCTTGCCTAAAAAAGTCAAAACCTCATGATAAACTATATCCTCAGCCTTCTACTGAGAGACCAGAGATGAACAAAAATCAATAATAACTGCTGTAGGCAGCACCACTTCATTATCAATTATTTAAAAGCATAGCCCCCCCCATATCCATACACAACTAGACAGTGAACATTTAAGTGTAGCTGGCACATTTCTCTGCAGGCTAATCTGCCTCCACAACACTCAATGGCAGGCAATTATTGACAGCACAGACATGGCAAGAGAGAGGAAAACCCTCAGTGTTTTTTCTGGGGTCAGGATTCTAACATTCAGTACAACCCACTGCCGTGAAGGACATACCTTTTCTCTAGTTACATAACCCCTCAGTGTAAGGAGGTGATGTATTAACCTTTTTCTAATTACCAATTTGCTTGGCTCCTGAGAACAAGACATCTCAGAGTCCACACTGTCATCTCTGCATCAGTGAGGGGAAGTGGACAATTCAATGTAATTAACAAACATGGGCTGGTCTGATAAACCATAACCTCCTACCTCTTTTTCCATGGCTGCTTGGTGCTTTTTAATTAGCTTTTCCATTTCTGCAGCAAAATTGTTACGCTGTGTTTCAAGATCTTTGTCCAACCTGAGGCGGTGCTCGTCCATCTCTGCCTTCAGTTTATTCTCTAATGCCATCAGTTGCTTCTGGTGCTGCCTTCTCATACGTTTATAGCCAGACATCTGCTCTCGGAGCTCAGAGTCTTGCTCATGTTCCTGCATTTGCCTTGTCACCTAGGAAGATAACCACATCGGGCCAGAGGAAGTTAATGCTGCTTAATCTGCTTTTCAGCAGTCTTCAAACCACAAAAGAAAACGATTCAGTTAAGAAATATGATTTTGTCGTAAAGAAAAGCACACATCCTAATGGCAGCAGAGCAGATTAAAAACTCAATTCTGCTGTAGGAGATAAGCTCACATGGGCTCCAGCAGAAAAACAGTACAATTGTTATAAAAATTGTTACAAAGCTGGTACTAAATAACGGCCTTTTAGCCTAATACAATGAGGGTGGATACATACACACACCCACAAATATTCACAATATGCATATGAAAATAAAAACCAGCTTATTAATATAAATGGTTTCCATATTCTATGGGGCACATTGGATTTGAGACTTAAAATATTAAATATACACAAATTACATTTGCCCAGGTATCTCACTGAAGCTTTTATTAACCGACACTAAATTATTTCAGTGCCAGTATCTGAGTCAATGAAGACAGCTCATATAGTGGTGATATTCTGAAAGCTCTGAGAAGTTGCACAGAGCTGTGTTCAAAGCCTGCCCTCCTGCAGAGCTCTCCCCAGACCAGCCCTCCACGTACCAGCGACGCTGTGCGTATGGTAGCAAAGTGCTCTCGGTTCCGATAATGAGACTTGTGGCGAGATACTTGGGGAGGAGACTGGGGTTCTGATGCCCTTGTCCGAGGATCTGACTCCTCTCTGTAGTTCTCTTCCTCCTTACCAGCAAATATTAATGTCAGAGAATAAAGAGAAACTGTGTTACTAAAGATTTTTAATTTTGGTCTTTTTATTTGAAAGGAAGAAAAAAAGCGTTTTACTTTCATCAGCCCTGAAAGATCCTCCTGCTGATGAAGGTATATACTGCAAAAGGAGTTCTGATCTACGACCTTTGCTTTCAGAAATTTCAGACTGAACTTTTATTACTAAGAGGAAGATTACTAACCAAAGCTGAAAGTGAGGAAAAATAATGGAAAAGTGAAAGCTGAGTTAAACAGTTTACTGCAACACAACATAAAAGCTATAAAGTAGATTTTATCAAGTCTGAAAGACAAAAACAACATCATTGTAATTCTGAAAGACAGAGGAAGATTTTCATTACACCCACTGCAGAAATACCTCAAAGCAAATTTTAAAATTTGTCACGGTGTATTCCACATTCTTATTTTGAGTTTGTCATTCATCATAGAGCGATTACTAGTTAGATATGATACACTAATTAACTCCCTGAGGAAATATCTGTGTCTTTGTTGCATATCTGGGCAAAGAACAAGACATTCTAGCCACACCTATCATCAGCCACGGAAACGGTAGTGCTTTGAGAAACGGAGTGGTAACACCTCCATGGCAAGAGCAGCCCAGCTCAGAGGGCACTCCCCAGCCCACCCTTTATCTGGCAGAGGGAAGGCAGGGAAGTGGTTTCTGCTGCTACACTTTATTCATTAACAAAATATTCAAATCAAGAGCTGGGAAGCTGAGTGCTGCAGAAATTATTTCAGCTTCTACTGTAGGTCCTGACTTTAAGAATTATATAATGAGGAGGTAAAAAGGGGAAGTCACACATCCTGTTGTCCCACAAGGCAGTGCTTATGCATGTTAAAGTCAGCCACCAAACAAACCTATCTACAACCTCCCATTTCAACTCCTCCTGATAAAGCTAACTGCTTTTGAAACAACTCCATTAGTCAAAAAATTTTAGTAAATTAACAAAAATAAACCATCTTCACAGCCACCTTCCCAAGTCTCCAGTGCAATATATATATATATATATTTGGGGCACAATAATATAAACTGCAGATAATGACTTGGGAATGGGAACAGGTGACTTGGCACCAAATTCTCTCCCACTTTAGCCCTTGGAAGTCCTGCAGTAAGAATCCAGGGCTTACCGGCTTTAGATGAATGACAGAGCTGTTTGACATCACGGTGTGGTCCCCCTCCATCATATCCAGCTCGCTCTTATCATCCGAGGCATCTGGAAGACTGTTAACACTACTGCTTTGGCTACTGGCACTGATAGACATACTAGGAATGGACTGATTACTTCCAACACTGTTCACTGTTCCCGTCCTGCCCACACCATGATCTTGTTCCTAGGAGAAAGGAATTAGAAAGAAAATTCAAACCCATCCCAGTGGTACCTATGGACATTACCAAATGGAATATTCATTCCATTTCTCTCTAAAGGCATCCACCTGCCACGTCATGGCACTTTCCACCCTCCAGGCATTGCCATGAAACGTTTTTCTTGTGGGATGCTGGGGAGAGAAAGAGTCAGCCCTGTCAAGATTAACTGGCTGATGTCAGATTCTTTTCAACAGCGAGCCTGTTAACAAGCTGAACTCTATCATGTATCAGCCACAGCGTGTCACCAGAAACTGCTGTGACACCAGAATCACCTGAGTGCTCAGCTGGGACCCTGCACCTTGCAGGCTCTTTTCTGTACAGGAGAACTGGAATTCAGTCTCCTTCTCTGCATGGTGACTGCAGCATTCAACCCAAAAAAGAGAAATCAATTTCCCTGATGACCTGTTTTTCTTTTCTTCTTTTTTTTTTTTTTTTTTTAAATAAATCAAGCCAAAACCTCAATGCCTTAGATTTAGAACAACATTCTCAGTACATATGGTGAAAACAGAGGTTAACTGCAGTTGCTAAAGAGTCCTCATGAAGCCTCATAAACAGGCAAAGAAAGCGAGGATTTACAGGACTGGAAGCTGACTGTTCAAGCATGAACACATGGCACAGCCTCTTGCCAGCACTAGGCATCTACCCTGCTTGTCCTTGTTTGTGCCTTGAGGTAGCTTTATTCCAAGCACAAAGAGGGAGACAGTGTTTACAGCCAGGTGTGTAAACAGCCTCCCTTCGTTTCAGCAATATCTGAATTGTGGTTATTTAAATGACAGTTCATTCTCTGTGGTTCAGTGATGAAATCCAGCATTTCTCTCACCTCCTCCTCCTCCTGTGTTTCCACTGCAGGGCCATTGTGGGCCTCCTGGAAGAGGAGCTTCTTCATTTTACGATACTGCAGGTTGTCCAGTTCTCTCACTGCATCCTTTGTTCTCTGAATCAGGTCTATTAACACTGTTTCGGGCCGCTCTCGAAGAACAAACATGTGCTGCAGAACACAAATAGGTGAGTGGCCTCTCATGCCTCCAATGCACATGCTTTGAGGACACAGTGATGAGCTCTAGTTGGGTTTATTAGCCCTCTTCCCTGCACAGGAGGAGAACACCTTCACAGCTAACACTGGTATTATTTTCAGAGTTTGCAATCAAGATAGATTTCAGAATGATTGTACCAAAAAAATAAAGGTGTAAAAACCCAGAAATAGCATTTTACACGCCATGAAAACTTGCTCACTATAAACTTACACTTCAGAAACATCTACTAGTGGTTTAGTGAGGGAAGAGCAACAAATACCAAATAAAAGCTAAACTGCTAGACTGGCTAGTATCTTTAACCAAATGTTAATTAACTCATCAGCTAACTCTCAGTATAAATCCCATTTCCTTGTTTAGAAAAGCCTGGGAATCAAATATTCATCATACAGCTCTGAGTCATAAAATAGGCTGTGAACCTTAGAGCTTGGTCCTGGAACAGTTCCCCACGTTCTGCTCTTCTCTTGGAGATATTCACCACATTTCTCTGCAAAGGTGGCTATATTTTACCCATAGGTAAAGCAAGAACTGTCTATGTATGTCAGAAGCAGCTTTTGCAGTCTCCAGATGCAATGTGCTGTGGAAGCATGAGTCATTATTAACACCACCACTACTTTCATTTTGTTCCTTTGGAGAACTGCAATGCTGTTTCCAACATGGCACATTCCCTACCTGTCCCTGTAAAGTGGCATGCAGCTGTTTCAGACTATAGTTATGGAAGGAATATGTTCCCAAACGTTTCATTTCCATCAATGTTCTCTTTAATTGCAGCACATTGCTCAAAATAAAACCAATCTGTAGAATTCTGAAATGGCAGGACTACACACCCACACCGAAACCTTTCCTGGATAATTGCATTTACTTTCTGAATAGACAGTTTTCAAAGAGGCACAAGTCCCCAGAGCCATTTTTAGGTAAAACCATGCAAAAAGGTGCTGATAAAACCTTCATAAATAGCATCCATTTCCCTGCAATGCAAAAAATTTGGAAAAACACTGTTTAGCAGAAGCAGGGCCAGGATAAAAAGAAACCCAAAATGTCAGAAGCACTCTAAAGAGAATGACAAGTTAGCAAAATTCTGAATGCCACCTGATGCCACAAAGGAAATCCATCAAAGTCACACAAAAAAGCAGCTCCAACACCCAACTTCTCTAAGTTCTGTTCACATGTCAGCCTTTTGCAACAATCTACCCCACTGGCTTTGTCTCCAGACTACAGTGAGCAAAACCAAGTACCTGCAGCACTCAGGAGCACAAATGAAGAATTAAAAAAGAAGCTAAGAAATAAAGCAAGAAAAAGCCTGCAGACTGCTGAGGCTTTTTCATGCCAAGGAGAAACAGAGGGAGGAAAAACTTGTTTCTTCTGCCTCCTTTTCCCCAGCAGTGGATTTCAGGTACTGCATAAAGCACATTGGAGTGTTCTATAGCACAGAACACAGAGGGAAGTAACAAAAGGTATTTGTTAGCTAATGCATGGCAGCTCTGTCAGGATTAATTATAATCACTGGAATGATTGAGTTTACAAACTAAAACTCTTGACAAGTTGATGGTCATCCAGTGTCACTTGGTGGAGTGACCTTTTATGCTGAGAACTCCAAGGCTGGCTTGCAAAGTCACCTGGGGAACACTCTGAGACACTGCAGACAGGCAGCAAAGCCAGGGCTGCCAGCTCAGTACACCCCACAGCTCAAAGGTGTTTGAGCATCATTAACCATAACCTTGTACAGTAGGTGAGACAAACCATCATCACAGAGCACAGTCCCTTTTAATACCACATGGAAAACAGAAAGGACAAGCAAGCCAACCTTCAGAAGCTCCTCTGATGTAGGCCTGTCTTGAGGAATTTTCTGGAGGCAAGAATCTACGAAGTTTCGAAAATAATCAGACCTGTGTCAAGGAGAGGAAAAAAAATCCACCTAAGTTAACGACCAAGTTTAATTCATTAAGGAGTCAAGATCCTCACATCTGGATGCTTGTAGCTCCTAGGCCAAGAACTATGGTTCAGTAAACCATAATTAGGAAGTTTTCAACTTTTGAAATTAGTTTACTGTATTTGCTGTATTCAAAAGACAGTTGTTGAGGCTGGGAGGCACAAAATGTTACTACTGTGCTTTATTCTTCTGAAGTTTATGCAACAGACACTTGCCACACACAAGCTGTGTCTTCATCTTGCAAAGCAATACTTCAACAAAACAGGATTTAGAAATTGACAGTGTGGTTTGTGATTTAAAAAAAACACTAAACCCCACAGTTCTGGCTAGCTTGGGAGCTTCAAAAGTTTACTGACCCATGAACAGAATTTTTTACAGGATCTTAAGTTCTTCCAGCAGCCTGTCCTGTTCCTACTACACTGAAGAGTCTCAAACATATATTTAGTAATTGGTCAATTTTGTGTACGAAATGTATAGTGAATCTAATGAGAACCTTCCAGCTCACATCCTCCCAACAGGACTCCAGCCATTTCAAGAACTCAGCATGACAAAGCACTCCATTTACAGCCATCCCCTCCAACATTCCTCCCTCAGCAATACTCACCATTCATTAGACTGTAGTGTAGGGGATTCATTCTGCGCTATGTGATATAAGGCACTCATTGCGTTCATGTTAAACAAAGGAGGCTTCCTTTCGGCTGCACACAAGAGAAAAGAAGTTTTTATACAGGGAGATAGTCTCATGTTGTTGCTCTGTATTTTTTTTTTACAGTTTACATCCCTTTAAAAAGAAAACCACATCAGCAAAATCCCTACTGCCTGAACATGGAACCCCAAACCAACCCTACCCTGCAATCAGACAGATATGTTGGCATATGTCCTGTGCCATTGCAGAAGATGAAAGCCCTTTGAAGATCAAATGCCTTGTCCTCTCAAGCTTTTAAATTACGTGGTTTATCATAGTTGAGTTCTCTGACTCATTGTAATGTACTAAAATAGGAATAAGTTAACAGTAAGCTCTATACTGGGTGTTTAGCCACTAAGCATTCTTGGCTTCATACACCCCCCCTTTGTTTTTTTTAATCTACAGTTGCTAAAAAGCTAAGAAATATTTATTTCTAGCAGGACAGCAGTGCTGAAGAAAACAGTGGTTACAAGAACCATCAAATCACTCTTAACTGACTAAGCACATGGGCAGGAAGTCAGCAACAGGCCAACTCTTTATACTATTTTGAGAGTTGCCTTCTCTCTTTGGCTCTTCTCTCTTTCAAGCCTGTATTACTCTTATAGACTGACACAGCATGAAAGCCTAATGAGGAAGGAGATGATCTCACTGTAACAACAAAATTGAGGCTTCATCAGAATGTTTATGGGGCAAACTTTATAAAGCTCAGCCTTGCCATAGACATTCCAGAGAAGCTGGTCAGGCCACGAGGATGTTCCTACACTACTGAAAATGCAACAGAAAACTTTCCTTCCTCAAAAAAAATAAACAAGGAAAAAAATAATGCTACTTTTCTTAGTCTGCTCAGTTCTGAGTTGAATAGCAGCACTGAACTATGGATCAGAGATCATGGTACACTCATGGCTATGGCAGGATGGACTAAGCCCTACAAATTCCTCAGAATGGGTAGATTGAGGACTTAAGTCTTTCCTCGAATTCAGCACTTTATCTCCTCTAATCTGTCAGATAACTAGTTGCTGCTATCAAGGATCAGACAGATTATTCATTGAACTATTTTAAATGACTGTTCTCTCTACCTTTTTTTTCCTCTTAGCTCACCTGAATAACATAGAAATCTTCTGGAAACCCTGAAACCGAGCCCTCAATAAGACCATTTCTAAGACTAAGTGATAATTTGAGAAGACTACAAGACATCTCATTTCCCTGCTGCATTCCCATGCTTACTCAAAGCAACACAAATGAGCCAGGCACACGGACCCAGCCTCCACTGCTCTGCTGTCCTGACCTAGTCTCACCTCCCACCACGCCAGCAGCCGTAGACGAAGCCCAACACGCTTCATCCTGCAAGAACGTGGCGTGCAGGACTCCCGGGGGTGTGGTGGCCATGAGCTCACTGCATTCCTGGAGCCCTGCAGCCAGCCAAGTCTCCTTACTCCACTCAGAGCAGGATTCTGTCATGACAGTCACACCCCTTTCAACTTGCTTTATATTGGCAACCAAGAAGCAAAAAAAAAAAAAAAAAACCAACCCCAACAAACAAAATCTCTGCTCTGAAGAAAGAATCTATTTCGCGTCCTGGAAGAAAATGAAGTTGACAGTTTGGAATGCCAGACAGCATTTTTAGCTAAACTGTGCAGTTCACATGGATTAGTGTGCTCCTGAGAGCTCTCACTGCCGGGCTGGGCTGCTCCTCCATGGAGGATGGGTTGGAGCAGGAGCAATCAGATCTGACAAGGATGGGAGGACAGCCTCAGGTGCATGGAGCAGTGGTGTGCATGGTGTGCTTCAGCCAGGGCGTTTTTGTTCCAAGAAAACATGATGTGTTAAATTTAAACAGAATGCCACTGTCCCTTTAAACTCACATCCTGCTTTAAAGGGTCTGTTCTAATGGCAATGCCATCATTTCTTCAGGCTTTCAGTTTCAGGTTACCACTTCAAAATTGGATTATTTCATATCTTTTCATTTAAGGGAAAAAAGTCTATTCAGAGGTGACAACACACACTGAATACAGCTTAGAAGTTGTCAACTTCTCCAGAACTTCATCACTGCAAAATTTTTAAATTTTCACAGAAACAATATCAACTTATAGCACTAAATATATCTCCACATTGGTACCTTTAATGGTTCACTTCTAAAGCTGTTCAGCAATTGACTGTTTTTCAGTTCAGAAGTTAACTGCCTCTCCCACAGAATGTGAACACCCTTAGTGATATCACTTGGCCACTCTCTTTGTCTATATAACTCCTTTTCTTCAGGTAATAAAAACACCAGTTCCATAAACATCAAACTGGAGACTTGGTCTGGAATTCTAGAAAGCATATTTCATTCTTTTCACTAAAACTCAGGGCCCAGAGATACCAGGACAAGAAAGGGAGCACAAATCTTCTGCACTGTGATTCAACTAAGTTCCAGGTATTAGATAACAACATTTTAACTTTTTTCAAAGGAAGTAACTTACCTAACTCAATACAGGTAATTCCAAGAGACCAAACATCTACTTTGCCATCATACTGCCCTTCATCCATGGCTAAAATCACTTCTGGGGCCATCCTAAGAAAAGAAACTTGTGCTCAAAATAGGCAATGGAACACATTATCCTCATCAGTATGAAATAGGCTGTTTTCCCTGATTTCAGCTACCATAAACAAATCGTTCCCCAAGCTATCAGATATGACCATGGGCTACTGGGAACAAAGGCCAGGCACCCACACTGGTGCAGGCCTGCAGAGGCTGTGTGATGTTCTCCTGAGCTCTGCCCAGCTTGCCATTTGTGAGTATCATCACCTTCTCACCCTCCCACATTTCCAATAGTTTAGCTGGCTGACCAACTGTGGTGAAATAATTATAACATACAGTTGAGTAAACACCACAGATTAGGTGTAAGAGATCAAAAGCATACAAGGGATCTGCAAAGGGGGTGGTTCAGTGAACCTGGCCTTTCCTATGAAAGAAAAAACACTTCAGTTATTTCAACAACCAGACACAGTGAGAATACATGAATTGTTTAAACCACTGGGGGGAGTGATTAAAATATATTACAGATTATTCAATCCCACCTCTATCACTTTAGGTCAGTCTAAGCAGAAAGCAAAATATTTTTATCACTTTTTGTGAACTACAAACACAGGGATACACAATTTCTTGGAACTCAGAGCCTACTTACAACTGAAACTTTTTTTCCAACAAAGTACGTTTTATCACCACCACAACTGGAAGATTACAAAGCTAGCTCCAATAAGCCCAAGTATATTAAATAGCCAATACATGATCCTTTCACTTCACAAAGCCAGAAATGAGTAAATCTCTTGGCTTACCAATATGGCGTCCCCACAAATGAGTTGGCAGGAGATGCTATGGAAGCAGACCCAAAGTCAGCAAGTTTCACCTGTCCTGGCTCTGTCAGCAGGATGTTCCCTGCCTTGATATCTCTGGTGATAGAACATAAATGTCAGTATTACTCCCCTCCTAAGAAGAAAACTCCCTATTGGACAGACTATGAAACACACCAATATTCACATGTTCAAGCTGCAAAATATTCACATGTGCTCCAAACAGAAAGCCTTTAACCATTAGGTTAATTGCTTAAAGTGGCCCTTGATTTTAGATTCTTTTGTCTTACATGCTAGTCTT
Organism: Molothrus ater; assembly: GCF_012460135.2. Classification (NCBI taxonomy): domain Eukaryota; kingdom Metazoa; phylum Chordata; class Aves; order Passeriformes; family Icteridae; genus Molothrus; species Molothrus ater. The sequence continues at coordinate 7,347,279 of NC_050498.2, read as the reverse complement.
GCTAGTGTTTTAGGCTACTATAAATCTCTTGTTTGGGAGCATATGGATACTGTGAAAAGAAAATCTCTGCTTGCAATGTAGAATTTGGGATGGAGGGGATACAATCAACAAAACAAACTATGTAGTGTGTATGAGACAGCAAAAGTGTAACTACTCACCTATGGATCATATTGTGAGAATGCAAGTATGCTAATCCCTGGAGAGCACCATGGGTAATTGCTGCTATTTCCACTTCTTGCAATGGCTTTTTATGAACTTAAGGAAAGAATTTATGTGAAATTCAATATTACAGAAAACAATACAGTTTGCAGCATGCAAGACTGCTAACAATATAAACAGAAATACTAAAAGTCCATTTTCACTGGGTTCAGTATGAGAGCAAATGTAAAAATAGTTCACAGAGTACATTCTATAATCAGATGTAATCTTCTAACTGTAAACCAGCAGCTATTTACTACCAAAGAGACCACTCTCCAGCCATAAACTGCATTCCTGTCAGTTATGTGACCAGTCTCCCGAGTAACTTCTTGAGACTCAGTACTGAGTTTTCCATTAATGAAGTGAAACCCCAAACCCCAGAAATTTACAGCAATTCACACACAAATAAACTGTAGTAACACAGATCAGATTCTGGCAGCTCAGCTTTTTGGTCCTGAAATGCTCCTGGCAAGGAAAGGAACAACTTACTGGCCACACATATCTCTTCAAAGCCAGGCCACTATAAGAAGCCTGATAGAAAAATGACCATTTAATGAAAGACCTCATCAAGCACAACCCTAACACTGCTGTAATGCTATTCTAGTCAACAGGCCTACAGTTGTTAGTAAGCATTAGGATCAAAAGCAAGGGTTTTCAGAAGTAAATCTTGAACTGTCATGGCAAGAGAACCTAAAACCCAGAAGCAAACAAATAGCTGACTGACAACTTTAAAATAATACAAACCAAGGAGAAACTAAGCACCTGGGAAAACCAATATTCTACACAAAACACACTACAACTATGCAAGAATTTGGCAAACTGCACCTATTTGTACACACTCTGGCCCCAAACAAAACTATAAACTCAAGGAAAATTCTGTGATGCTGTAACCCCCTAGTTCAGTACTCTACTTCTGACTTTCCATCAAATAAACATGTGTGACTGACTTACCTTCTAATAAGTCTGATGCTGATCCTAAACAATATTCCATAACAAGCTGTTATAGGAAGAAATCAAAGTAGTTAGAAAATCTGTAATAGTAAATAATGGTTTTTAGACTTGTATGGAGAAATCTAGAATTAATTCATGGAACACACAGTTCAGGCTGCCATAACAAAGCAAGTATTGCTTGTACCATAAACTCCATCCCAGCACTGTCACACTGACCCCTCCGACAAGTGCAGCTCTAACTGGAATTAAGCATAACCCTCCTGTAGGATACCGAGCAACACCACTTGTAAGGAAGGCCAAAGCACATTCATGACCAGTTAGATATTGAATTACATATCATATTTTATATGCACATACTTAACAGGAACGTTAAACTGCACTTAACAAGCTTATCAGAGTATTAAAGGGCTATTTAGGGATTTACTTAAGATTCTGTCCCAGACAGATTTCAAAGAGAAACTAAAACTTTGCCCTACAGATTTATTGAAGCTAACTCACAAAACAGTATTTACAACTTAAACTATTCATTCAATAATATGATTTCTTTAGTATATTGCACTACAAAACTTTATTAGTGATGGGTGTACATTATTTCAAATACCCAGTTTATTAAGCTAAATACACTAGAATAGCAACACTTAATCTAAGCAAAAAGGCAAATTTCCTTAAATCTTGGTTCCAGAAAGTACATTCAGTTTGTTGAGCACCTGTAAGGCCCTTGGCTATGCTCATCTCACTCTGTACAACACCAGTGCTCAGGTGCCTCCCAAAATCCAGCTGGAGAGATTTCAAAGCACCTCTAAGCAAAGCAAGAGAAGTGCAGAGCAGCAGATACTTACCCATGCTGTATGCTCCCGCAGATAGCAGCCTTTGTATTCTATACTGTTAGGGTGTTTTATTCTTTGGAGGAACTTGACTTCCTTAATAATATCCTGCCATTTCTGTAGGGAATAAAAGAAACAGAAAGACTTTTTAGAACTGTTACCTTGTTGTTGTTGTTACTATGTAGTTTAATTATTTTAAGAGGCAAAACTATCTCAAGGTTCAAATCAAAGTAAGTTTGTATCAACACTATGATATTCATTGCTTACCTCCTCAGCAGACCCACAAAATAAGTTGCTGATCATTTAGGCTCAATGCAAGGATCTCTCATCAATGTAATGTTTTATGTTTATATATTTGTATGTGTGCATAGGATATACTGGTAAACACTTAATATCTGAACAAGTTCTCAAAAAAGAAGTGATCCTCTACTAAGGGATACCAATTCTGTTGTCAAATCAAACATGCACCCCAACCTGAAAGAGATGTGGGTGATAAGTGTCCTTCAGCAGGATCAGCTGCCTCTCTCAACTCTTGTTACTATAAAGACCCATCCCTACTAGTCACTATATTACACTGGATGAGGCTCCCTTTATCAGCTGCCAACTATCTGAGTACATTCTTGATAATGTTTGTCTATTCCAGTTTAATCTTTACAAGGGCCAATTTAAAACGAGCTACCTACTAGATAAAGGAATGTCTCTGCTGGAGAAAAAATATAAACAGATAAAACAAAGTCAGGTTTATAATAAAGCTGCTCTGTTAGTGCAACTTTAAAGCACAGAAGAGGCCAAAATGTCAAGTTCCAATGTGTGCCTAGACACTGACACTGCTTGCCTTGGAGACCTCCAAGTCCCCCCACGTGCTGCACATCCACATCTCCTCAGGCAGGAAAGGCATGAGTCTGAGAGTGCAACAGCAAAACTACAACTACAGAAAGTACCTTCAGTACCAACTGCAGTAGCTGAAACCATTTAAGTATGCAGCCATAAACGTAAGAGTGTTGACACTGCAAATGTTTTTGAGCAAGAATATGGGTTCTGAAGTTAACCAGTGGGAGAGGAGCCCACCACCAAAAGGCTCAAAAGTTGTTTTCCAGGTCCTGTTAATCTCTCAGCCCACTCTTCCTCACGTGTTGGTATGTGGGTAGTATTCACAGAGGGACAGGGGGCCCACCTACCCTAAGGCTTTGGAAAACATGTGCAAAACCTCAATAACAATTTTAGGGTTAGAGAAACACACAAAACCAGGGAACACAGAAGCCCACAACTGAGGCAGCTGATTGACTACATTAAGCATTTCTCAACACCAGAATTGCTATAGAATGACACAGTGCAGCTGTAACAAACTCTCACTGACACTGGAGTGACTTAGTTGCCTTTTACCTTCAGCCTCAAAGGCTTTGAGGTACTAAGCAATAAAAGCCAAACCAAGAAAGCATCATGTTAAATTTCTATACTGGGAAGAGAGAAGTCATGTATTAGTCAAGAAGTATTCATGATTTCCTGCATAAAAAAAAGCTCCAAGATCACATTAAGAGCACAGTACTACATTTTCAAAGGTTTTAAACCTATTCTTAGTATAAAATATGACCTTATTTGAGAGAATAATTTTTCCCACCAATGATAATATCTTATTATGAAACTAAATGATACCAGAATGCCCTTAATCAATTTTCTTTACATCAGCTTGATCATAACTCCAATGAACTTCTGAACAAAACAAATAAATATGGATGTAAAATAGAAAGTGTTTTAATCCTGGTCTTATTACTTTCTTCAAAATAAAGAAACATACGCATTGAAGACAAACAAAAGCTATTTCTGAAGCATGCACAGTTTGTTTCATTCATGTGAATAGAGTATTTATAGCTCACAGTAATTAAAACAGTAGGACAAGTAGCAAGTACAAATTATTCTTTCATCAGTACACAGTTAAACAAGTCACCGCAGCGACAAAACAGAAACAGGCATAGCAAATTTAACTCTGAAGCTAGAATTCAGGACTGCTGGAGAGACACTGCCACCTCTACCTCCTACACAAACACACACACACACAGAGGAAGGAATAGTTCAGCTCCTTGGAGTGCAGATGATCAATACACAAAAGAAAGGCACAGAAAGCAATGAGCTGTTAGTCCAACTCATCAGAGCAAGGTTGTTGCTAAGACTGGAATATAGAGAATGGAGGGAGAGAACCATAAATGCTTTGGACAATATGCTTATGAGAAATACCTCTGTTGAAAAATCATGTCATGATTTGATACATGTTATTTACCAGAAATAACAATTAGCTGCTTGTGTCATCTTGGGCTTTTCAAGAATCTGTATTAGCACTTAAACGCTTCAAGAATAAAATCAACTCTCTCTGCTAAGCATCCCAGGGAAAGGAGACACATCTGGGGTGGCCAAGAAAACACTTCATGTCTAAATCTCAGAGGCCCGCTTCTACAGACCCTTCTGCAAAGACTGCCTTAATCCCTGGCTCTGGCAATTCTTCTGGAATTATGCTGCTGTTCAGATTTTCACACTCATTCATTCACCACTCTCTGGCCTTTGTTTCAGCTGCTCATGAGCACAGTCATTCCAGGGAGAGATGCATTCTGCCTCACTACTTGGTACAAGCAAGGCCCCCTCAGAAGCTCTCACTACTGCATCCATTTCTATCATTCCTTTGTCCTGGGTTTTTGGAAAGGTATTTAAAATGGAATATTTAAGGGCAGTAAGACACCAACATACAAACTCATAATTTTAATTTTTTTTTCCTGTCTACACATTTCTGTGGTCCCAAAAAGAGTCCTTTGTATCTGAAAAAAGAGAGTTCCACCTCTCTTTTTTTCAAGAGCAGATTGCAGAGAAATACACTGAACAGTAAACTGATTTACACAGTACTCTTATTCACCTTTGCAGTTACAGAAAATATTTCTCCTGCAGGAACCCAAGCTAACTTAAATCGTCCCAATATAGTAATTATTTGCAATGATCAAGGTTTAATATACAACATGTTCTACATACCTCATTGGACTGCTTCCCACTATATGACATTTTCTTGATGGCCACCACTTCATTGGTGCGCACATCACGTGCCTGTAACAGGAAAACACAATCCATCAGCTCCTTCAGCTCCCACCTTTCCCTAAGATGCAAATCACACACAATCATCAAATAATCTCCAGTCTTAGTTAATTTTTGCAGAGCATTAAACTAAAATATCTTCCAAGAGGTGGGACTGCTGCAAGAATTAAAAATTTCTTTTCAAAGTGAAAGGTAGACAAGGTGTGACATTTTTCCATGCTCAGCATCCACCAAGTGTCTGCAGGAGTCAAGCATTGTGACTTAAACTAAAAATCAGCTCTGATTCAAGTAGAAGGGATTTTCCCTAAATCAAGTTCTCTCCCTGCCCAGGTCCATTCCACATGAAACAGAAGCAAGGCTCAGCTACCCAGCTCCATTCAATCCATATGGAAAGATGTCACATGATGCACTGGAGATAGCCACCAGTGTCTGGAGCAGGTTTCTCCCCAGTGCTCCCAAAAATTAGCTTTTGTGTCTTAAAGGAAGGCAGATGATACAGAGAGACATGGCAGCAATCCAAGTGACCCATCTTCAGACGAGGTTTCTCAGTTTCATAGTATTGTTATTTACACTGCACCATAAATGTACACAGTTTTTCACACTTCAAAGGCAAACTTCCTGACTTCACACAGCAACAATGCAAGGCAAGGACTAGACAAGAACCTTTGTTTAATTCAGCACCAAAGCAAGGGCTCATTCCCCACAGAAGAGGCAGCACCTTGCAGGAAGGATGGCTCCAAATAAGACCCCAGATTTCCTCTGTTTGAGATTTCAGCAGCACAGGAGGGTGGTGGAGGAAAACACCTCTGAGTCTCTCTGATAATAATAATCAACTTGGACATGAAGCCAAATTACATAAATCAGAATAATGTGCACCACGGCATTCACAGATGACTGATGAAAATGTTGATTTTTAATATATTTGTACTATCAAGCACAACCTACCAGAACATGGATTAATGAAGTACTAGGGCTCTGCCTTTTGTAAAAAGGTTTTTTAGTCACGTTTTAATTCTGCTGTTCATTAAAGAGATTCCCAGAATTCCCTGCCAGTCTTTATTTCAACTGGCTATGATAAGCTTGAACCAATACTATTTTTACTTTTCTTTCTGTTTCAGAGGATCCTCTCACTCATAGTACTTGTAGAGTTGGGTGGGGTGTGATTATTTTTGTTGTTTGAGGCAAAAAAGAATAAAATTCTGACTGCTAGATCTTTACTGACTAAAGACAATCTCTGAAAAATTCAACTGTGTGAAGAACTGCCAATAAAGCAGGGAAGCAAAATACTACAGTAAAGCAGAAGGAACCCAGCTCTAACAAAAGAGAGTGGGTTATTATTCTGCTCCATCTGCAGTGTTCCAGTGTAGTAGGTTTCCTGTGTCAAGCAAAAGCTATTATTACACTGCAGAGCAGGGAGTAGGGTAAGGATAATACCAAAAATGATTCAGAGGTGCCAGACTTGCAGTTTCTAAGAAACTAAAACCATGAGGTGAACCAGCAAAACTCATATCAATTATAAAAGGAAAAAATGTATGAAAGGAACTTTCTGCTATAAAGGATGCAACAGAAACAAAGAGACAGGAGTAAGATCAATATATATCACCCATTGGTGGGATCACTGCTAAAAGGGAAGGAAGACGGGCAGAACTATCAGTGAAACACTAAACTCTATTTTAAATTAGGTAGGAGAGATTTCAGGATTATATGGATTTTCTATTGGGTAAGTACCCCCACATCTATTTTTCAATCACATTTTTGGTGCAGGCTGTGTGCCATGAAAGCTGCCTGGAGAGAGGATGCTTTGCATCAGAAAACCCCAGCAAACAACACCTGACAGAGTTTGGGGAACACCTACAGTCCTAGAGAGGGAGAACTGTCCTGGCTGACACCCCAGAAATATTAAAATCACAGAGTTGCATTTGCTTATTTTAGTTTCCCTGTGATCCGGGATAATTGTAAACAATTCCTAGACAAAAGGCAGGAGGATGTGCAAGGCCAGCTCCCTTTAACCATCCAAATGAGCAAGGCTTGTTTCATGGCAGACATGTATGCACATATATCCTGCTTTCTTCCAAAAACTCCACACAAAGGATCAACATCTGGTGACCAGAGTAGCTTCAGCATCGACACAGGCAAAGTATGCACAAAGAAAAAGTGGAGTATGTCACTGGCTTCAGTAATATCATTGAAAGCAGTTATTAACTATAATCCAATATTATGTTAATTAGAGAAAGTTTATTTGTTTGCAGTAGCAAAATCAAAATTTTGTCAAGAAACTTAAGAAGTTTTATTTCTAGCTTTACAGTGGATTAAAGTACCCAAGAGACAGACTCCCCTATGTTTTAGTTCTTCATGCTTATTTAATTCACATTAAATTTCCCTCTCCATGTTGTCTCTCTGATCTTTTGGGCCTCTGTTTGAAGGATGGGGCACATTGCATGGAACAGTTTCAGATTCAACATCTCAGAACCATTAGTAGTAAAAAAGACACAACACAAAACTTACAGGTTTAAACTTCCTAACACAGAAACAGCAATAGAGTGTCTTTATCAGAAACCCTCTCTTGACAAAAATGAAGCCCCCACATGGGCTGGGGTTGTGTGATGCACTGCTTAGACTTGTCTTTATGCAAGTGCCAAATCAGAGGTACTTTCTGACAAAGAAGCACAATCTAAATGCCAGCAAGTAATTGCACTCTATAGCGAGTAAATACCGATCTATAATGAACTGGTGATTTAAAATGGTGGGGGAAAAAGAGAAAGAATGGCTAGAAATTAATGGCCTCTGAGTTGCAATTGCTTTGGAGATGGAGCTGGTAATGGGCCATCAGCCCTTACCACAAGGACAAAGTTCAGGCAGGCTACAAAAAGCCCATGGCAGCTTCCTGCTGGTGTTTGGGAATGCTGGTTGCTTCCAGCTCACAGCCTACCTGCAGCTGCATTATGGGTTTCCATATCTGTGAGGTCCATGCATGCCTCTGAAAGATACAGTGCTCCAAAAAAACTTCCACAATATTTCTTCAATAATATTTCCACATAGCAGGAAGTCAGATTTGTCAGTTCCCTCCCTTGATATTCACTCTTCAACCAGAGTGAGGTGAATTTAAGGCCACAGGTGAGTATTGTTTCGTTAAAAAACACTTCCTCCCCCAGATCTGTTCCCAGACAGTGGTGGCTCATAGTTTTAAGCAGGGAACAAAATTAAGAAGCTTTTCCTAATTAGTTCATCTGTGCTGCATTAAATTTGTGCTGGAAGGTTCCCAACATGGTCTGCTGCAATTATTAACACTGAATAGGCATCTCATAAAATAGTGACACAAATGGCTTTCTGAAGGAAAATTGGCAGGTTTGGCCACACCTCCTATAATTATAAACGTGAAAAGGTTTTCTGAGGGAAGTGTTTTTTAATGAAGGCCCCACAATATTTGGTTAGCACACAGCAAGCTGCACTGAGGTTGCCATGAGGATCCCTTCATGTCAGGTAAGTATTATGCAGATGGATACTGGGATTCTTGCCTGCAGTAGGAATGGATATGACAGGACAAATGACAACAAAAGCACCCACACTCAGGTGTCAAACATAAAGAATGGCTTTAAGGGAGCCTCGGGGTATGCACAAAGGGGAAGAGAACTCAATTTCTCTCAAGGAACAAGAGGTGATAAGGAGATGATCAGACCAAGAGAAGTGCACTGCCAGTCAGAATTGATGGAGCAGAAGTCCACGTTTTAATTTGCACATAAATCCCTGCTTGCAACATAATGATGCACCTAAAGGGCAAGGACAAAGTTTCCAGGGGTTTTTTTTTGTATGCAAACACCTCGCAGAGACTGCAAGTTTGTGAAAGGATTGAGATCATACAGAGACACAAGATAACATCTCTGCCCCAAACACCACACAATAAAAGTCATAGTAGTTAGTTTCTTTTCCTCATTATGCTCAAAGAAGTCTACACCCACAGCTTAAAAAGAAACACAGCTAAAATTCACAAGTCATGGTGCTACTTACAAAATAAACTGCTCCGAAGCTTCCATGGCCAATCTCTCGGAGATCTGTAAAGAGCTTTTCTGGATCTTCTTTAAAGAAGAGCTCTGCAATTTCGGGGTCCTTCAGGCTGCCCGCTCGGCTGGTTGATGGCATCCTGCTGGGCAGTCAGCCGACCGACTATCTGGGTTTAAAGTGCTGCTTCAACCCTTGGCTCATCTGTATGAATGGAGCCTCTTCAGCATGGATTACTGCAAGAAAAAGATTGCAATCCTTCACTGCTTATCCTCTGCTCAAAGAGCCTGAAACAAGCCACAGCAAAGCAGCTTCCACTTCCTCCAGAGCAAGCAGCCCTGGTGCTGGGATAATGTCACAGCCCCACTGTGACACCAGTCAAGCACCTCATCTAGGACAGAAACCAAAATCAAAACACAAAATGAGGCGCATTCCATGCTCCAGCATCTGCTCGATCGCCTGCAGAGCAGTCAGAGAATCTCTGACCTACAGCGACAGCCAGTTCAGAACCAGTGAGTCCACATTACTGTGACACTCTCCCTCTGAAGAGCTACACCCACTGTGTCCTAAAAAATTGTTTGGATTTTGTGATGTCTATCACAAAGTGCCTGTTCTTCAGAGGTTTACTTGAAATCCATTTCTCAGAGAAACAGCATCCAGAACAGGAGATACCCGATTCCACACCCGCTGCTCCTCCTTCTGCTCTGCTTCAGCAGGGGCAAACACACATTGAAACTGTGATTGGCATATGAGACAATGGACAATAGGCCACTGGCAAACACTTTCTTCAGAGGAACTTGCAACTTCAGACACAACTGGGAATGTATAAAATTCTGTCTGCACCATGAGTTCACTTTCATTTACTACAAGCTTTGTGCCTTGGAATCTATCCAAAATAACAGTATACTGTTAAGTTGTGCTAAAATCTTACTATATCTTTACAACAGGTGATGCCAAAAAACCACTACAAATAAAAAGCCCTTTTCTTTTCCTCTTAAAGGGAGGTCTTAGGATTTCCTATCAAATCTCTGTAAATTATCACTAATAAAAACAATTCTGTCACTGGCAAACAGTTAATCACACATCTCTCTTCTTTCCAAAAAAATCTGTCTGCCCAAGAGTTGTGCTTTTTTTATTTCTATTTCGTATCTCAAATTTGTTTTTTTAAAAAGTTGGGAGTTCATTTCCATTATAAAGATGTCAAAGACAACAAATCTGAGTTTAAACAACACATCAGAAGGCCCTGTCCATTTCTCCTCCCTTTCTGGACACTATAAACTCCACCTTTTTCCAAGCCTCTAGACCATCAATGAATCATTTGTTTTCCAGTCCCTGCAGAGCAATTCCTGCAAGGATGTAAAAAGACATATTCCTGCATGTTTGTGCTCAGTGGTTCTCTTCTCTGGAGAGTTGCAGCATGTACAAGTCCCACAGCCTGCCTGCTCCTCGTTAGAGACCTCCCAGCATTGCTGCAGAGCCTGGCTGTGAAACACAGCCGAGATGTACCCGGCTGTAAACGCCACAGGAGTTTCCAGTTTTTCTCAGGAAGACATGCATGGGAGAGAGAAAGCACAGAAGGGAAGCAAAATCCAGCATTTTCCTCCAAGCAGTCAGCATTCAAAGAGATTTATAATGCAACCCAGAATGCATTTCCGTGATAGCTCACTCTCGGGGGAGAGGGAAAAGCTGACACTGAAATCCCAGTGGTGGACCAAGCAGAAGAATATATCCACACATACAGAAAATATGCAGCTGCTCACAACTCTGCCACACTGCACTGCTGAGCACTCACACATTTCCTATGATGCAGGATCACTGCAGGAGCCTTGGAACAACCAGCATCTGCACACAGCTGCCAGGGAGGCCGAGTGGGATGCACAGGAACGGGACTGTGATATCCCCACCTTCCCTTGCATAACACCATAACTAATACCGTGTGGGAAGGGAAATAATTAGCTCTAGCTCAGCCCATACCTGAAGCACACTACATTTATGAAAGCTGGAGGAAAAGTGGGGTTTTTGTTATTTTTCCTTCTTTTTCATATATCAACAATATTCCACTTGATTCCAGCTCTAGCAAGCACATAACACTGAAAGACAACTGTTTCACATTTACAGCCCCCAACAAAACAATAGACAAAAAGCATGTCAGAAAAGCAAGAGAAAGGAGCTGGGGGAAGGGAGCTGATAACCAGAGCACACTCAGTATTATTGAAGGAATGTTTCTTGGATCGACGGTAATGATGTCATGTTCCATCTTTTAAGAAGCATCAGATTCTTACAAAAAGGACATTGTTGTTCAAAAGCAACTGCTGCAATCCCAGAATGCCCTTTTCCCTACATCTGTTAGTCAGAGGGGCTAGGCTTGGATAAACCTGCTAATATGGCCAGAAGTCACATGTCCCCGTGAGCGCGCGCGGGTGAGAGCCAGCGCGAGGGGAAAGCCCCGCGCTCACAGCTGAGATGGGTCCCAGCCTGCTCCCCCTCCCCAGCGACCCCCACACCCAACCAGCCACCAAACTCCTTCCTGGCGTCCTTTCTGAGCTTGCCTCTGAAATGTCATCAACAGGAACATTTCTTCCTGCAGCTGAAACTCCTACCAGGCCCACTGACAACACACACAGGCGTGGGATGGGACAGAGCAGAACTCCTCACCTACCGTGATACACCTTAAAATACATTTTTTCCCCCTTTATTCTTGAGAACATCAAGAAAAATTTCATTATCTTTATCCTTGGAAATAATTGCTGCTTTGAAATGCATGAGGAAAAAAAAACTATTAAGTATTAAAATCTATTTAACAGAACAGTCACAAACGTGTACATGACACTGTGCTTATCATTTGATCTCCTCAGATGGAGCAGTAAAATGCATTAATGTAAATTCCATCCATAAGAAATCTTTACACAGTCTCGCTTAATGAAGTGCTCCCATTTTTATGGATGCTACAATATTAAATTCCCTCTTCTTTTTACCCAGACGACAGGCACTGCCTGCCAAAGCCCAGCAGTGCCAGCAGCAGAGCTCTGCCTCCTGCCTTGCAGTAATGACACCTGAATGCTGTGGGGAAATGGAAAGCAGGAGAAGTGGCACACAAAGCAGCCATTGCATTATTTTAAGTGTATTAAAAATACAGGGGAGACTTAGGATTAAAACAAAAAAATCAACCCTACAACTAAACTGCCCTGAAAATTAAATCACACACCAGCAGGCAGCTGCTTTTCTGAAGTACAGTCAAGTTGCACTTGGGTATTTTACATTCTTCCACCAGTGCAGTCTATTCACTACAGGGTTTTTGGATTGGTGCAGCTATACTGTTAAAATACAATTGTTCCCAGTGGATGGCACTGATCATCTCACTTTAGATCAGATCAGGTGGCTGGATCCTGGCTCTGGCCAAGGGACAGGCACTGCAAACAGGATACAGCACCCTCTGACTTTGTGTGACTACCTACAGGCCACCTTGCAGGCTGCTAAAATTAGAAAAAATAAACCCACGTTTTTTCCTAGGTGTCACTCATATGAAAAGATAATATTGCACTGCATAAACAACTACCAGGACTTCACTCTTAACTAATAAGGTGGTGTAGGAATGTGAGAAAGATTCAAAGCAAACCAGGGAATGACCAAGGCACAGGACCGGCCCAGCTCTATTTCCACATAGTAGTCTGAACTCACTACACTTAGTGGCTACCATTACTGGTGTAAATGACACTGACTACAGGCCAAAATGTTTTATCAAATTACTTTCATCTGAACAACTATCAGTTAGCAGAAACCGCATGCACACATCCACAAAAGTCTATGAATCGATAAGATGTTACATCCCTGTAATTATGGCTACATTAAAGGTACACACACACCCCTTGAACCTCTGACACAAGAAAGCTGAAGATGAGGATGGGATAAGACCTGTTCACTTTGGAGTTTCCTGCCTCCTGCCATGTCATCTCAAGCTCAAGTTAAGACCCACCCCTGTGACTAACATCCCCTGGGATGCTGCAGAGTGGAACAAGCAAAGCTTGAAATGGTCAGTTGCCATAATTAAAGTGCATATTTCAGTCTTATGCTAGGAGACCTCAGAGAAATTAAAATCTGTCCATGCTACACTAAACTCTCTGACAGCTGTCAGTGTCAGATAACCATTTTCAGGTAATATACACCAATGTTCTAAGAGAATGTGCTTGGCCTTCCCTGCAGAAGAGAAGGGAATCACTCACTGAGATTATCACCTGTCCATATTATTTCTCAAGTTCCCATTCAGACCAACTGAGTGAGTGACAGTGACTAGAAGGTACTTGGTTACACTACCCATGAGATACAGCATAGCATTTTTAGTTCCTTAAGACAGTTCAAAAGTTTGCAGAAACCAAATTACACCACACACTTGCTTGTAGATGATCAACACTGAAGAGCAGCATGCTTTGTCCCTACAAATGACATTTCAAGGAACTAACACATCCAACAAGAATATGAGAACCAGAGCTAAACAAATACCATGTAAGCACAAAATGGAAACAACAAACAGATTTCTGCATCCATCATCCTGTGTCTCCCCATTTCACTGGGAACCAGAGCCACACAGACTTCCACAATGGCTATGGAGGCCAAGAGGAAAGCTGTCCTCTATTACTGAACTATAAACAAAGTTATTTACAATTCAAGACATAAATCTTGTTTTATGTTATAGTCATCTGGTATCCCATACACTTAGCACAGTAACATCTATAAAAACTTCTCTTTGCTGTCAAACACAGCTACACTGTGTTTTTCCCTCACTGAATATATATGACACTTTAAAAACAAACAAACCAAGCAGGAGACCAGTTACAGCCCCTATGATCTTCACAGCTGACACTAACAGCAAAGACTAAAAAGTGAATATTCAACACAAAAAACTACTGGTTCTTTGCAGATCTTCTGATTCAAAGTAATAAAACAACCAACAAAAACACCCCTCACACCACTAAAAAACAACTACCCATCATTTAGAAACTGATATTTAGATTTTTTTTTTTAAGAATCTGTATTGCTGGTAGTGCAAACAGTTGCTAAATCTTAGTGCAATTTTCTCTGGCACGATCTAATGCACAAGCATCAAATAAGATGGGGAATGAGTGTCATCATACAACTATCAAAAATGGGAAAAGGGATTTTCTGTTACTTGCATATGGGTCAGATCCAGGGAGTGTATGAAGCTGAGATTAAATTATCCTCTCAACACACTATTAAAAATTTCCTGAATGGCTTCCAGCTGACACTGAAAATTTCCACAACTATCCTAAATATGATAAACCAAAACTATTGAAAGAACTGACTTTCAAATTTTTTTTCTTTTACTTGCAATTACACATGAAATAAGAGCTAGTTGGTAAGAATGCCTAAAGAATTATTAAATTTTAAGAATGCTTAAAATAATGAATTTTAAAAGTTTCTCTGTAGTATTGAATACTTGACCTGAAAGCACAAATTCTTTTGGAAGCAGCAGACAAATCACTCCCCATTTCTATAAACTCGGAATAAATGCTTGCAATATAAAAAAGATGAAAGCACTCTAAGAAAAGTAAGAATTTAACCTGGAATGGGAGGTGGAAGTCTGTACAGTTCATGGGAACAGAGGCAGAAAAGATGATGAAGGTCCAGCGTCAGAAGGCATGAACAACCATCAGTGCTGATATATGTGACTTTAGGAATGATGCCACTTACCCTTGACTTAATTTTATGATCTGCATTTAAATCAGCCTTTAAAACTTTAGCCTGACAAATTCTATGCATGGAGTTACTTTACCCAGAAAGATAAAGGGTAAGAATTACCCACTATAGGTCCTACCACTTTATTTACTGTTCCCAAAGCCAGGTGCCAGCCAGTGGTGGGGCCTTTCCATAAGGGAACAGAGAGAAGGAGTTCTGGTGGCTCCTCTGAAATTCAGGGAACCTGCAGCCAGTGTGATACTGTCAGATTCAAGCTTGTACCCATCCTTCTGCACAGCTCAGCAAACACAGAGGGACTCAGGACCATCAGGTCCTTTCATGGATCCTGGGAAAACACATTCCTGATCACTGCACCACACTCCTCCTTCCAGCAGGCGTGTCAAAACTATATACACTGGTTTTTATTGCTTTGCATTTCTTCAAACCTCCTTTAACCCAGACTCTGCTCCACCCAGTCAGCCCTTTTTTTCCTGTTCTGACAAAAGCAGAGTAATTCTCAAGGGCCTTAACATGCTCTGAACACATGGAAGAAGAGTTACTCTGCTCACAGCAGAAGGTGGCTGTTTCCTTGAATAGCTCAAAATCAGCTTCCTGTCCACCCTCAGTGACCCCAGGCAGATGGCATCAAGACAGTTGTGTTCCAGTGACTGTCACAATGGAAGGTCCATCAGCACCTCAAACCTCCCAGAAGAGACAGGAATTGTAGTCCCTTGACTGATGCAAAACCCCATGTCACAGGCTCCTTGTGCACTTGGCTAAGCCTCTCCCACCAAGCTAACAACATGTTATTTTTTTCTCCTCCTAGTTCTGCAATTTGGAATTTTTCCTAGAGTAGCAATTAAGGAAAAAAAAAAAAAAAAAAACCAACAAAACCAAAAAGCCCCAGAAATGAAACAAGAAAAGGCTGGAGATGCAGCAAGGGGCATTTAATTTCTCCCATGCCCTGCAAAGGGGACAAAGGGCACTCAGGAACATCTTTGGGATCTGCTTACTTTTACCACTTAGTCATGAGCTGCAGCTCAGACAAAAAAATGCTGACAAAGTAATGAACTTGCCTTTCTCTTAATGATCTTAAAATCATTCTTTTCAGTACACTTGTTCTCCACACTGGATCCACCAGGGCTGTCAGTCACAAAGGAAAAGGGAAATGCAGATGAATGACATCTACACGAAACTGTTAGAAAAAAGTTAAATACTCAGAAAAATATCCAAAAAGCTGTCACCAAACTGATCATCCTAAAATAATGCCAACTGCAAGCAGAACAAAACCACCTGGAATGGGATGAGCAAAGTGGATTGTGGAAGGTACCTGTGGAACATGGGAAGCCCCACTGAGATTCTTTTCCACATTGCTTTTATTTCCAAGATCATGTACATGAGATTCTCCTTTACTTTCTGCCAGTCTCCAGGGGAAGGGGAAAGGCAGAATAATTTCATGTCCAGGTGAGGAGACCCTTCTGCTGCCAAAGCATGAAGCAGGTGAGATCTTAGAGCCACGCTGGACACTTCCATCACTTGCCTTACAGCAGCAAGGGCACTTCACATGGTCTCCAACCCCATGCACACCTCTGTAACAAAGTTCTGCTTCCTGCACAGGAACAGAGAACCTTCTCCATAGGAGTTCAGCAAAGAACAGGCATGAAATGCTGTCCCCTTTATCTTTCACATTCCCTCACCTAGGTATTTCTAGAAGGAATAGATTAGAAGGATAAGATGAATCTGCACCTGGATATTACAGTGAATTCCTGCAATTTTTTTGCCTGTGTGAGCATCTATGTTCAAACAGGCTTTTCTTCCCCACTCAGTCCTTCTTTCTTCATCTGACAAGGAACAAGCCTACCATTCCTATAAGATTCCCTTTTCAATTTATTTTTAAAAGATTTTTGAGGAATGGTTCTATCCTGAAAAAACCTCTTTGCAGTTTTTTTTTCTTTCCCTCTCTGCTTTTCTACCTCTGTTTTTTTCTTTCATTATACTTTTTCACAGAATAGCCTCAGGAAGACACTTTTATGTTCGAGCACTGCTTGCATTTCTCTTATACATGTACTTGTAGACTCTGTGCCTTACTTTGATTTCCTCTCAAGATTCTGACACTAAAATGTCCATCATCAACTCCCTGAATTACTTACCCCAGCACACTTTCTGATCCAGCTGAGCTGTTCTGCTTGGGTGTTTACTTTCCAGGAATGTCACTAATGAAAGGGTCAGAAAGTTGTATTTCCCAAACCTTCTCTGACAAGCCCAAGATCTGTGTTTCTGGGCTGGGTGTAAATATTTGTTTTTAATTATTTCCACAATCTTTCAAGTTTTCTAAGAATTTAAAAGATAAGGTAAGTGTGTTCTTGTGTTAAAGACAAGATATTCTGAACAAACTAAATCTCTTTTGACAGGTTTCATATGTCAGTTATAAGCAAACACAAACATTCCTAACACTACCTGTACTCCTGAAAATACTAATTTTGTTAACTGGCAATTTTTACAATGTCACTCACACCAAATCTACCACTGACCCTACCACTTAAACAACATATATAAAAGACAATACTGATGCATTTGAGAAAAATTAAAGCAAATCTTGCTTTTTTTCCCCCTACTATTTAAAGCAGAATATCCCATGAGATCAAGAAGTGCTCACCATTCCTTATCATGTTCAACACTAACATCTCCTGGATGTCTTTGCTTGTGATAGTTCTGGTACATTTATTAAGAAGGTCAGCTCTAAATTTAGTGATTCCTTCGGCTAGCAAAGCTACGAGGAAGGCAACTGGAAAAAATGAAATCTTCTGTCCCCCTTCTTTTGCAATTCAGTAAGTTCACAGTCGTTGCCAGCTCTTTTCCTTTATTAATGTAAAGCATCACATGAATAAACATTCTGTGAGTGCATCACCTACAGCTCCATGGCCAAATCTCTCCAACCAAGGAGCACATTTCACAAGGGACCCAGTGAGGGAGAGGCTGTGCTGGCAGCACACTGGCCAGGAAGAGGTTAGCAAGAGGCCAGTTGATGAGAGTCAATTAAGTCTAGAGGCAAAAATACTGGGAAACTCCAGCTGCCCATAAAAAAAAATAGTCAGATATCCTAATGGGACTTGAGTTTAAAGAAACCTTTTCTTGACCCCTAAGCAATTCTGTCCCAGAACAATAAATAGAGTAAACGTAAGCAAATTAGCTATTTTGGATTCAGCATAAATAACTCAGAAATAAGCTTCTAAAGCACACAACATAGATAATTACCCTTGAGAAAAGAAGTAATTAAAAAGTGGCAGTATCACCACAGTTTTTGAAAAGAGGCCTGAAAGAAAGCAATTCAAAGTCCTTCTGGTCAATCAGTAAAAAAAAGAAAAAATGTTTAAATTGAGCTTGCAAATGAATTCCCTGGAGTGCAGAAGAACATTCCCACTCCTGCAAGAAGCTGTGTCCAACCCTCCAGTCCACAGGTCAGATTCTTATTTGAGCAAGTATAAACCTGGCAAAACTGATGCCAGTAGGAAGAACTTGAGGCAGAAAATAGAGCCAAACACAAACAGAAAAAACCAGGAGAACTCTGTGAGATTCTGTAGGAACAATCTTACAGACCAACAGTAAGAAGCCTCAGGTGGTCACCTAGCCTGACAAAAAGCCTCACAGGAGAACAAGGGGAACAGGAGAGAAAGTAAATAACCTGCACAAAGAAGATAACTGGGTATAAGGCAAGGTGCTGTCACAGACCAAGACAGCTGGTCCTTCCATAAACACTTAAATTAAACATTACTGACCTATGGGGACGAGTAAGCAGCTGCCCCAAAGTCTGACGTAGCTCCAGAGTGACGTTCAGCTTTTGTCACAGCTGCTGTCCCCTTCCAGCAGCTGCTGCTGCTCCAGAAGCTCCCAACAACGGCTGCAACCAAACTGAACAGAAGAATTAACTGAACTATCAATTAGTGGGAGCAACATGCTAATCACTGGGTGACTGTGCTGCACTAAGAAGCAGAAAAGGAACCATTTATGCGCTAGACTATATGTCATTAAAAGAACAGAACAACTCAAAAGAATAGTCAAAAAGAAGGGGAAAAAGTACACAAAATTACTGTGAGAATTAGTCATAGGTGGAGAACAGAATCATTACCTCTGAAATGATACAAAACTAAAAAAAGCAAGAGGTCAGATAATAATTACATTACATTTGAACAAGAGAAAATGCTCTTGCAACCAGAGTGACCACAGATAATGTGTGAATCCAGCATAATATCTGCACTTATGATCTGGATGGGAGGGAAAGGTACATGACATGTTTTATTTAGGGCAGCTGACAGCATCAAAAAGTACACAGGAACCTTAAAAAAGAGTATGAATGAGCAACAAGACAGGAGATGAAAGGTCGAAAAAGTAAAGAACCATAAAGCAAACATCTGCTCTTAAACTAAACATAACTCAGGAGTTGAGCCTGCTGCAGAAAACTCAGCAGAATTATTGCACAATTATGCCAAAGACAATGTCAGACTGGGGTTTTTTTTAAGAAAAAAATGAAGAATCAATCAGAAAAATAATACAGAATTTCTGACAGTACTTGAAGAAGTCTCTGCCATGGCTGGAGATTATTCTTCATTCACATATAGCATTAAAATGGTAGTACAGTAAAAAAAGCCTTAGAAATGGGAAGTTATAAATGTCTAAAAAGACTAAGCTTGAGCAGAAAAGGTGTAAGAGTAGTTAAAAATCATAAATAAGGTCATGGTAAATGCTCAGACTTCAAAAACAAAGGGAGAAGCCATAAACTATAAGAGCAACATGTTTATAACACAGCAAAGGAATTCAACCAATCAAGGTATAAACAGCAAAATTAACCTGCAGAAATGACTGTGAGGCATTGAACCCAAGAGACAGGAACACTGCTTTTTAAACCCGAAACTGCTTTTTAAACATTTACATGAGTAAGAACATCCTCAGCCAGGTCAGGTAAGGTATTCCTGGATGCTCCTGGCACTGCTTCCAAAGCACCCAGGTTGTCACCACTGCCAGGGACAGCAGATAGGACCAGACAGGCGAGGTATCAGAACCTGGCTGACAATTTTTATGCTGCTATTCTTCTAGGGTCAAACAAGCACCACCAAAACACACTTTGCTATGAAAAAAGGTCAAATTCTTTTAACACAGGATTTTATAAAATACAGGATTACTATCATAAATAGAAAAAAGGTTTATTGAAAGGCTGCAGGGAAATAAGGAGAGGTTCTAGGAAGGTGCATGTGTGTGATGGCCCCTCAGCACTGGGCACAGGCAGAGAAGCCCTGTCAGAACAGATGACCAGTGAAAGATTATTCTGTTCTTTAGGAGTGACCAACCCATTGCAGCACACAGACATGGCAGTGCAGCAAGGATTTATAGCTGCTCACCTATGTTTGTAACTTAAAGCGCATTCAAAAAGGGGTTCAAACATACTTCAGCTTCAAAAGAGTTTAAAACCTTTTATAGCTGTTAAATCTGTGCTACCAGATTATCTGTACCCATAAATGGGATAGCTTTAATGAGCAATTATGTCACACGTTTCTAGAGCCCGTGAGCACCTCCTTTCCTGCTGGAATTCCCCAAAGTCAGGGCAATTTGCTTTACTCCAGCTCAGGTTATTTTTTTTCCAGTCTTCACATGACTAAGCAGAACCATTTCCTACACAGCATACAACAATAGGAAGAGGCAAACAACCAAAACTAAACAAAAACAAATTTTAAAAATCCCGTTTTTTACTATTCTACATACTAGAAGGAATGCCTCTCCACTGGTTTCTGCAAGGTCTGAATCCCTTCTCTTTATGCTTTCCACTTAAAACAAAAAATAGTTCTCAGTGTGTATTAAGATAACAAGCATAACCTTTTAATTTGATGAGTTTTATCTGCTTTCATGGGGAAAATGCTCATTTTAACTAATACACAAAACAATTTGTGGTTCAGATATACAGAGTATGTCTCAATTGAATTTTTAAGATCACAGGACTGAAGGTCCAATTAAGTCCTGCTCCTGCTATTTTAAGCAACTTTATAATAGAATCCAATCATCAAATAATAACCAACTCCTGAGAACTTCTCAAAACCACTACTCTGATTACAAGGCTGCTCCAGAACCCCACTCCTATTTTGATTAGGAACCAATTTAAGATTAAAAACTGATTAAGACTGATTTACAGATTTATTACTCTAAGTTTACACTGCCTTACTCTTTTTCCCACACCAGCATTAGTGTTTAGAGTTTTCCTCCCTTTTCAATATGAGGGATAAGCACAAGAAGAGACAGAACTGTCCCCTTAAGCCTGTTAGCTGAAAAAAGCCAGTTTTGTCTCCCTTTATGACGCAGGAGAGAGAGAACTGACTTCCCAGACCATCCTAACAGCCCTTCCTCACATCTGTCCCAAATGAAGCTTTTGTTTTTTAAATCCTCCACCACCATTTCCCACATCTGCTTATTTCATAGATATATAGCACTAAAGTTTAAAAATCACCATGCTATCAAGGGATATATTCAAGTCTTGTGCATCTTTCCATTTCTAACTGATAAATCATATGTTTCTATTTCATATCTTTATATATAATAATTCTAAAACCCCGGAAGATTTGTTGTAGAAGCTCTGATGTCACTTTCACACAGGAACACACATCCTGGCAGTGAGAAATGAGACTGAAACAGGAGAAGTTCCTAAGGGCCTGCTTCCCAAATTCTGGTAGTCACAGGTTTGTGTGCTACATTACAGCTGTTCTGATTGCTGACATCTCATCTCTTATGTACTTATATACCCATTACCATAGTAACCAAATTCCTCAGAACATATAACGCAATTTTTCTATCTGGTGTATTAGAACAAAATTATTAAGGTTACAAAGGCAAGCATTCCAAAATTAGAAAGTGTCAGAATTCAGACTGCCATCTCCCTTGCCAACCCATCTTCTTTTGCTGCCTCCCTCCCCATCTCCCAGGCTCCCAAGTCACCTCTCCTGCAAACCTCCAGCTCCAGTTCTCCATCAGCTCCAGCTCCTTTCTCTCCAACCCCTCTGCAGTCCCAGCTTCACTGTCCTCTGTCCTGACACATTCTTATCTCTCCCCTCTCATCTGACTTTTGTACCTCCTGCATTCACACCAGGCATTTTCCTCCTCCACACTGCCTGAGTGCTCTCCAGGAATGATTCACTGAACACAGGACAGATTCCTGACAGTCTAGGAACTGGAAACAAGAGGAGCCTCTCTTGCAGGAAGAAGTCCTTCTGATCTCTCCCAGTCCAGGGCTGGAGCATCTTCTGCTGCTCTCCAGGGATAACTGCCTGCTCCAGCACCAGGAGCTGCAAAATGCCTCAGCAACACTCAGTGCTGCTTCACCCTCTTATTGCAACTGCACTGCAAAGATGGGTCCCACTGGGGAATACACCCCCATTTCAGGAAGTGCTTGGCAAATACAGAGTCTCCATCTTGATGGAATTTAACATAAACAAATTAACCTTTATACTTTACCTGCCTATAGCATTATTTTATACACATAAATATATTGCTAGGAGGAAGACACATGCATGGAATGCTTAAGAGCTGTGTTTTCCCTGAAGACCAGCACCTGCAAGCACTGTGGAGTCAGGAGCTGAATCCACTGCAGTGGAACACACCCAGAACATTCAGCACATCTCTCCTTACAAGTTTCCTTAAAAGTCCATCAAACCATGGACTCAGACATCCTTGTGCATGCATGGCTGCCTCTCCACTAGAGAAAAAGGCTGAGTGGATACATCATTCTGCACACACAGAAGGTAAATGACGACACCTTTTCTCCAAGAACTTGCTTTTAAAAAATTATCTGTATTTTTTCTGGTTTGGCAGTATTACTAATTGTCCTGAACACAAGGAATCAAAGAGGTGGGTCAACATCTGCACCTGAGGCAAATACTTGGAACAACAATTCAGAAACATGGCCCACAAAGCAGATTTAATGCCCAAGATTCATTCTACTCTGTTAACTCTTACTATTTTTAAAAAATTTCCTCTGGTACACCAACTCTTCAGCTCTCAAGTAAGAGCTGCGGCACTTTTTTTCTGGCCTGAAGAGAGAAGGAAAGACCTTAAGCCACTTGTATGTATCTACCAGGTGCTACAGCATTTGAAGGCTGAAATGACAATTTCAGCTTATGTAGAAACACATCCATCCTAAATCTGACAAAAACTGTAATCAGAAATTGGTCTATTTCAACAGCACACATCCAAACACCTCTATATTTCACAGGTTCTTTGTGTGCTCACACATAAAGCCACTTAATCCAGCTGTTCTCAGCAATCATTCACAAAAGCAAATGAATGAAAAAGAAATAATTAGTAACCATTTCCACTCCTACCCTTTAACTGAGGGGAACAATAATTTGACTGCTTCAGTCAGTTGACAAAACTATTTTCTGTGCATTTAAACAGAAGGTAAATTGAGATATGGTGGAACCAGCTCTCACACTTGGACTTTCTGAAAACAAGGTTGTCCTGCCTGTTTCAAGGACTTTGGCCTCAGCTTTTTCAGGAAG
This sequence comes from Molothrus ater, assembly GCF_012460135.2. Classification (NCBI taxonomy): domain Eukaryota; kingdom Metazoa; phylum Chordata; class Aves; order Passeriformes; family Icteridae; genus Molothrus; species Molothrus ater. The sequence goes on along the minus strand of NC_050498.2, from coordinate 7,324,013 downwards.
CGAGGCAGGAAGCTTCCAACAGGTGATTCTTCCAAGACTGAACTGATCTTCAGGAGATATAAAGGAGTAGTGTTGCAAACAAAAAGCCAATTAAATTAATCCTTTTTTTCTCCTTAAGCATTCCTGCTGGCAGGGAGTGGGCTGGAAGGCTGTGTCCTGGGTTGTGCTGGCTGTTTCCAGGAGCTGCTGATCTGAAGGCAATCAGTGATTTGGTCCAAGCTAAGCCACACTGCGCAGAGCCATCTAATGAAGAATGGGAGCTGCAGATGATTAAAGCTACTACCCAGAGCAATAAGCACACAGCACAGCTGGAGCAGGACTGAGCTCTGTGGTTTGAAGGGCCTCCTTAAAATGGTCTGCAAATATGTGACAGGAGGGGCCTGGCTCTAGCAAGACACGAAGAAGCGAAGCATCCATCAGGGAACAAGGAGAGTTACAAGAGCAGTTCCAAGAGAACAGTGGCACAAGGGATCTTGCTAGAGAGGTGTTAGAAATTTTCAAAAATCAGTCTCCTGCTGGTTTGTTTTGGTGTTGGGTTTGTGTTTGTTTGGGGTTTTTTCCTCCCCTTAGAAAAAGGGCTTGATATTCTTTCTCCATTTTGGCAAATGGACGACTCACATCACACTCCTCTTTCATGACACCTCCTAGAGAACCTCCCATTCCCCTGGAGAATTTAACAAATGTTTTCAGACAAAGCAGAAGAAGCTGGCTGCATTAGAGTTTCCATACCAGAGTGGTAAATCTTCGCAGAAGAACAGTAAATTGGTGAAAACAGAATCATGACCACTAACATCTTCTGCCTCAAGATTCTCAGCCTGTCAGTCAGAGAACATGGGGGCCAAAGGCTGTCTCTGCTCCAGGGGCTGTTTAGAGGTAGATGTTATCAAATTCCTTCCACATCTCTTTAGATTTCAGGAGACAAGCAGCCATATCACACACAAAAAAACCACCCTCACACCCTTTTGTCAGCCAGCTCCCTGAAGGGGCACAGAGAAAGGAGGAGCTCCTCACCCCAAGAGGCTGCCTGTGAAGGGCACAGGTAGGGTGGAACAGCAGAATAATACAGGAAATTTTTGCACTACTGCAGTCTGCACTGCACCTTCTCCAGGGATAAATAAAATTCCGATCTCCACAATCTCCATGGTTGTCAATCTGACACCTTTTGTGAATACTAAATTCACACATACAAAGAACTTTCTCCTTTGTAGGTTTTGAAACATCTCAGATGCCGTTTCCTACTGGTAACGGAACAAGCTGCATAATTTCATACCTGGCAATTTGAAGCCTCTTTCAGCAGTTTGGAATAATGGATTTTGCCTTTTTGTTTGTCAGTAGGAACAGACAAATAAGAGGAAAAAAAAACAACTGCAAAGTTTCAAGCAACAATTCCTGTATTAGAAGAAGAGCTATTTTCTGACTGTTCATGTTGGCTAATAAACAAAGGGAACATCAGGTGTCCATTTTATAAATTCTAAGGATCTTGGATTTTTGGACTGGGAAAGTAGGACAACCTCCTGATACCTTGGGCAGATACATCCCTAACAACCAACCAGCAAAAAGCAAGAACTGCTCCCTCATCATGCATGCAGCTCACCCGAGCAGCCCAGCTGGACAGGGAGCTACTGAGAGCTCAACAGGCCATGCCAGAAAACACTATTTACTTTTTGGACACAAGCTATAAAGAGCAACCAAGAAGTAATTAAGGTTCTTGAACATAACAGGGCAAAAAATATCAGCTCCAGGGTTGCTCACTGCCCAGAAGTTCTTAATACATCTGGACAGCTTCTCAGAGACCACCAGCCCATCCTCTCCCTATCAATACGCAGTTTAGAGCCTCCAAAAGCCTTAAAAGGCCTCTCTGCAGATTATTTTGCAAAGTCATTCTGAATGAGGGAATATCTAAAGCTCTAGCCTGAAAAAGAATAAACCTATCCATATTTACAGGAACTGTATTGCTCAGTATAGCTAACAAGCTGCATGAGAGCCAATTGCTGCCAGGCCACAAAAGGGCTCCCAGAAAGAAGGGAAAATTCCAATATATTCTTATACTAATATAATTCCAAAGGCTTGAATAAAAATCATCCTGGTTATATCAGCCCAGCAGTTGGGTTTGGCTGCTCCCCTGACTCTGGCCAGGGCCCAAAAGTAATCTTGGTGGAAGGCTGCTGCTAGTACTACCTTGATAAATATACAAACACCTCAAATGTATGGGACAGTTCCCTGGTAGAAATTCACATAAGCATGGCAAGAAGACACTGTGCAGTGCTCATTTAAATATCTCCAAAATAATCAAAACCAGAGAAAGATTATATTAAAAGATAAAAGATCTCTGAAAGGAATATTTGGATATTCATGAAGTGCCCCTATATTTGCATCTGGCACAAAACATGCATCCCATCCTCCAGCAAGACAGGAAGGAGTTATTTTTGAGAACTTGATAGTAAGAACTGAAAAGAACTAACTCTGCTTCTCTCGCTCTCTTTTTCTATTAAGCTAATTCTTGTTGTATAAAGTCAGCTTGAAAGCTCCTTTCAAAGCAAAAAGGGGGAGGGAGGATAGGAAGAATCAGATCTGCTTGTTTTTTGCATTTGACATTCAGGTCTCATCCCCCTGTTTTGTTTTCCTGGAGGACGCGGCGGCGCAGACCTCGCAGAATGATGACATCACACCCACAGAAAAAGCAAAACCCAAACAGGAGGGAAGCAGCTCTCCCTCAAACAGCTCAGAGCACCAGCTCTGCTTCTGGCTGCTGCCTTCTGGGTAATTCAAACTCAGTGCATCTGGGGGTAACCAAATATTCCTTTCAGACCCCTGGCCTGTGTGAGCAGCCCATGAAAATGGGGAAGGGGACAGTGTTCCTGCACTTTTCCAGGGCAGGCAAAATCAATTTAAAAAGTATTTAGCTACTGTTCCCCTCTAGAGATAGCTTGAACACTACATTGTTTTCTGCCTGTTTATACCTGTTTTATTGTTGGTTAGGAGTTACACAGGCAAGTGGCTTTTACCATGATGAAATAAAGCAAAGTACAGCACGTTTAAGTCAATCAGCAAACTGGAAGCTGCTCTTTCTGAAATACTTTATAAAGTTATTTTTTCTGTTTGAGGCAGGCATTCTGAGCAGCATCCTTCCTGCAGAGCAAGGAGCCATGCTGCACCAGGAGCAGAGGAACTGCTAGGTGTGCATGCATGCAGAGTGCAGCACCTGCACAGGATAAAAACACACCTCTTGTGGTGAAAAGGTGTTCATTCCCTGTCTGTATTTCTTAAATCTCAGGAAAGGCCCTTGACAGAACATGTGCACTCACTGCTCCATGTCACAAGGAGATTTACCCTTCATGTAATACCTGAACCCAACACACTGACATGATTGGCAAGCTCAGAAATAGCAGGTTTTAAGTGAGAAATACCTGCCAAATCTTGGAAGAAAATCTCAATTTAAGACACCAAACTAGATAGCACAGGACCACTCTCCCTGCTTCTAACAATTTATGACTTCATTTTCACAACAACAAAAAGCAGGAAAGAAACAAAGAGAATTACAGAAGTGGAAGTTACTAAATATTCCATGGTCACATGGTTCCACTTATACCTACTGAACAGCACAATGGTGACAAAGCATTTGATTGCTTTTGCTGGGATTTTTTGGTAATTGAACATGAAACTAAGAAAACTGCCATCTCTACCTTATGTACAAGCTCAATTCAGACAGAACACTAATAATTCCTCAAAGCAACAAAACGAACCCAGACTTGCTATTAACTTAGGGACAATGCTCCACCAGGAACATCAGCTAACCAGGGGTTATTCTCAGATTTTGTCCCCAAAAGTATTTTTTAAATATGCCCTCATAGAGGATCTCACATTCCTCCTCAGAACTCAAATGTCTTGTTATTACTCTGCCTTAAATACTAAGAAAAGGTTCTTCATCCAGAGGGTGTTGGGCACGGGAACAAGCTCTCCAGGGAAGCAGTCACAGGCAGAGAGTTCAAGAAGGGTTCAGACAAAGATCTCAGGCACATGTTGGGATTCTTGGGGCACAGGAGTTGGACTTTAATGATCCTTGTGGGTCCCTTTCAACTCAGAACATTCTGTGATCACCTACCCTGAGAAATCCTCTCATAACAATGACTGATTTCAGACCAAATGCAATTACAGATTTCTGTAGAGCAGCTGATGTTTTCTATAGAATTTGACTCCCAACAGTGAAACAGTAAGTGCATTCCATGTGTATCTGAAGATCTCAATCTCCTGCCTCAGCGATTAAAAGGAAGGAAAATGAAACAAGCAATTGCCTTTAAGGAAGCATCAAAAACAGGTGGTAACTCCAATCCAAGATGGAATTCTGCTTCTAAGTTTGAAGTCTGAGCTCTGCTGTCTTGGATGGGCCCAATGGAGCGTGCTGAGTCCTGCTGGGTTGACTCTGGAGACCAGTCAGGACAGTTGGACAATGACCATCTCTGTAATTTTCTGTTTACATATTTACAGAATGTATTTAAGTGGTGAGACCGTATGTGTCATGTCCTTAGAAATGCTAATCACAGGCATGAAATCACATACAGAAAACCTCTAAATCAGCAGGTGCTCACTGCCTCCAAACCAGAAAATAAGCAGACAAGTAGAATCACAACTCACACCATCCTCTCCTTCCACTCATGCTGCTCCATATCATCCTTGCTTCCCCAACACCTATGTAAATAGGCAGGTAGATTTTGCAACAGGCATAATAAACAAGTATGAACTACTTCAAACCAGCACAGGTAACATTAGTTTCAAAGCTGAAAGCAGCTTTTGGAGAAAGCTTGCTAAACTTCACACTCCATGTCTGTGGCAACATGGAACAAAAATCCCTCAGAAAAACAAGGTCCCAAAATACTGAGCACATTCATACAGGTACTCAGACTTCAAGGTTTTAATGCTTTTTGGGGGTTATTCTATTTTAAAAGCATGACTGAAGCAACAAAATTTTAAATTTTATTATTTCCAGGTAAGTCCCAGCTATTTTACTGCATAGATATGCCTTAAATGAATCCCCACACTGTAAAGACAGGTACAGTAGAACCTAGAACAGATGAAAGTTCCTGGTGATGAGCTGAGCAATGGCTCACTCTGCAATGCTTATGGATTCCCAACAGGCACAGGGGCTGGAAGCTCCTCTTCCTTCCCAGGGCACCAGGTGAGAACCCTTTCAGCTCTTTACAGCAGTGTGCATTTGCATTACACAATAACTAGACCCTGAAGAAAAGGTGAGATTCAGCTGTGGCAGAGACTGCACAAACAGGGTGAAAAGATACACTCTGCCTCCACAGATCTCCATAAAAATGTCCAGACAATACCCAAGTCTTTCAATTTTATATGCACAGGAATATTTTTAACTTAGATGGGCAGGCCCCAGTTATCCCTGTGTGTGACTGACTTCAAAAATAAAAAAACTTAAGTTTGTTGTTCATCAAGTTCAGGGACGGATTTACAATGCATTAAAAGCTCTTTTCAGATTTATGTAAAGATAAAAATCAGCAAAAAAATCACATCATAACAACGAAGAATATTAAAAATTTCAAGATTTAGCCAGCTTATTCATGACCAGCATTAAACTGCCATTATGGTAAGAAAAATCTACATAGTGCTCCTATGATGAAACAAGAAACCCCAAACCCCATTCCCTGCATTTTCAGCAGGTCAGGCAGACTCTCAGAGGGAGATCTGGGACAGTGCTGCTGCTGAACTTTGAGGTCTGTGTTGCTCCACCTCGCCCCACAGGCAAAGCAGCATCTCCTACACTTCTGCTTCCACCTTACAACCTGGGAGGTGCTGATGCAAACTGGGGATCAAGGAGACAAATTCTTCTACCCCATCACTACCAGCCATGCTGAGCAAATTACTCATTTCTCCACCTGTACTTCAGCATCCCCACCTCATAAATGTGGAAAATAAATATGCCTTTATCATCCATTTGAAATACCTTGAGATTTGTGGGTGAAATTCAGAGCACGGAATTACTATTATTATCCTGCTAATTCAGAGAAAAGTATAAAACCATCACATGTGTAAGATAATATTTCTTTGCTATAGCTTAAATTTCTATTTGTGTATTAATATTTCATTTCTCGTATTAATATTAATTATAACTATTTCTGTTTCAACATAAAATATTTGTAATATCTACAGAAAAACATTGTGATTATACCAATTTATAGTCACCAGAGTAATTACTTTTCAGTACCAGAGATTCCCACAGCAATGGGAAGCCTATTCAAATGAGGATCACACACCCTGGTGCTGGACCAGCCACTGTGGAGAAACTCCAGAGCCCAAAGTGATGGCCCACCTGCACTGTGGTCCACAATTACCAATTCCAACAACAGAGGAAAACGTGACAGACTTAAAATAATGTGCTAATTAGCATTTTCAAGATATAAGAGCCATTCAAGAAAAAGCATTAAAATATTTGGGAGAATTTAAGGGCTTTTCCAAAATATTTTTAAAACTGGGCATCAAAAATTCCATGTCAAATTTTTATTGAATAAACTTGCAAACAATTCTTTAAATGTTCTTTATGGTTTTGTGACTAATTATGAGCTAGTGAAGGTAAATCATGTACTTTATAAGTAAACTATTTTCACGTTAGTCTAGTATTCAAAGCACTCTGCATGTTATTGTCAAATCAGGAACGAATCTTTTGCCCAGTCTTGTTTTTGCAAATAAATTTACATCATCAGTATTGTAATGAAGTCAAAGCAAAGGTGAGGATGGAGACTTCCTTCTTCCATAACATTTTATTTTGGATAAAAAACCACGTATTCAGACGTCTTCTTAAGTACAGATTATCTTAGTGTTTGGCTCCCTGTGCTCTGTCCCTCCAGTCAGCAATAGAAATGTTGAATTCTCTGGTCAGTTCAGGACATATGTGTAGGCTGATCTGCTAAGAATGTGGTCAACTACTGAGCTAGCAGCTGACAGCAACATCTTCTGAGAGCAGAAGAAATATCTCCAGTTATTGTCATGCAACCACCTAAATTCAGCCCCAGCATCCTCCCTAAACCCTTCTTCTCCCACCTCCATGAGCACTCCAGTTTGTGCAGATCTGGCCACTCAAGGTGGCTTCTGGAATGGAGATGCTCTAGGATTTCCTTGCCCACGTATTGTGTCAAATGAAGGGAAAAATAACCTTCCATCACTTACAAAGGACAGATGATCAGCATTCAGATGGGTTTGCCTGCATTCTTGCTGCAAAACGGGCAGGTCCCAGCAAGAATTAAAAGGAGGTTCTACCACACACCTCCAGCCAGAGACTAACCTAGTTTTAAACACTTCAAAGCATGTGTTAGAGGGGGGTTTGTGTGGAAAGGGAAGAAGGAAAATTAAGCCAAAAACACAGGTAAGAGTTCAGGGTTTGCCTATATGGCAATTAACCCATAATAAAAATGGAGCTTGGCATTCTTTGCAAGGCACTGCCTCTGAAATGTATCATTATTTCCTTCCCAACTCTGACATGCACTTCTAGGAGACAGCAGGAATTTTTGTCAAGGCCAAGGTTACCCTCTTTTTTAACTGAAGTTGCAAGCCTTCATAAAAACCCCAATCCAAGAGCCTGGCTGCATACCCGGACATACCAAGCCAGTATAAAGGGGGGTTTGTACCAGCTCAGCTGATGCCAGCGAAAATCAGATCACTGCACCTTGGTCTTTATGGGTGGCAAAACCACATTACTGCAGTCAGCCCAGCACATAATTCTCAAGACAAGACTTCGATATGCAAAGACTAATTTAAAAAGCCCAAGGAGACACAGGAGAGTGATGGATTAAAGGCAGAAGATCGGGTGCTGTGCACAGACCCTGTGTTCTGTTTGACCCTCAAAGAGGGACACAGCTTACCTAGGGGTACAGGGCGAAATCATACCAAAATAGATTCCAAACCCAGGGTTTAACTAGTTTGCTATCTAGGCCAGGAAACAGTTCTGGAACACATTTAACACAGTTTAATCGCATCAAATCACAGCTGGCCCAGAACCGATTTTAACAACTGTCAACTGCTCCTTGAAACAGGCAAAGCCAAAAAGAAGATCACAGCACACAGTTTACAAAGAGCACAGAGACAACCCAAACATCCAGAGCAGCAGCAGCAAAGCAAGGCACATTCAAATCCCATGATCTTTATTCAGATTGGGTTACAAGGAAGTGGGAACTGGGAGGAGTTAATGTTAGTGACAACTGCAAGCCAGAACTAAAGGAGAAACATGTTGCACTGCCACCGGGACAGAGCTTGAGAAATCCTAATAACTGATGGAGAAAGTTACTGCACTACTTACTGGATAGCCGTGGCCTATTTGAGAAACAGCACTAGCAAAAATAACCTCTCCTCTCATCTCAGCTGAGGAGGGAGGGGACAGCCACCAATTAAAAGGGGACTGAGGTAGGAAATGAGAACTGCATATTAAGAATGGTAAAGGAGGCAAAAATAACAAATATGTGCAATAGCACATGAGATTCTTTCCAAGAAATCTCAGTCCAACATTTCTCTGGGCATGGGCTCATGGGTCTGTTACTGCCCTTGAGCAGTGGAATGCCAGGGAAGAGGAAGGATTGCTGGGTGCTGGAAAACAGACTGAACACATGGATGGGGAGAAAGCCAAAAGTGTTACAAGAAATGGTCCCCACACTTTCAACATATTTGCACTTGCATATTCCTCCTTCCCATGCTCCTGGACCCCAAAGCTTTCCAGACATTAGAAATCAGCCAGAGCAGAGTGAACTGAAGCTGAACCAGCAACGCAAAGGGAAGCACTGATCCTAAGGACCTAACCCCCCAAAATCCGTGCCTAGCAGTGCTCAACTAATGGCAGAAGGCTAAAGGGAAGTAAAAGAAGTTTTAAAGTTTAGGTGAACTAAGTGAAAGGCTGAAAGCAACTTTATTCACATTTTAAGAAATCAAGTGTAATACATATTGGCTTTCAGTCTAAAGCTAAAGCAAAAATCTCTGAGATTAACAGTAAACATCAAAAATTTTCCTTTCAAATATGGATTGATAAAGCTGACATGCAATAAAAGCTTCCAATGAAACTCACAGGCACTGTTCCCCCACATTCTGATAGGAGGCTGCCCTGTAAACATGCTGAACTCAATGAGCGTAGGAGAAAACTGTTTTTATAAAATTACATCTCACTCTAAAGAAAATATTTGTATGGCTGTAGCCAGGAGTGTAATAAGGGTCATTGGAAGATCACAGGCACAGAAAACTGAAGAACCTGCCAGCTTTAGAGTTTTGTGACTTTTACTTTTATTCCTCAAGATCTAACTTTTCCCCCAAACAAAACATTTCAAGCCTTTTCCATCCTAGGACAATACTCAATATGTAAATCTCATGCTGTCACCCCATTCTGACCCCTAAAGAAAAATCAAAACTGTTTCCAGCCAAGCAATACAGCAGGCAAAACTACAAGCTACTGTCCAGTTGTATTAAGAAGCCATCATCACTCCAATTCATGTTGGACTGTTCTCACCAACCCAAGAGAAAGGAAACCTCACCTCCAAGCTATAGGTGTGTAACTAATGCTGTGGATCTGTCCTCAGCAAGCTCTGATTAAACTGGAGAAACTTCTTTGTTTAGACAAAAATTATTGCTGCTTTGGCAATTTCATGTTTTGTTTACAGTGGCTACCTTGCCTTTTCTTCTGGCAAAGAAACAAAGATTTAGCAGAATGTGAAAAAAAAAATCAAGAGTAATAATGCACTGACTTCTCATCAAGTATTAGAAGTTCCTAATGGCTTCCCTTTCACAATTAAAAAAATACTGCAATTCCAGTGATCATCAAGTATTTGTTCAAAAATTGCTTTAAAAACCACGTTTGGAGCCCCCACTGTGCTGGCTAATGTCCACTGTGTTTCTAAGGGCCTTCAGAAAGTATTCCCTCCTCCATGTTCTGTACTGTAAATGAGCACTTAGGCAAAGAGGAAGGAATAGTGTGTAAAAGCCAACTCTGCTTTTAAACAGCTCTCTATCTGTCCTACTATTTTCTGCACACTTCTTCCCTTCAGACACTTTGCATTTCACCTCTGATTTCATGTTTTTATATTTTAATTTTTTTTCACAGGAAGGACTCTCCCTCTGGAACTTCACATGAGGGGTTTAGTGATTTTCTGACCCTTTGTCCATTGAATTTTTTTTCAGTCTCTTCTCCACAGAGAAATCAATGTATAATCAGCAATGCCTCAGCATGTTAAAGGACAATAAAAACAAAGAATCCTGAAACCTAACCACTACAAGTTCAGCAAAAAGTGCCACCAGCCATCTCTGTCTTTAAACCTCATTGCTGGCTGTGGTGGTGCAGCCCCATCCCCGGGGTTGTCTCTAACCTCACCTCACTGTGCACTGAGCCATTTCAGATCACCAAGCTGACACAAAACTGTATTTTTCCTTAGGTTAGCTTTCTGCTGGTGCAGGATCAAAGAGCAGAGCCAATGGAATGACACATGGAGAAGCAGGTGGAGGACAGGACTGCACACCTGAGTAAGGGGGATTTGCCAGAGAGCACCAGGCCTCACATATCAGAGCTTCATCCTGCACTGTGTCCATCCAGAAGGAGCACTTGGTGGAGAAGAGTAGGACACACTCAATATTATACAAGAAAAGATAGATGTGGGTCTCAGAAAGTACCAAATCATCCTGCTCTGTGCTGTTACAGGCAAGCTTGTCCCAAGCATGGTTAACCAGGAGAGGACAGAACTGAAACCTTGCTGTCAGACCCAGGAAGCTTTCCAGTTTAGACACGATTCCAGTCCAGGGTTGGAGCCCAGCTCTTCCCTTTGTCCAGGATCACAAAAGGAAATAAAAGTAAAATCCTTGATACTACACAGCACATTTGAACAGGAAAAAGGTAATGGCCACCCAGCAGCACTGCCATTCAGAAGACAAGAGCATGGCTCACCCCTGGTAACACCAAAGATTTTTATTATTTCTAGTATGCACTTCAATCTAGCAGTGTGCTGTTTACTTGATTTTAATATGAACAGGAAGACAACAGAAAATGCTTCTAAGATAGGATCTTAGTGATTATGGGAGTGTTCTTCAAAACACTCCATTGAGAATGGAATAAGGCAAGTGGTATTTACCATAGCTTCCTCACCACTTCTGGATCACAAAGAGTGCCAGATCAACCCTAGTTATCTTCTTACTTGACAAAATACCTATACTGTCAAAAAAAACTTCTATGAGGCATATTTTGCAAATGACCTCACTCCCTACTAAGTTAGATCAGAAGTATATCCTTGCAGTAGAGACAGACATGAGAGACAACAGCAGCAGTATATCCAGTCTGTCTTTGCTAGAAAGAAAATTACACCGGGAAACCACCTAATGTTGAGTATGCAAGGGTTGTGTCAAAGTGGAACTCACTACTGCAGAGTCAGCTACCTACAACATCTTTAAAACAAATCTCTGAAATTGCTGCCATATCTATTGTTCTCTACAAAACATCCTCATTACAGGAAATCCACTACTAGGATACATCTGAAGATGTAATTATTAGTGTGATATTTGTTTCTCTTCTAATGAATCTCACCAAGCATAAAACCTGAGACTGTCCTACTACTCATTAAAAACATGTTATTCTGGAGACAAAAACTGGTGAATAGAGCTAGAGATTAAAAACTACACAATGGGAAATGTTATTTAGCTGTAAGTAAACATTTAAAGTTCTCCAGTTTAGCTTACACTGGTATTTAACAGCAGGACATAGATAACTTTTTCAAATAGTCTAACTTGAGGCCTAAGCCACCTTATCTGTGCATAATTTTAATGCCAACATGTGGTCCTGTACAGCCAACACTTAATTCATTCAACTTAAAAAGAAAAACAATATTCAACTATCCAAAGAGTTTTTACTTCAGGCAGCAGTATTTCAGCAGGATTAAACTTAAAATTAGGCTGTTCCATCAGAACCACCTTCTCTTCACTGAGATATTGTTAACAGAGGAGAAAAACCTTCTGTCAAGTTCAAAGGACAAACTGAGGTTCAAGTTTATCAATGTATTTCAGCAAATGGATAAAAGGAAGAGGAGTCCTAAAAATGGCAAACATACCAGTCAGAACTAGGCCAATGTTGTGGAGAATCTAATATGAAGGCTCAAGCCAATCGTTGATTAGGTTTGCCCTTGGACATAAGTAGCAGAAACTATGGCACACTAACTATGAGGAGGTACAAAGGCAAGGAAAATACAGGCTCAAGAAAAGCATACCAAAAATTGTATTTATTGCAACAGAAGTTGCTATTCTGTAATCCTGAAATATGAAAACAAGCCTTCCCTAGTGTCAAAATGTATCACTTTTCCACGGTTTTCACTATTATGTGCTATCTGCTAAAGCTGTTTTTCAGACACTGAGGATCTGAACTATATTGGTCAATTTCATATATATATATATATATATATATTTGGGGTGGTATTTTTGAAACGTTTCATCTGAAGCATTCCATGCTGATAACCTTTATCCAAATACATAAAACAAGAGCCATGTCAAACGCACTATAAATAGCATTAATAGTAAGGAATCAATAACATCCAAACCTTTAGGTAACATCTTATTAATCCGCCCTTGGCATGCATGGGCACACTGCTGTAACGGCTCTCAAAATGCAATAGTCAAAGGTGAAGGACACAATTTGTTCAACTAGTTAATGCAACTGCTATTTAACCAACAGAGCCACTAAAATGCCACCTAATGAAATACTCCGTACCATGATAAGCAGCAGAGACAAGCACGATAAACATGAAACGTTTTTCTAAGAAAATATATTAGAAGTCCTCAGGGCTGTTACCGATCTGTCATATTTTTTACCGAAGGCATGTAAAGATCTACATTTGACAACAACCATTTTAATCTCTGGTTCTCTCCCCCCCCCCCCCCATTTCTTGTACCGCGCCCAACACAATGGTACAACTGCATCTCCCAGGTATCGCCTTGGTATTTATTTCTGCTTTCACAGTGACAAAGGTCAACTCTGATGCTCCAAAGATGCTTGCAGCAAAGCTGGGTGAGAGGTATTTCTAACGACATACCCATACGCTGGGTTACAGAAATCCAGCCTCCATGAGATGTTTTAATCTGACAAATTAAAATGGTTGGGAAACGCTATTTGGGTAACGGAATCGGCCGCCACATGCATTGCTGAGAGGGGAGCAATAAAAGGTCTTTAAAATAGGTCACTTTCAGCCAAATCCCACACCAGCACCGAACAAAATGGTATATACAGTGAAAACTCACCGCTTGGGGAGGAGCGAGGGGCATGGAGGAGAGAGAAAAAAAAAAAAAAAAAAAAGGTGAAAAAAATAAAAGGGCATAAATCCGCGCGGGTCTCCGAGGGACCCCAAAGCCCCTCTGGGGGTCGGGGCTCGGGCGGCGGAGCCCCCGGGGGAGCCGCAGACAAAAAGGGCCGCGGCGCTGGGCACGCCTGGCCGCGGGGCCGGCCCCGGCCCCAGCCCTGGGCCTCCGGCGGCCCCTGACAGCGGGGAACACCCCTCCGCCCGAGGCCGCCCCTCCGCGGGAAGCGCCATTTCACCGCCCGCTCCCCCGCCGGTGCTCGGCGGCGGCGGCCCCGACCCTGCGGCAGTGCCGCAGAGCGCGGCGGGGGAGGCGCCGGCCCCACCGGGCCGCCCCCCCCACCCACCGCCTCCCGCACCCTCCCGGGGCCGCCCCGGCCGAGCCCCCCGCCGCGCTGCCTGCCTTACCCTCCGCCGCAGCCGGGCTGGGAGCGCCGGTCGGCCCCCCGCGGAGGAGGAGGAGGAGGAGGAGGAGGAGGAGAAGAAGGAGGAGGAGCGGGGCAAGGGGCGGCGGCCCCGCGGGGGGAGGCGCCCCCGGAGGGGCGTCGGGCCCGGCCCCCGCGGGTGCCCGGGCGCGGCGGGCACAAAGGCGGCGGGGCACGGCACCTAAGATGGCAGGGCGGGCGCGGCGGAGCGCTCAGCCACCGCCACCGCCGCCACTACCACCGCCGCCGCCGCTGCCTGGGCCCCGCTCGCCGAGCCGCGGCCAGGCCGCGCCGCGGAGGCGCGGCGTGCGGGAGGGCGGGCGGCGCCGGCCGTGCCGCCGCGGCGGAGCGGGTCCGTGTGCCGGGCCGCGATCGCTGCCGCCGCCCCGCCGCCACCTCCCCTCAGCGCCGCCCGGGCTCCGGCTGCGCCGCCGCCGCCGCCGCCGCTCCGCGCTGCCCGCAGCCAGCGGCCCCCGCCCGCCCCTCTCGCGAGACTTCGCCGCCCTCTCCCTCCCCCCCCACCACCGCGGCCGGCGGGAGGGGCTGGGGGCGGCGGGGGGAGCAGGGGCGGGGCCGCGAGGGGGCGGTGGAGGGGCAGTTGTGGCGCGGGGGCGGGTGGGGCTGCGTGAGGAGCGGGCGGCGGGCTTGGGGGTCCCCGGTGTGAGGGGCGAGTGGCTCTCGGTGTGAGGCTCTCTCCGAGGAGGGGGTGTCGGTGCGAGGGTCTCTGTGGGGACAGGGCGTTGGTCTGGTGGGCTCTTGTGAGGAGGGGGCAGCTGGCTGTGAGAGGCTGTGTGAGGAGGAAGCGTTGGTGTGAGGGGCTCTTGGGGGAAGGGTCGTTGGTGTGAGGAGAGAGTAACCAGCTGTGAGGGGTTGTGTGAGGAGGCGTTTTGGCGTGAGGGGCGTTTTCAGGGGACAGGTGAGGGGCTGCTGAGAGATAGGAGAATAGGAGACAGCTGGCTGAGGGGAGTTTGGGACAGAGGGTTTGTAGAAGCCCTATGTGGTGACACTAAGGGGTGAGAGGGGCCTGAGGGAGAATGTGGTGGGGGGCTGCTGCCGAGGCCATTTGAGCTCAGACAGCATTTTGAGGGGTAGCAGGCTTGAGGGAGAATGAGGAAAGGTCGGGAGGGGGGGCAGAGAGATGAGGGGCTCAGCAAAGGGGTACATGGGGCCTGGACATGGGTAGAAGAAGAGGTGTAGGGGAGAGGCCTGGCACGGGTGCGAGCTTTTTGGGGGCAATGTGGCAGAGGACAGTGGGTTTGGGGCAGGCTGGCTATGGTGAGGCCATGGAGCCAAGTGGAGCTGCCTCTCTGGCCGGAGCAGCTCATCTACAGGCGGTGACAATCCCAGGAGGTGGTAGGTGACTGCTCTAGTGCAGCTGCCCTCACCAAATGGGTGTATTTCAGCCTGCCCTTGGCCGAGCTGTATCTGGGTTGTGGCCAGAAGAGGGAAAAAAAAATCTCATGGGTTGAGCACATGGTCTCCTAAACTGTACTCTTGGCTCTCAGTGGTGGGTGTTGAACTTGGTAGGTTGTTGAGCCTTTGTGTGCTTTGGTATCTCCATCTATGAAGCAGAGATAACAGTTGGCTTCATGCAGGGATTAATTATCACATCTTGTAGTCACATATTTGTTTATTTGTTTTTACTGTAGATTACAGCTGGAGGAATTCTAAACAGTCCACTTCTCCTTGTCATGGTGTTTGAGCGCATTGTGCTCCTGCCTGAACAGAGGAAATCACTGAGGTCGGTCTCCCCTGTGTTTATCGTTGCTTTCCCTTTCAGCAGTATGGAGACAAGGAATCATCAAAATAACAATTTGTACTGACATCCTGATAATAAATTAATAGAAACAGTTACATAAGACACAAAGTTTGTCAAAGGTGTGTTTGTAGGGATGGCTTCCGTTTTTGACTTCAGAATTACACTGCAGGCGCAGTGCGCTCTGTTATAAAGTACCCTGCAAATACTCAATTTTGAGATGTCCCCAGTATAAAATAATTTACTCTGTAAATCCAGTATTACTTCTACTGCTGAAATAAAATGGATGAAACAAACTTCCTTCCTATTTTCCACATAATCTAACAGAAATTTGTATCCAGCAGGTGTTGAGGTGATCCCGGATATGGCTTAGGTGAATTTTGCATTTGCCTTTAGATAGGCAGAGCTACTCGGGACTTTAATCTGGGATGGGGGGACACCTGAGGAATGTTATTGGCCCTAACCATTGTGGACCACATCTAGAGTTTTGTGAACTTGTCCCAAAGTGGTCTGGTACTTTGCCTTTTCAAATCCCTATAGGAAAAGTGAGACAAACGTGGATCACTTCAAACATATGTTGTTGTGGGTATTGGGAGAGGCAAACTAAAGGTTTATCTGATGATCTCAACCTTGAAGTTGGCAGCTTTGACAGGAAACTTGGTTTCATTCATCTGCCAAAGATATTTGTAGTGTATCATTTGACAAGTTAAAAGGCATTTTTGTAATGACACAAAAATAAAACCATCCGCTTTCTGAAACTACAGTTTCTGTCTTCTGAAATAATACGGGAGGCACGCTTCTGGGGAAATTAAGGGCATGTTTGAAAGGTAAACATTTGTGTTTTCAAATGTTGGAAGAATGGTGTTTAATGTGAATCTGCTCAGCGTGGCCTATTGATACTAATTTGGTTTTGTACTTGTTTTGTTGAATTAGTGGATATAATTTGCTTTTGGAGATGGGAGAACAAAATGGAGCAGTAAGAGAGAGTGATCCGCCCATGGGGTCAAAAGGTGGAATTAAGAATCAGGTTCTTCTGAATCTTGATCTTGTACTTCTTCCTGCAGACAAATTGCCTGTAAAGCTCATGAATTATGAGAGCTACTGAGGTCCATGGAGCTAACCCAGCAAATGCCAGCAGAGAGTCTGGGCCACAGCTCTTAATGTTACACACATGAAAGATAATGAGAGGTCTAGGTAAAAATCCTCAGAGTCTCTTAACATTGGCTGCAGAAATATGTGAATAATGCTTTGCCCTTAACTATCAAGTATTTTACTTGAAATGCTAGATCTGCATTTGATATGTATTCAGTGACTGCTTCAAAAATATCCAGTATAGTCTGTGAACAGACTGGAAAAAGTTCACTGAAATTCTGAAGGAACAGCTAGTGTGAAAATTATGTTTATTGTTGCCAGCTGAACTAAACAGCACATTTAGCTTTCCTAGTCCATTGCATTAGGCATGTTCTTGCTGCCTTCTCAAAAGACCATAGTAAGCATCTAGAAAGTTAGTTCAGCTTCATTTGCTAATTTCCTGATGCAAATTTAGTCCACTTAAGAACTAAACAGGTTTATGTATATCTGCATCTGGGATTTGCACCAGTCTATCTGTCAGATAGCTATACCCAAAGTTAATTCTGTCTGAAGGAGGTGCCAGAACATCAATAAATAAATATTACAAATTGCCTAGCGGTTCAGCTGACAGGCAGAACTGGTTTCAACACATTGCTCCCAATGTGCTCTGCAGAGCTGGCCCTGGACTAGACCCACATGACATTCCAACATGGACAGAACCTTTAGGAGCATGCACCAGCTCTCCATGATATTGTAGGAGAGGAAGCAGAGAACAATACTAAGTCCAATGGAAACTGTGGCAAGAATTTATTCAAGGCACATTTTAATTACTCGAGCAGGGAGTTTGGCCAGGACATTGGGGTTAACACCCCTGCTTCTGTAGAGGTGTCTCATAGTTTATTTTTTTTTAATGACTTGAAGTGATGAGAAGCTTGGCTTTCTGTCTCAGCAGAATGACACCAGTTCAAGCAGTGTAAACTTCTTACAGCAATATGAAGGTGCTGGTTCAGAACTAACTCAGAGCAGTGATGGGGCCTAGTACAGTAATCATTGCTTTATAAATACTTGCAGTAGATAAGAAAGATAAGAGTGTGATTAGGGCACAGTTTCAGGTGCTGTAATTACAGCCATGCCTTCCTCAGCCTTTAGTCCAAATGCTGCTTGAATCTGGCCATTTTTAAGCAAACAATTGTAAATTTTAGAAGAAATCATAGCACTTGAAGCAGAGAAATTTGGTTATTAATTATATAGCAGCTGTGGACAGCAGTTATCAATGCTTTTTCTTAGAAACTTGTTATCATACAAGCAGAATGTAATTTTAGCCAATTCAATTCTTTCATGCCAATGGGATTTTTAGGATGTGTTCTTTGTATGTATGATGTACTAATTTAGAAACTAACTTTCAGCTTGTTTTCTGCTTGCAGAGAAGATAAGCACTTGTGTGTTCTAGTGGGTGACTAGTTGTGCAATGCACAAGTGAGGAATTGTTTTGATTTTACTAGCACATGAAACCTGCCATCATTCCTATAGTGCACTTTGGGCCATTATTATGGGTTATGAGGTTATACAGGAAAAACATGTTCTAGAGAAAGGCTGGTCAAAATAAACGAGGTAGAGTCTTCCAGATTACAACAATCTGGTTTTGTATCAATGATGTAAATGCTTGGGTACATCCACAGGGATGAAGATACCATGTCAGGCAGTGTGCCTCTGACAGTTCCTGTTGTAAGGACAAAAATGAAGCAATACTGACATTATTATGTAACTGCTTTTGTATTCTATGACAACAATTAAAAAACTTCACTCTTCTCTTACCTTTTATTAGATGCTCCTTGCTGTGCACTTACGATTGTTCCATGAGTTGAGCGGTTTTAGCTATTAGGAAATGGGGAAATGGTGGCACAAGAAGAAGTACTTGCCAAGGTCATATGGGAAATGAGTGTCAGAGACATAAACAGAATCTCAGCCTTCTGACTCTGCCCTCTGGGAAACCAGACAAAAGTGGAAAAGTGGCTTGCAGTGTGACTCAACGGCTTTTCCTTCCCCAACCACTGCCATGCTGGGCAATTACAAATAAATGCCAGTAGGTCATTTCCACCTGAGTCAAACAGGTTTCCAAGGGACTCTAGGTAGCATGTCTTCTGCTAGTGAGAGCTCTTCCATGGGTCTTTGCAATAAATTTTCTTTGAAATCTTTTCAAAATTTTGGAACTAACTGTTTTTTAGGCCACGACAGCTGACTACAAGGAGAGTCTGTTTAGGTATCTCAGATTTTTCCCCAGCAGCAGGGCTGAAGGGGGTTTCACTCTGGCGTTGGTTCAGAATACCTGCAATGGGTACAAGGACCCATTATGGAGTCCTGGATATTGAAGAGTGACTGATGGAAAGCAGCAGCACAGGAAGGGCCTTGGCTCTGGTCCTTGGATGGATGGGTAAGAAGAGGCCTTTGGCAGAGAAGGGAGAAAGGTGACTAATAATGTGAAACTGGGAGGAAACTCATTGCAGTTATGCAATCTGCTGGCTTGCTTTCTCTGAGGGAAGACACCTTTTGTTAGTTGTTCCACTGGCACTTGCTGCTCATGCTGTCTTCTGAATAGAAATCTAAACCAATTATTTCTCTGCTTGACTTAGGAAGCTTAATTTAGCTTCGCAGCAATGAAAATACAACAGCATTTAATTTCTTTGTTCTCCATCTGCAGGATTTCTTTTAGATTTATTTTGTCTCTTCCCTTCATTATTGGTTCTTTTTCCTGGCTGTCCAGTAGTTTAGCCAAGATGAAGAAACTTTTTTATCTCATTTGTTCCATGGTTTTCTGTGTTCTTTTTGCCACATTTCCAAAGCTTCCATGGAGAATTTTGCCGTGGTGGTTCAAGAAGTTGCTGTTGTCTGGTCTAATCCTTCTCCACAGGTTTTCCCTCATAGCTGAGTCAGCAGAAGAGAGTGTTCTGTGCCTGACCCTGCTGGCTTAGTGCTGGCTATCTCAGCTCAGACCCCAGCTTGACAGTGCTGTGACTCCCCTGGCCTTTGTCCCAGACTGGCTGGTGTAGGGATGTGTATTTACCTCAGCTGACCATGGTACAGGGAGGTAGCCTCTGGAAGAGAGTTTGCTGGAGAGGATGACTGAACTGCTGGACAAGAGTTGGTGGAACTCTCTGAGAACTCCTAGATTTCATATTAGCATGGTGGCTTTTCCAGTGATCTGCAATGAACAGCTCTGCTGTTGACCCTATCTAGATCTTGATCTCTTGTTTTACAGATTTTATAGGTAAAACAACATTTTACATTGTTATAAACTTGCTTCCAGGCACGGATTCTTATAATCCATAAAACAGTTGTGAAACTGTGGCCTTGCTCTTCAGCAATTCTGCAGGCACCTATCTCTGAGACATTGTATTTCACCCTTGAATAAGATTCTAGACCAAAAAAAGAGTTAGACTGCATACAGATTAACAAATGTGTTGCTAGTATCTCTGGCTACTGCAGCATGACTCACCCATCAGTGCTTGTCAGAGTCTGGCGTGACCTCATTGAAAGCTTCAACATCTCTTATGTGAAGGCAGGTTGTAATCCAGTGTGGGAATCCTAAATAGGTGGGGAATGAAGTTCTGAGATTGTGATAATGCATACATCATAAACATCTCCCTGGAAATCAATTATGCCCTCACCAGGAATATTCTTACAGATTTCTGAGGATCTCTTGGTGCTAAGCCTGCCTCTCCCTGCTTTCATTTAAAAAACCACCTGTATTATTCAAGACAGCAACAGAAATCAATGCTGGTAGGAAAATTTGAGAGTGAATGGGACATGTCAGGGAGGAGATGCTCTGTTATTTGCAAGGTCAAGAAAGAGCTGATGGTTCCTTTTTACCTGTTTATTTATCACAGCGTCTACAGACTTCTTTTTTTTTTCCTTATGTCAGTAATGGGGCTTGTGGTATGCATCTGCTGCTACTCAAACTGAAAGTGAAATCCCTGACTGTTGGTCTGGTTGCTGTCCTAAGAACACGTGAATGTCTGCTCTGTTTGCTGTAGGTAATTTCTGTATGTGGCAAATTTGTCTGTGCCAGCCTGGAAGCTTTGTCCATAAGCAGCAACAGTTCCTGTCTCTTGGTTTCTCAAAGCTGCAGCTCCTCACTGGTTCCACAGAGCTGCTTTGTCACAGAGTGTCAGTACATTTGTAGAAGTCACTGCATCCTCTGCTGTGCTTGGGATCAACTCTGGCATCTGTCTGAATGTATGTACATCCCTCCTGCACAGACTCTTACCTGGTGAGTTTGTTCTCTTACCCCTTGCCTTAGGTAGATGGTAGTATGACTTCTATATTTCTTAATAGTTTTTTATCTTGAGTCTGGGAACATGGATTGTTATTATTTTGGGATAGAGGACAAAAATCCTGAGTAGATATATTTTACATTCTGGTCCTTCTTTAAGGAAGGTGTAGCAGGTCACAGAATTAATGCACACATATCATTTGTAAGGGAAAAATAGGTGACCTTAGGCCTTTTTATCCATGATTCTTTACCACAGAGATCAGACAGGTGCTATGTCTCCTTAACTGTTTTGTGAATCCATGGGGAAATAAGTTGATGGGTCTGCATAGTTTCTAGTACTGAGCACTGTGCATGTGCACACAAAAATACATCTAGTTCTAAAAAATGTCCCTGATGTTCTTTGTGTAGAGACCAAGGCCTGGATGATGTTTGCAGACTAGGCATACCTGTGCTGGATGATCTGATGGATTCACATTGTGATGTACCGGGCCATAAGAGATGGAAGCCCCATAAAAGTGTTGTCCATGCTGCATTCAGCTGTGGGGATGTTGGCTTAAATGATTGATCTAGTATTTGAAGTCCTATTGCTTAATTTATATCTTGATTTTTAGTACCTTGGCAGACCTTTCTCTCACAGTAAAGCATAGGTGGGGTTCTAGTAGAATTCTGCTCTTAGGTCAAGCTCAAACCTCATTGCTCCTCCCTGCCTTCAGCTGGCAATGGACAGACACCATTTGTGACTGAATATCCTGAGTCACCGATTCCCAGCTGGCATGTGCACTGCAGTTCCGTCTCTTCCTTTCCGACTGCACTCCCTAGAGGAGATTGGGAACAACTGCAGTCGTCAGCTCCAGCGTGGTGTGTGCTCTTGCCGGGATCCACTCAATTGGTGGACAACCCCTGTCTACGTCTATGGGGTGAGCTGCATGTGATTTGTTACTGTATGCCTGGTGTTTCCACACCGGAAAATAGAACAGGTGTAGGACTATTTAAAAAAAAAAAAAATCAGTTTTTTGATATTTACTAGAAAAATATTTACATTGTGGAGATGGTGATAGGATATCTCCATTAAATAATCAGTTGAGACAAGTGATGATGCCACTAATGCTCTCACAATAAGATTGTGTGATAATGGATGAAAACTAAGAATCTAGAGAGATGATGATGAAGGGTGAAGTAGTTACTGCCTACACTAGCAAAATTCTGCTACCAGAAGCATGGGTCCACCATGCAGGAGCTGATAGATTATCTGTTGTGTCAGACACTCTTTGCTGTGTTTATTATCCTGCTTGTGCAGTGTCCCAAAGAAAGGCTGCTTAAGCTCAGCAGGGGAATTATGCAACATGTTGCTGTGTTATTTCATCTGACCAAAACATTTTCACTGTGTAACACTTGCTGCTAGTCTTGTGCATAGCTCTGGGGGAAGCTGAAACACAAAACACTTCATTGAGCTTTTTGATCCAACAGGTCTTGACATATTGCTGCTGGACACATCTCTGTGTCTGATGTGAACTGTGACTGTTCCATTCTGTCCTGCTAAAATAACAGCATATTAAACAATACTATTCTGTCCATGTCATTTCCACCTATTGACTAAAAAGTTAAATTCTTATTAAGCTAGTTTTAATTTACATGTCATAAGATATTAGTTAACGGTCAGCTGATTTTCCTGGCATGAAGACTGCAAAGTGTGTAACACAAATTAGTGCTTGTGTGGGACCAAATGAGTTAAACCAGCTCCTTCTGCTGAGACACCCAATGAAATACAGTGATGGTCTGCATATCAAATCTGTTTGCAACAGGTCACCAGTGTTTGCCTGGGACAGTTCATCCTGTTAGCAGGCACTGATCCGGCTGCAGAGGAGATATGTGGCTTGTGCTGACTCAGGAAACCAGGTGCAAGTTGTATCAGTGAAGTAAGGAGTGGCTCACCTTAGAAGCAGGATGTAGGTTTGAGTGTAAGAACTGTTAACAAATCACCTTTAGAAGAAAGTTGGGGGGAAAAAATACAGGAGAGACACTTTGAAATCTGACTTGATAAATTCTGATTCTTCTTGCTGCATCAGGGGCTTGTTCCAAATGGGGAAGGTGTGGAATTGTTAACACCACTGAGGTGTCTTGGAAAAATGTGCACTGTAGCTGCAGACAGCAGTTTCTGGCACATTTTCTGGGAGGGTTGGATGACAGCTGTTCATAAACTGTCATATAGTTACTCTCTTGTTCCTTCTTTATAGATCTGACTCATCTCTCCCTGTCCTAAACACACCAGTTTGTTTGGGTTTTTTTTTCTCTCCTCTCATTTACCTTATATCTCATATCCTTCAAGATTCCTTTTGTATCTCTGGACTTAATTCTATTAAATCCAGTTCCCTTGACTTTTTCTTTGCCTGTGCTTTGCACTTGCTACAGAGCCCCAGCAAACTTGGCAGCCAACCCTTGGGCACTCCAGAGAAAACAACTGTCTAGACCAGGCACCTTCTGCCCCATGCCCTGGACGTACCCCCAGAGCTCCCAGGAATTACTCTGTATTCAGAACAACATGTTGCTATGCAAATGATTCCTTTCTGTTATTCCTCTTACCTACACAGAGTTACGTGCCCCTGACTTCTCAGCAGGCACTAGTCTAATGTTTATTGATCTTTTACAGAGGTCTGATTCAAAGGAAGATTGATAAAATCTTGTCCAGTGTTTTTGTGAACTCATAATTGCACCTGCCTCCTCCTAGGGAATGAAGCAAATGGGACTGAGGGAGCCCACAGAATAAATAGTGAATAAATAGTACCTTCTGCAGAGCTGGAGATAGTGCAAGCTGGAGGCCACCACTGCAAAGGCCTTGCAGAGCCTCTGGTATCCAGCAGAATTCAGGAAGGTGTGTTACCCTTTTCTAAAAGAAAGGGAAATCAAATCTTGGTCTAAAGACTCCTATGGCATGGGAAGGGCACAGAAGCTTTAATGCAAAGTTGCAAGCTGTGCCTGTTCCCAGTTAAAGCCCTGTTGCCCTAGGCAATCATTGAGCCTGTCAGTGTCCTGCAGCTTTCATACAGAGATGAGACCAAAATAGCTCCACAACTTTACAATGTGGCTAAAAATAGCTTGCAGGTCAGCTTTTTTCTCAAAGGTGGTGGTGACATCAGGGGGAGAGCACTCTTGCTCCTGTTCAGTGCAGGTAGAACTGGATAAACAAAGCAGGGACAGCAGCAGTTTAGCTGAAAAGCTTTGAGGAAAGAGAGGTGATAAGGGATGGGAAGGGACTTAGGGAGAGATGGGCTAAAGTGTCAAAGGCATGGGCGGACCCACTGCTGCTGGCCAAGTTAGTGTGCTCATACCCAGACAACTTCTCCCTGGGGTTTTGTCTCCATGAAGTTTGAGAGTTATCGGTCTGTTCCTGTCTCCTTGTGGCCCATGTCAGGATGTGTCACTGGGTGGGCTGGCCAGCCAATGCAGCGTTTCTTGCTCCTCATTTCCAGACAGTGAACACAGCCCATGACATCACCTCTGGCCAGCGGCAGATCAGAGGCTAGGCCATGGCAATGTCAAGTGTGTTTTGCTGTGGCCATTCAACCAGAGAGCTGATCTTTTACAGTGCAATTTGCATGTGGAGAAATCTGGATGGCCCTTAGTTCTAGGGGGATTTCAGTATTTGTTCTTGGGCCAAAAATAGGCTGTTTTTATGGGGTCGAACTGTCTGTTTTTGTAGAGCATTACATTTTACCAAAGGAGCAAAGCTGCACACCATGATCCTCAGAGTTTTAGTCTCTGTTGTGTATACTAAGTCTGGCCATGGAGATGAGTCTCAGCCAAGTCTGGAAGTTAAGTGCCTGATTTGGAACGTTATGGGAATCTAATGTAGGTTATGTGAGGTTTGCCATGCCTGCAGCTCCTGTGCTGCTGAGGTAAGTGTACTGCAGCAGGCTGTGCTAGTGAGAATTTCCTTTGTGCTGCAGGTTTCATGCCTGGTGCTTTCATAGTGCTGAAAGAGGGGAAGGAGACAACAAAAATGTGAAAAATCGAGGCCAGGTCATTACTGTCAGATGAGGACAGTCCTGTAGCCAGTCAGATGTGACAGAATGCACTTGCTGATGCTGCTACCAGGAAGCTTGAGAGAAATGTGACTGACTGAGAGCAGTGCGCATGTGCCTTTGGAGGAAGGAGGCTATGTGTGTGCTCTTGCAATGCTTTTCTCTGCCCAGCAACATCATTGCTTCTTTTCCTGGTGTTCTGCTTAAGCAGCTGTTCTGCATTTATGATCCAATCTATTCTTCATGCAGGGCCATCTTCACACTGAGCCACCTTCACTGTCACTATCAGAAGGACTGATAAGACCTCAGTTTGCTTTGAGTAAGCACTATAAATAGGGCAAAAGCACTATAGTTACTGTTCTCTTAAACTAGTGTGTCTTGTAGGACCAGCCTCTGTCCCCACCTATTTAAAATGGCTCCTGTTGCCTCACAAGGGGGAGACTTCAGCCAAATGCATCTCCATATTGACAAGTATAGAGAGAATTGTGCGCATGATCAGCTTGCTGAGAATTTCATTTGATGTGCAGCTGGAAGTCAGCTGCCAATAGAAAAGGGAGCTCTGCATCCCTACTTGTGTGCTCCCAGTGCATTTAGATGCCACAGGCCACATTAATTGCAGACTGCAGTTAGAGCAGGTTATAGGTGAAATCAACTCAATACCATCATCATGACCAGTTAGTACAGTCATTTCTTAGCACTGCAATTTCTCACCACAGCCTGCTCCTTCCCTTCAGTGAGAGCTGTTTCTTGGTCTGCCCTGCCCAGCTTGTAAATGTGGCTCATCAGTCTCTGCTTCTTTGCAAATGAGCTGTGTAGGTAATGGGAGGAGGAGAAGGGAGCAGCACTGCAACCTGCCCATCCCCAGCTGGTCATAAAGGCTCCGTGCTCCTTAAGCTTTCTGAAGTTATTTGCCCCATGAATTGTGTGGGTATAAAACTTTGTTGTTTCCTTAAATGCTCTGCCTTTTACAACAGGTCACTTCCCAGTGGGGAAAACAGGCTGTTGGTGTGGTAGGCACTCAGCTTGGCGTTTGGATAAGATCCAGAGGCGATTAGTTTGGGCGCAGCAGTGTGCTAACACAGGCAGAATGCACCCAGACTGGCTTCTGTCGAGATAGCCCCACTCTCCTCGCTCTCCCCACCTCTGTCCACAGCCCCTGGCTCACTGTGAGCACCAGTTCCTGTCCCTCTCCCTGCCTGCACTGGCACACCCACAGGGAAACAGAATTTGCACCCCATGCTGCTTGCCCGTGTCCTGATCGGTACCAACCCTCCCAAAGCAAACAGTGATTTGCCTGTCTGCTCTGACTCAGCTGTGCTGAAGGCAGGAATCAGTAATAAATCCTGTTCAGTAAAGTCCATAGGTAAGGAACAGGCTTCTGTAGCAGATACTGAGGCATTTTAAAGGAACTTGACTCTGTCCCAGGAAGTGCACTGAAGTGAGCAATGCTGCATTGGGCAAGAAAACCTACCCAGGAGCCATTAATCTCTCAACATCTGTAGCCCTGTGGTTGTAAGCACTGGGGGTTGTCTTCCCCTGCCTGCAATTACTAGCTAGCAACTGGGAATTCAAAGGAATCTGGGCTATCTTTAGGAAGCAAGTACCTACTCTTTGCCTCCTCTCAGGAAGCAAGGTCCTTCATTACAGCCTGTCATGGCAAGGGCCTTGCAGATAAGGAGGAAGGGCAGGAAACCTGCTGGGCTTTGCTTCTTTAGCAGCTCTAAATATTTTCCATAGTCTTAGCACTGTGAGTCAGCATTTCTAGAGCCTTGACGTGTTTACAGCAGCAATCAGTGAGATGGTATAAGGTAGGTGGAATATGGAGGTATGTTTGTGTCTAAAATGAGAAACCCTTTGCCCAGGCACAAGTGGAGAAGTTACCAACTGTATTTTCCATTTGTGACTAACAGGAAGCAAAGGATTGGATACCCTAAACAGCAACTGCAGTGGAGCCATTTCCAGGGTAAGGAGTTTCCTAGTGTGAGTAAGGGAATTGAACTTCAAAAAGCTGTAAACCTCGTGTTTCATAGTTCACTTGATATAGATATATCTACATATTAAAAAAAAAAGACTGCAAATACTTAGGATTATCAGTATAGTGGGATAAAGGTAACACTTCCCATCTCAAGTGGTATGGATTCATTTTGCATTGGCCTGGCCAGACAGGCTGTGGGGCAGAAAGACCCCCAAAAGTGTACAGGCAATAAATCAATCACTGAAGTTTTCATTCAGAGCCCATACCTGCACTGGAACAAGGAACATCAGCCATGGGATATCTTCTGTCACCACATGCAAGCTTTTTCCCTATGCCTGACTGGTCAGCCTGGCTGGATCTCATGGTAAAGGGAGGTGACATCAAAACCAAGATATTTTAGATCTGCAACCTCAGTTCTGCAAAGGTGTTTATTTTGAAAATTCTAGTTTCCATAGCGATGTAGTGCTGTTCTCTCTCATCTTTCTCCCATTAACCCAATCTTAGCAGCCATTAGATAAATTATCAGTGAGGCAAACCTTAGCATTTTTTAATCTTAAGTGATTTTATATGTGTTGGTTCCTTAGTGAATCAGAGGCATTTAGTCAAGGATTGACTCACATCCTTTCCTGGGGCTGCCATGAGGTCTATTGCAGTGAAAAGATGATAATGAAGAGTGAATATTATTAATTGGACTTGATGAATGAATTAGTAGTGGAGGGGGGGGGGGTCTTATGTCTGGAATTCTGGTTCAGTTATATGTCTTCAGATTTTACTTGGGTTCCACTATAGCTTCATTAGGACATCATATTTTTGTTTCATACATGTAGTAAATAAACCCATTTATAAGGCTTGCTGTGTACTGCTGTTCCACTGCTTTTCTCCACCCCAGAGGTGACTTTTGGACACAGTTCCCCTTCCCATTGTTAACAGAGCCAGTGCTTGTGGCTCATTCCTTCATTCTTCTTTTCAATACCTACAAACATGCAGTTAAGAAAATAAGGCAATATCTCTTTTATTGGTGTGTTTTGTTTGTTTGGTAGTTGTTGTTGTTGTTTTATTTTGTTTCCTGGTGTATCTGGCCTTTCCTGGTCAAGGAACTATTAGTTTTGCCAGAACAGTTATGCAGGTTGGAATGTAAAAATCCCAGACTTAACCCTGCAGCAGTAATGGCATGCAAAAAACCAAGATGTGGAGATGATTTATTCTGATGGTGTAGCTTGCCTTTTAAGGAGATGATTTAGTGAGTTCTTTTGCCTATATGAACTGTATCTCCACCTGGGGAGCTATGCCAGAATAGCTGTTCCATAAACCCTTTGCTGTGAACAACAGCCTTTGTCCTGGAATTCAGTCCTCATGAGTAGGTAAGCAGTGAAGTACAGAAACTGTGTGGGAGAACGAGAGTGGCACTGTGGACCAGATTCCAAGATAAGGAAGTAGGGCTAAATACAGGCAAGGGTTAGCCTTTGGCTCCTGCAGTGTCCTCACTTAGTAACAAAAATACCTGAACTGTATAAAAGAGAACACAGATCCAGTAAGCTGAGGATGCAGGAATCCCTCTGTGGAATCTGGATGTTAACAGGCATCTGCTGCACAGTGCCCATTGCTTGCCCTGCCAGTCAGTCTGATTTCCTCCCCAGCTAGAGCCATCAGCTGCCTTGTTTGTATTCAGTCCATGAGTTCTTCAGAGGAGGTGGGTTTTCAAAAGTAAGTTCTTCACCCTGCTTCTATTTGGGCTCCCCAGGCCCTGGATATCTGGCAGAAATATTCTCTTAAATCCCAAGAGGTATAAGCTCACTTGTGCTCCAAAGAATAGTAATCCTAACAAAATCTCTATTTTATATGTCAAATATTTACTTTTAGCTGAATTATGCCCATTCATTGAGAAAACTAATAATACTTTGCTCTTCACAATGTAGCTTATCAGTGAATCCTGATATATATTTTATGCAAAACATTAAAAGGTGGTTGCTTATCTTTTCATTTACCTTTTTTTTTCCCCTTCATGTTCCTGCATTCCTATGTTTTGAGATAAGGTGAACAAAAGTTCTCCAGCTGCTATCTCTGAGCTACGCATTCAGCAATACCTTCACTGTGTTCTTTCTGATTCACTCCCTCCAAGGTGAATGGTCCCAGTCTTTTTAAATTTCCTTCTCACAAGGGCTCTTCCCAATCCCTGATCTTGTAGTCAACCATCATTGTCCTGTGTCACATAAAGAAGCAGCAGTCACAGTAATAACTCAAACAATAACCCCTCCAGATCTGGTGTTCTGTCAGTCCTGGGCATTGTTAAGATGGAGATCCTGAGTGCAAACACAAGCAGTGGAGTCCCCATGAACCAAATGCAGACAATACCCAACCCACATTTAAAAACTGATAATTTTTTTTTTAAATCCTGTTTCAAAATACCTGCTTGGTATCCAAGTGAAATGAGAATGAAATGCGACTAGCAGCCTTGTGACTGTTGTGTTGTATAACAAGATAAAAAGTGCTTGGGATTTGTGGATTGAGCTTTTTTTCATTTGTCTTCCAGAGGTTAAAGTCCACTGCAAGCAGTGACCGATACAATTCCCTGTGTAAGTCAGGCTGGACTGCCTGTGCCTCAGGTTCTAACAGCAGGGGAGTTTGTGCAAGAGCACCTTGGTAGGTGTTTGTGTGGATTTCTCTGTGGTCCCTTGTGATGATCCTAAGAAGCAGGAGGAGATCCAGAATTGTCTGAAAGCCAGGATTCTTTGAAATCCCAGAGAAGTAATGATGAGCAATGTGGCTGAACCTGCTAGCCTGCTTCCCATTCTGCTTCTTGTATGTGTCCAAGAAGCTGCCTCCAGTTTATACAATTGCACTCTAGTAAACAATTTTGCAAGCAGCCATGGGCAGCAGATGTTACTCATGCCTGTGTGAACACTTCAGTGTTTTTACAACAGGGATGATCCTCAGATTGAGTCCTGTTAAACAATGGATGTACCCACCAGAAGTCCCACTGGTCACAGCCATTCTGTTACAGCTTGCTCAAAACACTTTGAAGGATGAGCAAAATAAAATTAGATGGCTTAAGTGGCTACAACCCCAGCTGTGTCCCCACTGCCCAATTCCCAGAAGGTCATCCCTGCAGCCAGGCTGGCTGTGGAAGGCAACTCCAGAGCTGCTGTAGTGACAGCCCATTCTTCAGGGTGTTAATATTTGTCTGGCTCCTCTGTGAAACAGTTTAGGAAGCTTAACCAGAATAAAAATGTGCACTTTTCCATCTGAAGAATTATTTTTTAGTTTAATTTCTCAAATGGGCTCTGAGAAGCAGTAGTGTTGCTGTGAGGGCAGGGCAGAGAGAGATGACCTTCCCTTTTGGGAGCAGCCATTACGTCAGTTTTGCTGCCTCACAAAACTATACCCTATGGTTATTTTTGGTGCTAGACTGCCTTAATTTTCTGGAGAGTGAATGAAGGATTAGCATAGTGTGCTTATGACATTTGGAAACTAAGCTTTCAGAAAAAAAAATCATAATTCAGCATGTGCTGAAATGGATATGTTTAAATTGCTAGGGATGGGAAAGATGAGTAAAATATGAAATTTTTACAATTCAGCTAGGGGGTTAAATCCTTTTTTAATTTTTCGGGTTTTGCTGCTTTTTAAGACCTCTAACCCAATGCCTACTATTCAGCTGCCTCTAGAGAGAGAAGTCTTTAAAGAGACCAGCTTTGTACCTATAAATAATGTACACAGCAGAGTACAAAAATGGAGTCAAGGAGAAGCTCCTCCTTACCTGAATGTAACTGCAGCAGCTCTGTGAGAATAGCTGTGGTCAGGCTGTGAGCAGCACTCGTACCCTGTCATCCATCTTGGCTAAACTGCTTCTGAGAACTAATTCTGAGATTCCAACACTTGAATATCAACTGGTAAATCCCAACTGCCTTGTACTGAAACACATGAGATGCCAGCAGCCAAACGTGGCAAGGTTTTGAACAGTGTGGTTATAATCCTACTTGGAACTAAAGGTCTGCTGGAGTGCTTTGTTAAGTTGGATGTGCTGGAATATGGAGAATTTCTCAAGTCTGAACCCCTGCTATAAATGAAAACACTGTGGCAAAAAAATGTAAATAAATGCCACACATATTTTGTGTAAGAGCCCTTCCCAATATCTATAAATATGGTAATTTTGGGGTTTCCCAGTTTTGAGTTTTAAACAGGACATAGACACATGAAATATTACAAAGCAAGCATTTTATTTTTTTCATGGATTAATTTTATAATTTCACTTTTAACTTACCTGAAAACAATTAATTGAAACTAAATGTAGTGTTTTAAAGAGGATTGCCTTTGAAAGAAAATAATTTGTTCTTGAAAAAATAACTTCAATAGCTTCTCAGTTTAACTGCATTTTAATATGAATACAAAACTCATCCTGGGTCAGGCTCTCCAGGAAAACTTTCTCATGATTCCTGTAGCAGTTGATTCATTCCATGCTGCCTTAATTTTGCAGCTTTAAATGGCAGGTTCTCTGCAAAGCCATCCACTTCAAAGCTTCATAAAACAGAGCTTTGAATAAATTACTGAGTTAGAAATTACACTGGCTGTGCCCAGCTTTGTGCCTGGATGTGGGAATACTTGGCACTGGGTGTGGAATTCCAAGGAAAATTGCCTCTTTGTTGGCTTGCCAAAGAGCAGCAAGGAGGAAAACTGCTGCAGATGAGCAGACACGGAAATCTCCAGCTTCCCTTTCCAGAGAACACATCCTGAAGAACTGTTGAATATTAATACACATTAGAACTGGTGCAACACTGGGCAAACAGTGGGATTGACAGGAACTCCTGCTTCTGGAGGGGACATGTCCCAGTGTGGCCACGGGGCAGCACTGCCTGCTGGAACCACTCTTACCTTTAAAATGCATCCCTGAGGATGCCACTGGAATCAATGGGCAGTGGGGAAGGCCCACCGTGTGTGGACACACCATGTTGGGGTGTGGGATGCCCATGCTTCATGAGGCCCAGGCTGGATTATTTTGGATTTATTTTCTCTCTTTTGCAAGCTTTAGATAATCTAATACTGATAACAAGACACGTCTAAGCAGTGACATAGTTGCTTTGTCTTTCACAAAGAGACAGCCCACCTTCCTCTGTATTCAGATTTCTGGTATGTGTGTGTGGAGACGATTTGTCTATAATTGTTTGCTTTCTTCAGAGTCTTTTGAAGTTTAAATCTTCAAGCCAACTCCCTATATTAAAAATAAATTCTTCCAAGCCACCAATAAAATGTCAGCTGTGATTAAAGCCCGACTCCTCATTTTAAGACTTGTCTCCTAAGCACTGTGAGGTCACTCAATGAGTCAGCTTTTGAAAGGACCAGGACCGTTATTGTTTGGGTAAAGCCCAAAGTTCATCATTGCTTGCTTAAATGGTTTCATCACGTTTTAAATGGATTTGCATTGTGCTGAAAGAAATGTAAACTGCAGGAATGATTTGGCAGAGAACTTGTGATATTTCAGGCACCTCAAATCTTGAAAAAACCCTCTGTATTAATGTCGAAGTTGGTATTTCTGGTAAGGAAAAGCTTTACCTCCTGTGTAGTAAAGAGGAGGGTGAAGTGGGAAGCTCTGTCTGAGGCATAAACTTTCAACTGTGTTCTCTTAAAATAAAGCTTGGGAACTGTAAAATCTCCAGACAAGGGCTCTTGTACAGTGCCAAAGTCTGATAGGGCTTTTCTAGACACATGAACTTCATTAATTTTATTCATTAAAATAGTGAGGAAATAGAACAGAGGATTAAGCTGCAAGGAAAAGCCTTGAGAAGCAAGTCCATACTGTTTTCAGGACTATCTGTGGAGCCCGTTTATATTACACACATTAAATGTAATAGTCTTTAATTACATGAACACATTTTATTTTGTCACTTTTCCTCCCTGTTTGCTGCAGTGCACACTGTTGGGACTATTTGGAGGCAATTAATCACACCAGAGCAGCAAATAAGTTAGAGCAGGACTCTATCTCCAGCCTGTGTCAGTCGTGGATCTCCCCATTCTCTCTGCCCTTTTCCTACATTCCTAATTAACTCCTCCCTCAGTTCCTCACTGATCCATACAACCCAAACCCCTTTATATCAGTGCCGTCTGGAGAACTGGGCCTCGGTTTGGAGGAGGAATCCCGAAACAGCAGTTGAATGTCTTGCCCTCCTGCAGTGGAGGCTGGCTGGAGCAGAGGCGGGAGTTCAGGTCATTTAGCTGCCACCACCCCCCTCGGAACATGCTTAGGTGGGGATGATCAGAGATTGAAATAGTATGAAATCTGTTACAAATTCTGTCAAGTTTCAAGAGTTCTCCTCCTTACACTCTCGGGCTTCCGCATCAACCTTTGATTTTTGTTAAGCATCAGTCAAACCTCCGGTGCTTCTCTCGGAGGTGGACAGGTGCATTTGTCGAGCCCACCTTTCCCGGACCGGCTGGGTCCGTGCGGGGAGCGGCGGGTCCGCCCGGGCGGCTGCGGGTGGAGCCCTGGAGCCGGGTGAGCTCCGGCTGCCGCGGGAGCGCTGCAGCTCGGCCCGGCAGCGATTCGGGGCGCTGCTGCTGCTGCTGCTGCTGCTGCTGGGAGCCCGGGCGCTCACGGTGTTCACATCCCTGCCCAGATCCCCTCCGCTGGGGCTGTTCCAACCCTCTCCACCTGCCCCGGGGCGCGGTTCACCCGCTTCATGACGGCAAAACGCGGCTTTGCGGCATCCCGGGCAGCCCTCCTCCCGGTGACCCTGCGGTGAAAGCCCCCCGGGGCCGCACGCCGCTCCCCGCCGCTTATGGAACGCTCCAACGGCGAGGGCCGGGGACGGAGGCGGCTCCGCCGTGGCCGCTCATTCTGGCTCTGTGGCGCTAGCACGGGGAGAGGGCGAAGCGCGCCCGTGCCCGGCAGCCTCACCTGCCGCTGGCCCGGGGAGGGGGCGGCCGGGCGGGTCCGCGCTGGCCGGGCCGGCTCTCCCCCGGCCGCGGTGCGGCGGGGCGGGGCGGGGGGCGGGCGCGGCGGCGCCGCTCGCTGATTGCAGGGCGGGCGCTGCCAGTCCGCCGCCTCCCCCGCGCCAGCCGCGTCCCCGCGCCGGAGCCGCACGGCCCAGCAGCGAGCGCCCAGCCCGGCCCGGCCCCGCCAGCCGCCCCCCATGGAGGAGCAGCCCCACCACCACCATCACCACCACCACTATTACTACTACGGGCACCACCACCACCACCCGCAGAGCGCCTACCTGCCGCCGCCCGACGGCCGAGCCCAGCCTAAGCCGCCGCTCCGCCACGAGCACAAGCACGGCGGCCCGCAGCACACGGAGGCGCCGAAACGGAGACCAGGTTGGAGCGGGCAGCGGGACGGGGCCTGTGACCTTCGCGGGGCGGCGGTGGGGCCCCCCTTCTCTCCCTCCTCCTCCGCCGCCGCCGCCTCCCCCGGCCCGGCTCGAAGCTTCTCCGCCGCGC
The DNA here is from genome assembly GCF_012460135.2 of Molothrus ater. Lineage (NCBI taxonomy): Eukaryota > Metazoa > Chordata > Aves > Passeriformes > Icteridae > Molothrus > Molothrus ater. Next base: position 7,289,759 of record NC_050498.2, on the reverse strand, counting down.
TGGGGCCGCTTCCTGTCCGCCATGTTGGGGCTGCGGGAGCCGCGGGCCCGCCGGCACCGCCGCCCGCCGGCACGTGGGGCCGGGCCGCGCTGCCCCCGCCGGCCGGGCCCCGGGGGCGCGGGGGGGCGCGGGGGGCGGCCGGGCGATTGATGAGCGCCAGGATCAATGAGTCAGAGCAGGCGGAGGGGCCCGGCCCCGCCGGCGGCGGCGGGAGGCGGCGCGGCCCTGCCCGGCCCGGCCCAGGGCGCTCGGCCGCCTCCTCCCCGCCGGGGCCGGGGCTGCGGCCCCCGGGCCGTGCCGAGCCGCCGCCGGCCGGGCGGCAGTGCCGCAGAGGCGGTGGCCGGTCAGCGGCGCGGGGGGAGCCGATCCCGGGCAGGGCCGGAGCCCCCGCCGCGTTCCTGGGGGGCTCCCCGGCTCCAGCAGTCCCTCTGGGGGGGTTTCTGCGGGGTCACAGCGAGTGCGTGGCCGCCAGGCGACCCGAGTGCCGCGTACATTTTGGTTTTTTTTTCCCTTCCCTTGAATTTTCCTTTTACATAACGAGGCGGGAGGTGGGAGGGGGCCTGGTAGCAGCAGAGCGGGGTCGGCAGTGCCCCATGTGCAGCCTGGGCAGCCAGGGAGGGACCTGATCGGGCACACGCTAAAATAAGTTACCGAGCAAAAATAAGTTGAGAAGTCATTTCACTGTTTGCAGTGTGCCCAGGGTTTTAATGTGTGCCTAGGCTGGCACCCCTCCCTTCCCAGCTCTGAAACGGTTTGTGAGCTTGCCAGATCCTCTTCACCTGTTCTTCTTATCGTCCTGGTTTTTTTCCTCTCCCCTAAATTTTGGTTGCTGCACCTCCGTGTCCAGGCCAAGGCCAGCTGTGCCAAATGTTGATTTGGAGAAAACTCAGGCAGCTGAGCTGTGAATGCTTGAGAATTGGAACTAGAAACTGCTGACACACTGACTTACTGAAATGGATTTTGTTCTTCATTTTATTCTTTCACTCCTCATCTGCAATGGTCTTATGACCACTCTTATTGTTTTGTTTCATTAACAAGTGGTGTCAGAAGTCTTGAGTCATACAAGGTCAGCTGTAACACTGCTCTTAAAAGGGCTTCCTCTTCATGCTATTCTGAAATACTTCATTTTAGAGGATCCCACCGTTCTAGTTCTCTCTGGGGTGAAGTATTTATGGTTAATTTTCTTAACAACATATTTGAAAGATATAGTGGAAGTTGTGGTGGTTACAGATACTTGCATGTAGTAAAATCCTTTTTGATCCCCCTCGGCAAACTCAGTTGTGGAATTTCTGTAAAGATTCCTACAAGGATTCTTGTGTTCCCGACTTGCACAGAACTTGAGCTGTTACATCTGCCAGACATCTGAGGCTCCAGGATGTGAGGGTAACAATGATTTTTTAGTTACAGCACTTAATTTCAACAACATCAGCAACAACAAAAACATTCTTCTCCCAAGCTGGAGTTTTGCCCGCTCCAGTTGTTGAGGGACTCCCTCTCTGTGCTGACTCGGTGCCACCGTGGCTGCAGATGGAGCCTTAGGTGGGTCAGTGGCTGTGGGGGCTGTGAGGCTCCCCAGCCTGGGGAAGGAGGACGGATGAGTCAGAGGAGCTGCGGGTGCAGGAGGGATCCCTCTGCAGCTGGAGTGTCTTTGTGGGGTCGGGCTCTGTGTGCTCTCCCCGTCCCCACTGGGGCTCCAGGGCTTCTCCTGGGGCTTTAGCCAGGGTCCTCGAAAGCAGCAGGCCTCTGGCCAGAGATGTTTAAAAAGGAAAAAGCAAAGAGGAAGTTGGGGTGGTTCAGTGTGGACTGTCCTGGGCTTCCAGCTCTGCTTGAATTGCACTCCCAGAACCATGGGACCTGGAGTGAACTTCAGAAGGGAAGAGTAAAGCTCAGTCTACAGCACAATCTCATGGTTTTATGAATTGAAACCCCCAGCAAGTACTTTATTTCTTGGGTCTCAGGCTCATACCAGCTCTCCTGGGAACTCTGAAATACAAGTTTTTCAGTGGGGAAGAGACCCATTGCTAGTGGCAGCAGAAGGGCCTTGCAGGGATGCATTTCTTAGTTCTGTCACCTTTTCAGTGCTCAGGAGCATGTGTAGGGAGGTGCTGGTCACTATTCTGAAATGTAATGAGGAGGAGATGTGGCCACATTTTCTTCCCTCCATCTTCCAGCTGGACTTGCACGTATCCTTTTGGAAATAATGTGCTTTTTTTCCCCCACTCCTTAACTGAGATGGCATTTTGGGAGGAGGTCTGCTGGTGTTGCAGGCCCAGGAGCTGATGGAGACGGTAGGAGTTGTCCCTTGTTCACAGTGTGTATCCTGAGCCTCCACAGATCTTGTCACAAAAGCAGTGGATCCCGCTGTCTTGAAGCATCCTGGGAATTAATTTTTTCCTCTCTGTGACCTGGAAATAGTAGCTGATGAAATAGCTTTCCAGCTTGCCAGTGATCTTCAGTACAGTATATTTTCCTGGCATAGTATCTGTATTTTCTTTTGCTTTGTTATGTTATCTGTATGTCACTCAGTTATGCGGGAGGCAGTCATGGCTGGTCCTTCCTGCTTAACCCTTCTTGCTGTGCGTTCCAGCAAATAAATTTATGCAGCTTTACCTCAGAGACTAGATATTTTCCTATTTTAAAATGTCTGCATGAGGAAACTGGATATGTTTGGGGCTGACTGCAGCTTTCTGCAATGACAAGTCTAACATTTCACATTCTAATTCTTGCCTTTTGCTGTTTTTGGCTTCCCTCTAGGCTACGGAGAGCTGAATGGTAACGCAGGAGAGCGAGAAGTGTCCCTGAAGGGCCTGTGCTCTGATGAAGCCACCGCCCCAGGATCCAGGGTACCCAATGGCAGCCAGCAGCTCGTAGATTCTAATGTCACCCCAAAGCAGACTGTGAAGGCCGGTGCTTTGGGGAAAGCTGGAATCAAAACCAAGAACTTCATTCAGAAAAATAGCATGGACAAAAAGAATGAGAAGTCCTACGAAAACAAACACAGAGAAAACCAGTCCTCAGACAAGCCAGAGGGAGTGTCTATTCCAAACGGCGTGGTGACCAACAATTCCAGCTACATCACAAATGGCTACGTAGGCAAAGGGGCCGATAACGATGGCAGCGGCTCTGAGAGTGGATATACCACACCTAAAAAACGGAAAGGCAGGCGCAACAGTGCCAAGGGTTGTGAGAACTTGAATCTAGTACAGGACAAAATAATGCAGCAGGAGGTCAGCGCACCAACCTTGAAACAGGAACTTGAGAGTTTCAAGCCTGATTATAGTGAACAAAAGGGGAACCGAATTGAAAATACTAAGCCTGTTTGGAAATATGAGGCTGGGGCTGGTGGAGCAGGCAGGGGAAAGCCTGGGCTCGGGGATGTACCACGGAAAAACTCTGATGCCAAACCTGGGATTAGCAGCAAGAAGTTTGATGACCGGCCCAAAGGGAAACACACATCGTCAGCTACGTCTAAAGAGGACTCATGGACCTTATTTAAACCACCCCCAGTTTTTCCAGTGGACAATAGCAGTGCTAAAATTGTTCCCAAAATTAGTTATGCAAGTAAAGTTAAAGAAAACCTCAACAAAGCAGCTCAAACCCCATCTACGTCATCCTCATCGTCTTCATCATCTGCTGGGGAAACTCAGGCCCAAACATCAAGTCGACTGTCCCAAGTCCCCATGTCTGCTATGAAATCTGTCACCTCTGCCAGCTTCTCCAACGGGCCAATCCTTGCTGGGACTGATGGAAGCGTGTATTCCCCGGGGGCCCAGCCACTGCTCTCCACTGCTGCTAGTACTGTACCATCGACCTCCTCCTCCTCCTCTGAGTCTGTACCCCAGGACATGAGTACAACTTCGACAGCCCTCGAACAAAAGAAATCTGGCCTTTTTATCTACCCTTCAAATATGCAAACTGTGCTCCTGGGGACAGCGCAAGTCGATTTCCCTTCGCAGACGAATCAGCAGAACCTGGGGGATATCTTCCAGAATCAGTGGGGCTTGTCTTTCATAAACGAGCCCAGTGCTGGACCTGAAACCGTTGTGGGGAAATCTGCGGATAATCAGTTAATGGAAGTGACATTTCAAGGGGAATATCCTGCCACTTTGGTTTCACAGTGTCCTGAAATCATTCCCTCAGGAACTGAACAACCTGTGTTTCCTAAGGCTTATGAGCTGGATAAACGGACTAGCCCTCAAATTCTTAGTGCTGTTCTTAAGCCTGGGACTGCTGTTGAGGGTGGTGTCTTAGCTTTGGAGTCGCATCACACAGGTGACCTACAAAAGGCAGACACCGGTAGCCAAGGTGCTTTAGTGTTTCTTTCAAAAGACTATGAAGTAGAGAATCCTCTGGCCTCTCCTACGAACAATTTGCTAGCCTCCGCCAAAGAACAGAGGTACCAGAGAGGCCTAGAAAGGAAAGATAGCTGGGGTTCTTTTGACCTGAGGGCTGCTATTCTATATCACACTAAAGGTAATGGCTTAACTTGCTGCCTAAGGGCGTTCTCTTCTTTTTTTATTTTATTTTTAGAAGTGCAATATTCTAACATGGTATGTTCCTTCCAGCAATTCTAATTGTTTTAAAAATGACCCTTTTCTTTGCTTGCATATCCTCTCATGGCAATAACGGTCTGGGGAAGTTACTCAAAGGGTTGTTTAATTAATGTTAAGCGGTATTTGTTTCCCTGTTCCCGCGGACAAGCATGAGTGATGTTGAGAGAGATGATACTTAGCAGGTCCTCGTGAGCCACCGAGCATTGGAAGGAGTTAAATGTGTGGTTGCAGCTGCTCTGTTCCAGCTGTACCAGGTGATATTCTGTCTCTGTGAAGGCTTCATAGTCTGTACTCACACCTCTGCCACCAAAGTGTTGCAGCTTCTCCCCTGGGCAGATCAGACCATGAAATCATGGCTTTGAAGGAAGAAGAAATTATTCCTACGACTGTAGGTGTGATTTATTTTTCTAAGTGTGCCCCACACACACTTTTTCCCTGCCCCTGAGTATTATGGCAGCAGCAAGACCAATCTTTTCTTATCAGCTCCTCTGTGAGCTGCAGATTAAATTCTCTCCTTGTCTTTGTAGGCCACATCTTTCAGATGATTTTACTGCTTTCATGAAGTCCTTTGTAGTCCAGCTCCCTTTTTTCCTGGTTTTTTTTTTTTTTTTTTTTTTTTTTTTGAGATTGAAATGACTCAAATGTGATACAGACACTTTAGAAAGGGAACGAAGAGAGGGAAGCCTGTGGCATGGCTTGCTTTCTGCTTTAGCCTCAGCCCCAGAAGCTCTGAGGACTTAAGGCAGTTTTTGGCTTTTGGTGCTGGCTCAGTGTTAGCAGGAGCCTGGTTGGGTGTTCCTTTTGTCACAGTGTTATTTACTCACTCTTGACCAACACTGGGGCAGTTCCTTTTTCTGACCCCCTTCCCTCTCCCTGCTCCCCTCTGCAGAGAGTGGCTACTTGGCTTTGGCAAATTTGCTCTTTTCACCCTCTGCAAAGTTCTTGAATTACCACTTCACAAACTCTGTATGGCATAAACCCGAATGCCTTCCTGTAACAGTAACAAGCCCAGTCATTTAAAAATAATAACTCCAAATATTTTTTCCAGGTCATCTCCCTCTCAAGATGTTAACATTTCAAGCTCTAGTATTCTTGAGAACAGTGTTCATCAATTGATTTTATCTGGTCCTCTCCCTTCTGCTCAGTTTATTCCAGCATTAAAGCAGGCTTTCTAGTCTCATTTTTGTGTCTGCTTGTACTTTAAATCCCAGCTTCCCATCAGAAAGCATAACATGGAAGAAAATCCTGGGTGATCCTTTTCTTAATTTTGCAAATATTCCCTAGACTTCTGTTTGCCTCTGTGTTGTCAGCCTGAACTTGTGGAGCAGCAATTGTGCTGCCAGCAAGGCTCATCAGCTCTCCCATTCTCACTTGCTGTGAAAGGCAGACCTCAGTGAAACAATAGGAACAACAGGAAAATAAAGAACACTCCCATCCCATGTCCTCTCAAGGAGGTGTTAACTTCAAAGCCTGGCTGCCTTGAGCTCTTCCAAACACAGGAGTTAATTACATTTGTTGGCAAGAATGGCCACTTAAAGCACCCGTTAAAATACTGTTCTCTGCTCTTCTTCTGCATGTGAATGGTCTCGCTTTGAGCATCCAGAGCAAACATCCTCATGATGGCCTGGGGATACCCGATCCTGCCCCGGCACTCATCTCTGCTAATTTCTTTTTCACCTTATGTATGTGCCATCGTCAGGGTGTTACTTAGGGGTAAAAGATGATGGCTGTTTCTAATCAGCATTGTCATTAATGCAGTGATGGGGTGCTCCAAACACCTTGGGTTTGTCTTTCTCCTATTTAGTGTTCAAAAGCTTTACAAAGCAAGAGATCAGGCCAGGTCTTAGTACTTTTGTAATGATGGTGGGTGTTGCATTTCATCCTTGGGGTGAGATGGGTTAAGGGATATTTGGAGGGAAGGTGTCTCCTGTCCTCTCTTCATGGCCGTGGTCCTGCAGCAGAGCCCACCCTGGCTGTGAAATGCCTCAAAAGCAGAACTGCCGGGTGTGATTGCAGGACAGCAGTGCGGGGGTTAATTCCCACACTGTGCTCTCCGTTTATCTTGGGCTCTTTTCCTGAGGTCCAGCTCCAAGCTAGCCAGTTCCTCTGCAGTAGGAAAAGAGCTATTTCACTCGGTTCCTTTTCACGAGCTGCCTTTTCCTCCTTGCTGGGGAGAGCCTGTGGGTTTGCCTGGGTCGGTGTTAGGGCATTCCGGGCACTCAGACTGTTTGGTTTTGATTTTGAGAATCTCGTGAACTTCTCCCTCCCAGATTGATCTGTTTGCTGTTGAGCAAAGTCTCGGTAGTTTGATCTTTGCATCTGCCCTGCCCTTGGGGTTATGAACACAAAGAGAAACGATCACAGGACAAGGACAGGGGTGAGTGTTGAGCACTCTGGGGTCCTGGTGTGTTCCCTACCCTGAGCTCCTTGTGCCCTGTTTTAGTGCAAGGATGAAGCCCTGGAGGCTGCAGAGAAGAATGAGCTGTAATGCGAGTGGTTGCAGTGCTTTGAATGTGACAAATGTGGACACTCTTTCCTCCACTGTTTGTGCGTGCAATTGTGACCAGGTTGTGTGGATCCCCATCCTGGACTGTAAATTTATTTGGGAAAGCCTCCAGCTTATTCAGTAGCTTTGTTCCAGCAAACCAGGCTTTCCTGTGCTTGGTTTGCCCAGCAACTGCACAGGACATTTTAAACTGTAATTGCTTCACAGCTTCCCTGTGGAAAGATGGATAGAGGAGGTGGCACCCAGAGAGGGCTGGCTCTGGTACAGTGCTCCTGTAACTCACCACAGTGTCCCTGAATGCTGGCAGGGCTGGGTGGCTGCAGAGCACAGCGAGCTCCTGGTGCAGGATTCCTGTGTTCCTTTGCGTGTTCCCTGACTGCTTTTTCTCCAGAAGCCAGAGCACTGGAACATTCAGGATAGGATGATGATGCACTCTCTTGTTCTTCTGGGAAGCTTTTCCTGTTGGTTTCATTGTACCTCTGCTTCATGCATTGCTTCTTTCTTTTTTTTTCCCCCCTCTGTTTAAAGGGCAGAAAGACTCCCTTGATCATCTGATCTGCCTGAGTGTAAAACACGATCCTTCAGTGTGGCTGCCTTCACTGACAGCCTGTGCTGCCTGGAGTTTGTGGTGGTGCCTTGAAACGCTCACGAGTGACAGATCTGATTTACCAAGGGAGATCTGATTTAGCTCAGCACTGGTGGGCCTGCTCTGGATGTGCTTGGAGACAGGGATGGGCTTCACATGGGAGACCTGAAGGCCCAGGAAGGAGTAGTGCTCTCATTTCAAGTCATCGTCCCCTGTCTAGGTTAGAAGTTGAACTTCTGCCTTGGTGTGTCATTGCCAAAATCCTTATCTTTTTGAGGTAAAACTGATTCTTGAAGATATTTTGGTCCTTCAGATAAGGAGGCTGAGTGTATGTCATCTTTGCTTGCATCAAAACCAGCATCTTCTTACTGCTTTAGTCCTTCTTTTAAAGACAGCTGGATGAAGCACTTCATATCAGAATAATTGTCAACACTTTGGAGAATTTTGTCATGTTCAGGCAATTGCAGTCTTCCAGGCCAGGCTGTCACTAACACTGAGCTCTAGATAGCAAGCTTTGTGGTGGGAAGCTCAATCATTTGCTTGTCCTGAGCTAAAAAGCAAATAATCGAGGCCTCCAGCTCAGCTGCAGAGCAGCAGAGACCACATGGGTGGAGGAGAGGGAACTGCAGGGTTTCCCTTGCTCTTGCCCCTGAATTTCTGCCTGTGCTGCTGCTTTGTTCCTTCTGAGCACTCAGTTGCAGCAGCATCTCTGCTTGCATGAAGAAGCAGGAGAGCAGCATGGAAAATAGAGCAAGGCAGCGTGGGCCAGCCAGGAGTGGCGTTCGCCGGAATGGTGAACTGGGTCAGAAGAAATAGCAGAGCTGTGAATTCAGCAATTTTCATCCTTTACATCAGGAGAGGGGGGAAAAAAAGCCTTGGTTTCCCATCCCCCTGTGGTGGGAAGGGGTTAGAGCTCTGCTCTCTCTGTTGGTTATGGCCTTGTGGGGCTTGAGCTGTGGGGCAAAAGCTGATTTAATTCTCCTTCCAGTCCCTGCTCTTTCCAGTTGTCAGGATGAGTACAGTGTATGCTGTACAGCCATGTGTCTCCACAGCATGGAATACTTATTCTTTGCTTTGTTTCCAGGGCAATCCCTATGCTTAATCATTGTCCTGCAGGTACAAACAGCAAACAAAACATCAGACAAACAAAACATCAGACAAAAATGCTCTCTTCTTGTTATTTCTTTACTGCTGTGTTTTAGGGACAATTTTGGGATTTATAAGGACAGTGAAGTAGTAGCAAGGCATTGTGCAGACATTTCTGTTTGCAGGGGCTGCCTCTCTAGCAAGGAAAATGTGTGTAAAAGTGCCTGTCTTAGCAAGTTATTTCAGAAACACTTTTTTCCCCTCCAAGGTTATGTACCAGTCCTGCTATAAAGTTTATTGACCTATGAGGAATCCCAGCACAATTCACCAGAGTGTGCCTTAGTCTTTTCCTGACATCAAAGCTTTCCTCCAGTGACCCTTTGTTTCACTGATAGTCCCCAGAAAAAGTGGTTTAGGTGGATGTGGCCGGGACTGCCTGCCCCAGGCAGTTCCTCAGCAAACCACAAGCCTGAGGGCTGTGGAGAATCCAGATAATTGTAAAAAAAATATCCTGGAAAAGGAGAGGTTGGAAGGGGCACAGGAGGTGACCTGGTTCTGCCCATGGCTTGGAGCAGGGCTGGCTTTGATGCTGGGTTGTGCGAGGGTTTGTTGGTGGCGTTTTCTCCAGATGGGTTGGAGTCCACTTGAGAAGAAAGTTTGCTGTTTCCCCAGCCCCATGTCTGGTTTTGGGAATGGTGGCTCCTGTTGGGCAGCTCTTTGGAAAGCAGCAGTTTTGGGGCAGTATCTGAGAGACTGGATTCAGGCTGATGGTGAAGATACCCCTGTTCTCATCCAGGGTGAGCAGCTGTAGGAGTCCTTTGCTTAAACTCACTCTGGAAGCTTTATCTAGGGAAAAGAGGCTCAAGAAAAGAGCTCTGAGCTGAAAGCAGGCTTGGGGCCTCTTACATGCCCAGTTCTTGGGGGCTGTCCTTCCTTCTACTTGGCTGGAGCCAGGCATTGGCAGCAGTGGCTCTGCTGAGCTGCCTGTCCACCAGGTCAGTCACCAAGCCACCCTGTGACAGTGGCCATGCATTTGTCCCAGTGCCTTTTGTCAGTCACAGGTGATCACAGCCTCAAGCTGGTAGGAAAACTTAACTGTATTACCAAGTAAAGCAGAATAAATCATACAATTCCATTTTAAGATTGAAAAAAATCCCCTTTTCCCTTAATTTTGTGTTGCAGTTAGCCTAGGACTTTCTTTTCCCTTGTGAAGTTGTTTCACTTGGTCAGTGTGCTGCCAGGTGGAGGGGAGGACCTTGCTCTGCTGGTGGCAGGTGATATTTAGTAAGAGCTGTTATTGCATTGTTTGCTGATGGTCTTTGGTTTTGTAGCTTGGTCCTGCTGAGCATTTGCCAGCCAGTGTGTCCAGGTGTCTGGGATGTCCAGGACACTTTACACCACCCTCCCTCTCTGAAGGAGGAGAAGGGAAATTGAAGTCTGAAAAGGCTTAGCTTTGTTAGATTTTTTTTAAAACAGAGTTTTGTCAACTTGGTAATTTTTTTGTATGTTCTTTAAAGTATCTCTGTTTGTATGTCTGTATATCTGTTTGTCTTATTGTCAGATACTCTTAATACGTGGAGTTCACATCCTTGTGGTGTCCAGAGCAGTCAAAGCCAAATGAGGTGCACAAGACAATGGTCTGTGCATGGGGATATGGTGCTTCAGCTCTGCCTTGTATTTCATGCTCAAGCATTGCTCTAATGTGCAGGAACCAACAACTTGAGAGTAGTTTTCTGTCCTGTGCCTTTGGGGAAAGCTATTAAAATGGGAGATGTTCTTTAGCTGTTAGGAAATGATGCATCAAACTGCGCTGAATGGAAAACTCACTCCACAGGAGGTAATTTTAGTAGCTGGTTCATTTTACTTCAGGGGAATCTGCATCTGGCAGATGAGGGAGGCAGTCCCTCGCCAGCCTGCTTCTGTCCCTGGGGTGTTAGAGGCTGGCTACTATTCCCAAAGCACTTAGGGCTCCCCAATAGAAGTGCAAAGTGTTGCTGTTACTATCCTGCCGCAAAAATAACAGACCTCGTAAAATTTTGTCAGGGGCCTTCCTTACAAAAGGTTTAATTGTGCAAGAAGGGCTGGCAATATTTATTTGCATGCAATTTCCTGCCCCAGGGAGCTGGAGATTGTAGGGGACAAAGGACAGATGAAGGGTTGGAGAAGGGAGGCGATTGATGGAGGTGACACTTGGCACACATCGTGCTGAGGCCGTGGGTTTTGTAGGGCTTTTTCTTCCTCCTTTCCTGTGCTGGTTAGTTTACTCACTGCCTTGTTTTGTGCTTTACTGCACATCCCATGTGACCTGATAATCTCTTACCATTCCCTTTTCCTAGCCCCTACCAAGGTCCTGTCACCCTTTCTGGCAGAAAAGAGACTCAGAAGTGGTTCTTGGAAGATTGTGTTCCGACTAATACCCATTTTCTATAATTTTGTCTATTGAACTTGGGCACAGGGTGCAGTCAGCATCTTAAAAAATATTCTAGCTCATGAAATTCCAACGTGATAGCAGCTCAAAGTAGTTATTTTGAATGGTTCTCTAAAGATGCATCTTTGTTTGGGGGATATTTTAAAGGAAGAGCCTTCTGTTTCTCAGCGTTAATGAAAAGAACATTTAACTTCGCTGCTATTTCTTAGGTAAACAAAAGCATGTGCATGTCCAGGGAGAACTGGGAAGGGTTTGTCTTTAGCCTACACACATGTTGTAGAGGTAAACTGTGGGAAGACCTGCAAGCCAGGTGTGTGGAGCATCACACCTTGCTCCTGGACAGTGTGTTGGCAGCAGCTCCGCAGAGACGTTCTCGCAGCAGCCTTTGCCTGGTGCCTCAGCACACGCATGCTGTGAACCATGTGCAGCTCGCTGTGTCCAGCACTTCTCATTTCACACTCACTAAGCATCAACTTGGAAAAATCATCTCTCCAGGCTCCTTGTTGAGGCTGTAATGTGCAAAGCAGAGTAGTAAAGCCTGAAGTTAGATTGTGATATGTAGAACTGGTGAATGGTGATGACATTTCTGATGCTCATCTTGGCTCTCTGACCCTTAAGACCATGTTACAGCTATCCCTTTGCCTTTTACTGCTGGATTATTCGTGTCAAATTTGTGTTGGGCTGGGGCTGTGCTGCTGGGTGGGAGGAGGGTTGGCTCTATTTGAAAGCCCCAGCACAACTGCCACACTTGGAAAATTAAAGTGTGTTTGGAGTGGTCTCTAATGGCAGCATCAATCTGCATAATAACAATGGTCTCCTTTTGCCTCCACAGAAATGGAAGCGGTTTGGAATTTGCAGAAGCAAGGTAAGGCTGTTGGAAGGGATAAATGAACGAAATTGCTCTGTCTGTGGTGAGGGGGGATGAATGAGAGCAGGTTTTCTCTGTGTCTGGAGATGCCTGGGTTCAGTTCTTCAGCTCCTGTGCTTTGTAGTCTGGATTTATCTCTGTTTCAGATGACTGAAAGTCAGGACAAAAAGCTTTGCTATGATGGTGAGCTGCTTGGAGAGAAGCAGGGTCTCTAGAAGAGCAATAAACCCAGTGTCAAATTAGATTTAATGACTCTTATGTGTATACAAAATTGCTTTCTATTTCTGGTGTCGGGTGTCGCATCCAATAATAAGTTTTAAATTCTGGTGTATCTCCTCAAGTCACCTGAGAGGAGATTTTTTCGTGGGAAGAGCTGTATGTGGAGACCTGTGTGCTGCTGTGGGGAGCAGGCTCTGCTCTGGGGGACCCAGCCTGGCCTTGGGGTGCCTTGGCAGGAGGGGGACATCCGAAGGAAAAATCTGTTAACAGCCAAGTACTTTGTGTTTATTTTCAGCCACAGGGCCTGAAAGTACCTTGTCCAAAACTTAGGATTCTGCTTTCTTTCCAGATCCCAAAAGGATAATCACTTATGATGAAGCCATGGATCGCCCGGATCAATGAAGGTAGCAAGACAAGACTGCCTGTTATAACCTTTCTGCAGCATTTGTGCTGTTCGTGGGGGACAAAAAGGCTTTTATGCTCCTTCTAAATCTTCAGTGCAGCAGAGGAACCATAACTAGAATCACAGGATAATATATACAAATATATATATAGTTATTTAAAAATGGCAACTGAAAGTAATTAGACTTCTTAAGGAATCTGAAAATTTATTTCAACGAGACTACACACGTGATTATTTAATCTCCGGTACTGAATAGATTTTTTTTTTTTCCATTTTTGTTTTGTTTTTGTTTAAAGAGTGAATGCAAGTGATTAAGGAATACAGACTCAATTACAAGCCCGGTTTCAAAGTTCCTGCTGTCGTCTACATGGGCAACAGCAACCCACTGGAGAGGCATTTCCACTTGACAAGGTTTCTGTTTCTTGTTCTGTGACTGTAGTGACACACTAATCACAGGGAAATCAGGATGAATCACCATCCTTCATCTCCTCTTTCCCTTCCACCTCCCCTGCTGTTTGGTTTCTTTTTTTTTTTTTTTTTTTTTTTCTTCTGATTTGTTTTCCATTGAATGCTGGAGAAACACCTTGAAGTTTGCAGAGTTCTTTTTTTTTTTTTTTCCAGAGAATTATAATCCACATGTTTTGCCAGGAGTTAAGCAGCAATCCTATGCTGGTGATATTGTCTTAAAAGGATCATTCTGCTGAGGGAAAGATGGTAAATACTGCAGTTCTAGGATGCATGGTGAAGTCACACAGTTGACCTGGCTCCTGTTACACGTTGGACTATTGCAACTGAAGAGTTATTTCATTTTAAAAGACAACGTGGAAAAATAAGCAATCTGTTTAGGCATTTAATATGGAGGAAAAAAAAAAACAAAAACAAAAAAACCCTACTGTTCCCACAGTTTAATGCCATTGTATTACTGGGAGCAAGAAAAAAAAAAAAAGACAAAAAAAAACTATCTTCTGCTTTCAACTGTAGGTGCTTCATATTTGCTCTGTCTGTCTCCTAACACTAAATGTGCTGGATTTTTTTCCCATTTTCATTGGAAAACTGAAGAGGAATTGAGTTCTGCTAACTTTCACCCTTCCTGAATTATTTTTTCTCTTAAAAAAATTTCAAAATAACAAAAAAATGAAAAAAGTTTAAAAAAAAGAAAAAAATGGGAATTTGAATCCTTTTCAATTTGTCCATAGAAGGCCAATGGCTGGGCTTCCTGCCCCTTGGAAATGCTCTTTTATATTTTAATGCAGTCTGTGTATTTCCGGGCTCTGCTTCTAATTATCTCTTAATAAAAATATATTTTATTACAAAAAAAAAAAAAAAGGAGGACTTAGGAATGAAAATAATAATTTAAAAAAAGTAAAAAAAAAATAATCCCAGGGAAAGGAAAGCTTCCTAGCAGTGGTAGGGAAGGCTGAGCAGAGTGCAGGCTCCAGCTGTGTAACCCCTCTGTCCCATTGCAGCTTGTGTAATGTGTCCCAATAATCTGGGGGTCAGGTAGTTTTTCTGGGTTTTTTTAAAAGGTGGAAAGTTCACAGGGTCCAGTGCAAGAGTGAGAAATGATTAAAGCAGAAATGGGTTTGTTGGCCAGCCCCAGCTCCCCAGGTACCCAGTGCTCATCATGGGTGTTGGTGGCCTAATCCTGGCTTTTCAAATCAGCAGCAGTCGGTGTCTCGTAGAATGAGACTGGACCCTCTGGGGCATTAGGAGGAATAGATAAACCCAAAATTTTGGAATGTCCTTTGTGCTTAGATGTGTCCATCAAGACATGGGGCTGCTGTCTGGTCACCAGAGGGTCCCACAGGGCTCCATCCTCAGACCATTTCTCTTCAACATCTCATTAACAATCTGGGTTCAGGACTCAAAGAGATACTAATTCTGCTGACACACCAAACTGTGAGGAACTATTGACACCCTCAAGGGCAGAGAGCCCTCAACAAATTAGAGATGGGCAATCACCAACTGTCTGAAGTTTACAAGGGTGAGTGTCAGATTCTGCACCTGGGATGGCAGCCCTGGATGGACTGGGAGGCTGGAGAGCAGCACCATGGAAAGGGAGCTGGGGCTCCTGGTCCATGGCCCATTGGATCTGAGTCAGCAGTGCCCTGGCAGCCAGGGGGCTCGACAATGTTGGGAGGCACCAGGCCCAGCAGGACCTGTCCTGCTCTGCTCTGGCCTCACCTCGAGCTCTTGGGGCAGTTCTGGGCACCGCAACATTAAAAAGACCCTTATTAGAGAGCATCCCAAGGAGGCCCTGAGGATGGGGAAGGGTCTGGAGGGGAAGCCTTATGAGATCACTTAGTTTGTTCAGCTGGAGGAGACTGAGGGGAGAACACCCTCCCAAGGGGCAGCAGGGAGGCAGGTACCAATCTCTTCACTCTCATGCCCAGTGACAGGGAGTAGCCTGAAGCTGAGTCAGAGGAGGGTTAGGTTGGATAGCAGGAAGAAGTTCTTCACCCAGAGGGTGGTTGAGCACTGGAACAGGCTCCCCAAGGAAGTGGTCACAGCACCAAAGTTGTCTGAGTTCAAGAAGAGTTTGGACAATGCTTTCAGGCACAGGGTGGAATTCTTGGGGTGTCCTGCATAGGGCCAGCAGTTGGACTCGATCCTGATGGGTCTCTTCCAACTCAGAATGTTCTATGATTCTATCGCTTTCTTTTTTTTTTTCTTTTTTTTTCTTTAGTAGGAGTATGTAGCATGTGGGTTTTTTTAATTGTTTTTATACTTTTAATAAGATTGTTCCTGAATGAGACACTTGAGTTCATGGTGGGACAATGAAACTGAAATTCTGTACCTTGTGTAAGACCCTCGCTTTCTGCCACGCTTAAACATTTGACTATGGATTGCCTACTCCATTTGATGTATCCAGAGCTATATAGTATAATACTGAATGTGATACTATATAGTCATCATGTATTGTATCAGTCCAGGTTCAGAAATGTGTGGTTGGCCAGTCGCAAATAGTTCTGTTTCACCTATAAACTTGTACCACCTCTGCAGGTGTGTGTAACTTTGAGATGCATAACATGTTTACAGATGTGCCCAACATCTAGTCCTCCAACGTTCCTATTTTTAATTCTGTTGAGTCTCCCAACTGCTTGCCAAAAGTTGGAATTGCCTCCAGCTCCCCTGCTGAAGAGCTGGGGCATTCCTGAGCTTTAAAGTGTTGAACAAACTGGATATTGGGGCTGGGAAAATGAAGGTGGAAGAAATGTTCTTTTTCCTTTTTTATTATTTTTATTATTTTCAAAAAGTTGAAGGCTAATAGCAAAGTTTCCAGTTTGTTTTACTGGCTTTAAGGCTCTGCTCTGTATTTATTTGCCTTGTGTAGTCACTTGTCGCCTTAAGGGCTGGGTTCCATTAAAAAAAAAGAAAAAAAAATACAAAACCACCCTGTTTTGCTTCCCTGGGGTCTGTGCTGTCCTGTACCCCTGCCCCAGGTCTGTGCTTGGGGCAGTGCAGGAGTTGAGCAGCACTAACCCTGCACCTCTAGAAAGGTCTGAGTCTTGCTGAATGTTTGAGGACTCTCATCTTGGCCTAGTCCAGTCTGTCACCTGAATAGTGAAAGAAATGCTGAGAGAAGCTCGGTTCAGCGATGGGTTGGGCTGGATTCCCCCTGATGCTCATCTCTGTGGCTTTGCCTCGCCAGCGGGACCCATCCAGAAACACCCTCGGCAGCACCTTCTCTGCTGTATTTCTGCCCATCCTCTGTTGAGATGTCTGTCTGTCTGTCTGTCTGTCTCCATGAGCTCCACGGCGTGTGCTCAGCGCTAAGCAGTTAGGAATTCCTCTCTCTGAGCTCCTGTAGCTCCAGCTCCCTGGTGTTTCTGGGACAGACAATTGCCTAGAGCCAGGCAGGACCATGGAAGGAAGTTCCTCATGCTGTCGTGTAACTCACCCTGTCGCTGTCTGCAGTCCTCCCCAAGTCCTCACACAATTCTTAACTGAGCACTTATTAAAAATATCTTAAGATTTAATCTGTTTTCTGATTATTTTTGTGTAAACTTATTAAAAAAAAAAAAAACAAAAAAGAAAAAAAATACAAACTGAAATTGAGCTGTGACTAATTTAGCACATTGAAATAACGATAAGGTGTTACTGCTAAGTCTCATGTTTTGTTTTGTTTTGTTTGACTCAGAGT
Organism: Molothrus ater; assembly: GCF_012460135.2. Classification (NCBI taxonomy): domain Eukaryota; kingdom Metazoa; phylum Chordata; class Aves; order Passeriformes; family Icteridae; genus Molothrus; species Molothrus ater. The sequence goes on along the minus strand of NC_050498.2, from coordinate 7,272,966 downwards.
ATTAGTACTGTAGCATAAACCAAATACAGCCTGGGAAGGGGAGCAGCAGCCTCCTGTCCTGGGTGTGCACCCGAGGGTGTCTGTGGGGGCAAGGAGCTGGCGGTGCGTGTGCGAGCAGCTGACCTGTGAGGAAGGAGAGCGAGCGTGTATTTATTTGTGCCATTGCTTGCATTACACTGAGCAAAGAAAGTTTTAAATCAAAACCCCTTCAGTATGTCTAGTATTGGAAAGCAGCACTAAGGGTGAGATCATGACCTATTTTTTTATTAGCTACGAAGATACTAATTCAGGTTAAGGCTTCTCTCTTGTTTCTGTTCCAGTTGTGAGTCCCTTTCCTCTGGTTCCCTTTCCTAGCTGGTTTTTTTTTTTTTTGGAGTGAGGATTCCTGCACAGGCAGGGGCTCTCTCCTTTCTCCTCTGGTCATTCCCCACCTCTCCTCCTCTGCCAGCAGGTTCCTTTGGGTGTGTCTTGTACAGGGTCTTGCGTAATAGAGACTGGAGTGTGTAGTGCCAGCCAAATCCAGCTTGGGATCTGCTTGCTTTTGGTGGATCATGGAGTGTTCATGTGCTCCAAGAGGTGCTTTTGCAGCTGCTCCATGACAGTGGTTTGGGGCCTTCAGTCTCTGCTCTCTCCCACTCCACCCATTTGGTGGATTGGCAAAGCAATGGCTTTCAAGCTTTGCTTGGAGTTTGGTTTTAGTTTAAACCCACCTCAATCCTCTGTGGAACCTGGTAGAAATCTCCTGTCTCTTTGACCAGTGGGTACCTCCAGGGCATGGATTCTGTCACTAACCCACTTCAAACCTTTCTGAGCTAGTAAATCCCACTTTTTGCCTTTCATAGCTGCTGTGGACTTCTTTGAAATGTGGAAAGAAACCCAATTCTCACTAGGTTGTGAGTCCAGCACCTGGGAGTGGGTGATGGGTGAGCCAGCTAGCTAAATGGAAAGGAAAATTGCTTCCTGCTAGGAAAAAAATAGGAAAAAAAGAGCTGCAAGTTGTGCTCCCAGTTGTGTGTGTAATTAGTGCTTTCACCTTCAAGGCAGTGTTACAATAACACCATAGTGTCCTTTCTGAAGTGGCCAGTGGGTGACCTCAGGGACATCTGGGAGTGATGGCATTCGCAGCCAGAGCTGCCAGTAGTTTTCCTGTGTGTCCAGGTTTTGATCTTGATTCAGTGAATTGCTGTGGGGTCCCAAGCTTTCAGGACTCTTGCCCTCTCATCCCTAGAAGACATTTCTGTCCGTCCATCAGTTGTGATTTTTCTTAGAGAGGCTGTTTACAAGGGAGCTCGTTGAGGTGGGGAGGAGAGAGAACAAGGAGGATTCACCCACTTCAAAGCTGCTGCACATTTTCACACTGGTGTGTAAGGCAGGAGAAGGGCTGGTGTGGTGGAGTAGCCAAGAAAGCCAGAGTAATTCTGGCTTTGGCCACCACCAGAGTGTTTTTCCATGTGGGAAAACCCTAGTGCACACAGCTGGGAAGCAGGAACCAGGGCTGGTGGGAAGGAAACCTCCATGGGCTGCCTTCCAGGGATTACAGAGCTTTAGAGGTTTGCCCAGTACATGTTATACTCCAGGGTCAGGCTGGCTCCTCTGTCCTGCCCAAGATCCTCTAAAGCAACAGGAGAGTGAAGCTGTGGATGTCTGGGGAGGTAAAAGAGCCCTGTGGTGGCCTCATGTCCTGGGCATGAGCCCATTCCCTGTGCTGGGACTGGAGCAAGAGTCCTGCCTGTGCCCTCACCAGGGGATGCTGAGCTGGATTTATCTTGACTGTTAATCAGAAAGCTTCGTATAACGTGTCCAGAGCTCTAAAGCCATTTTGTAAGATAGCAGTGTCCCTTTTCTACAGCCTTATTAATGAGTACAAGATCTTTAAAAAGAAGAAAACAAACAAACAAACAAAAAAAAGAATTGCTCATTTCTTTCTGTGGTATGAAACTTGTGTACTGCGAACTTCTGAACATTTAGCAAAAATACAACTTACAGGTTTCTTAAAAAAAAAAAAAAAAAAAACAACAAAAAAAAATCCCCAGCCTGTCTGCTTTCCATACGGTCTTTCCTCAGGTGCTAAATAAGGGTTCCAAAAATGGATACTGCTTTAGGAGTTCCTGCTTTATTCTTAAAATACATATTTTTTTGCTTAGGTGTTGTAAAGATATTTTAACAAGAATGGTTTTTTTTAATGTAAATAAGATTGTGTTTTTAATTTTTGTTTTATCTCCTTTTTGTCCATATTGAATAGTCTAATTTTCATTTTGAGAAGGACCCTCTTATGCCCTTCCCTGAAGACATTTCATTAAGTGTTGCTGCATTTAAGAACGAATCTACAACTGTTCATTGTCTTGGATTAATGCTGATGCTGCTGCTATAAGTAACCCTGAAAATAAGAATGTGTGATGCACTTTTGTTTTTCGTTTTTGTTGTTTTGTTTTAACATGACCATGTAGTTCCTCTGCAGATAGCTGAACCCTCCTGTAACACAGCTACTAACTGGGGGAGTGTAGGAACTGGGGGAGCTGGGGTGTAGGACAGAGGTGGACCTGATTTTGGTGCTGACCTATGGGAATTTCTATGCAAACGCAAGCAAAGGAGAACTCTTTAACTTGAGAGAACACTGTGCTTTTTTATTTTTTATTATTTCTTTTTCTTTTTCTCTCCTTCCTTTTCTCAAGCTGCTATTGGAAGGGTAGTGCAAATCCCTGAGGTTTTCAACTTCTCCTTCCTCCATGGCTGGTGATGCAGGAAAGGTGCCTGAGTAAATTGTAAGGTAGAAAAAACCTCAGTCAGCTCTTGTCTTGTCTCTGGTTTTAATATATTTGTTTTCTATTTGAATTTATCTATAGAAGGAAATTGCTCATCCCTAAAAAAGCTCTTTTGAATGCTTTGTCTCAATGTGCAGTTAACCAGCAGTATTAAGGGTTGCATGGCCTCCGTCCCACCCTTATCCCAGTGCTGGGGACCCACCAGCTCCTTCTCCACCTGGGGAGCACTCGCTACCTGGGCTTGGATGTTTTCCAAGAAAAAAGTGAGGTGAAGCCATCCACCCAGCCCAAACCTGCCAGTAAAAGGCTTAGGGAGCAGTGGAGGGAGGTCTCACTGCATCAAGGCACTTCTGTGAGGCACAGGCAGGTGCAGAACCTCTTCTCTTTATGGGTCACACCTGGACCATGGTGGGGGATGTGTACCCTGGAGGAGGAGTTTACTGGAGGGGAAAAAGGGATTTTACTTGACTATTTATAGAAGATCCTTTAGGAATATAAAGCACCTCTCTGCAAAGTGGGGTAAGAGTAAGGAAGGTCTAAAGTCGTGTAGGAAAAACACTTGGGGATTACAACTGCCTGGAAAATAGTCTACAAATACATAGGCCAGAGCTTTCTGCCTGTTTAGTTAGTTTTTTCTTTTTCAGACAGCGTTTGCTCTTTTGCACACCGAGGTGTGTGTGTACATCTGACTCAATGTGCCTTGCATGTGTGCTTAGTCTTTCTGGAGAGAGGTGGTGGGGTGTGAGCTGGGGATGTGGCCACAAGGGCCACTCCCCATCCACAGGGTTCCTTAGTGTCCCAGTGACCCTTGGGATCAAAATGAGAGCTGGACTCCAGCCTGTGTAGTGGCTGTCTTAGTTTGGGGATGATGTCCTGTGCAGTGGCACCTGTGACTTGGGAGGGGAGTGGGAGGGAGAGAAGGAAAAGCTGCTTCGCTCTTCTGCGGACAAAAAATCAGCATTGCCACGGTTCACCTGCAGAGCCAAAACATCCGAGGTCTGGAACCGGCTTTGCTGGAGTTCAGGCTCTCTGTGGCACCATGATCCCATTATCCAGGGAATTTATTCCCTGCCAGGTTGTGGTTCTTGTTTCTGTGGGGTTTACAAGATTTTTTTGTAAAGGAGAAGTTAAAACGCCTTGCTTGAAGTTAACGAAATCCAAACGCTTGTGTTTGCAGTCAGTGACTCAGAACTCCAAGCTGTGCAATTCTGGGTTCTCCATCTCCCGCCCCAGCGTGTGATGATTCTGTCCGAGTCTTTCTGTACTTCTGCCACAGTAAATGTGAAAGCTTGCTTGCATTATTTTTTAGAAATGCATTTTGCACACTCGGGTTTCGCTGAAGCTCCGTGAAAAGGTTAGTTTGAAGCAGATGAATAAAGCTATGCACATGTTTTGAAAGTTTAATTTGTGTCTCATTACCAGAAGTGACTTATCTGCCCTCTTTTGCATTCCTGTGCTGTCATTGCCTCCATTCTCTTCACCATCTCGGAGGGTATGATGTAAGGTGACAGTTCTTTGCTGACAGCTGTAGCAGAAAACTGGCGCTTCTTGATTTTTTTAGTAGCCTTTCTCTCTCCTTTGCTTTTCTCTGTATCTCTCTGTATAGCTATATAAATATATATATTATTTTTTTATTTTAAAGAGCCTACTTTAGTAGTTGAATCGGAGGGAGCGGGGTGTGCTGGCTTGTGTTTCAGATACACTTTGTGCTGTCGGATGAACCAGTGCCCTTTTTGTCTCCAGGGAGAGCGTGGTGGTGGCACCCACTGGTGTCTCCATGGGGACAGGGAGCCCCCACGCCAAGCAGCTTTGGGGAGGGGATGGAGACCAGTCCACTGCGCTGCAGGCCGGTGGCGTGGGCAAACTCGAGGCTTCTAATGACAAAATGAACCAAGAGGAATCCTACTGCTGTGTATTCCCACTGTGAGGCAGGAGGGACAGTGTTCCTCACTCTACCGCTGCGAGGCTGGAGCGAAGTCTGGGTTCCCTCCAGCCTCAGGGGTGAGAGCTTTATTTTGGTTTTGTTCTCATGCGTTAGGTGCATTGGGTTGCAGGTACCACCTTTGGAAACACGTTGCTTAGCCCAGAGCCTGTGTGCGGGAGAGTCGGGATTTTGTGACGGGAGAAGGACCCTGACAGCTTTCTCCTCCTGTTCCCTTCGCCATGGCAGAAATTTGTACTAACTTGACAGCTTTTTTTCATACAGAACAGGGCTGCTTTTCTATCTACCATCACACGTGTACTTACACACCTTCAGCAGCTTCCCAGCCTCTGAAGGTCCTCAACTTGTTTACTGGGGGGGACTGATGCCCCTCTCTCCCCCTTCCCTGAATATTTCAGTGTTAAGGGCGGTGCAAAACACAACCGTGCGCTTCGACTGCGAGCCGGGGCTGGAGGGATCCCTGCAGGCAGAGCTGGGCAGGGTCTGTCTCCTCTCCTGCCCCCCTTCCCCGTCGATAAGTTCTCATTTCGTTCCTGGTTTGTATTCCAATCGCTGCGAGGGGTTGTGCTCTACCTGCTCAGGAGCTGAATTACCTCTGACCTGCGGAGAGGGGCAGCCCCTCTTTGGTGTCGATGTTGTAGTGTGCGACCACACGGATCAGTAAAGTAGTCTTTGTTTCCTTCTCCCCTCCCCGGTAATTTCTGATTAGGTGAATGCACTCGGTGTGCCCAGCTGGAAAAGCGTTTTCCCAGTGGTGAGAGGATGGCTAGAGGAGTTTAGTGTAAAACCTGCTGTAGCTGTGTCTGGCGCAGCCCCTTGCGCTGGTGTGGGTGATGTCACGGACTGTAAGGATAGGTAATGTCCATGAGCTGTAATGGCATGATGTATCTTTACCAATGATGTCATACTTCACACTAAATGTTTAAGAAAAAAGAAAAAAAAAAAACAAAACCTTACCTGAAATTTTGTTTATTCTGCACCAACAGGTCTTCAAAATTTATCCAAATTTTATTATTTTATCAGGAAAAAAAAAAAAGAAATTTGTGTAGATCGAATACGTTAAGACAGACAATAAGTGATGTAAATTGTTGAATAAAAATTTTAAAGTTTGTGGGTGTCAGTGTGACTTTCTTTTTCACGTTTTCAAGGAGCAGCCTGGGTTTGGATCCTAAAGACCTGGCAGTGCTGGCCATAGTGCCCATGAGCTGTGTGTATGCAGGTGGGGTGGATCCAGGTGTCCTTTACTTTGTCAGGGGAAGCAGAGGGCAGGGAGGGAAAAAACCAAGGGTTTCTGTGCAGCAGTGGGGGTCTGAACCTCCCTCAGTGTGAGGCCCACCTCAATTCAGCCCAGCTTAAAATAAATAGGAAAGAGTCTGGTCCCTGCTCCTGTGATGGGGATGTGCAACCTCAGTCCCAAACACACGCCAGCGAACACACACCAAACTGATTTATCTTTTTCTTTCAGTCACATTTATTGGCAATTGTGGCAGTCGGTACCGTTTTGGGAGTGTTGTTCCATAAGCAGTGGCAGTACGAGAGGGGGTGGTTATTTCGGGAGGGGAGTATTAGCACCAAGAGGGAGCCGGTGAGCTTTCGAAACCTTGCAGAGATGTACTGGGAAGTGAGGAGCTACTGCTGGACACGCCTGATGGATTGGATCTGGGAGGTCTGGGCGTGTGAACCCCACTCTCTCCAGTGCTTGTAGTCTCCACCGTGGTGGTCAAACTCCAGGACGTACTGGTAGCCACGGTACCCGGGATACTGGTAGCACACCCAGCTGGAAGCAAAGGACAAAGAGGTAAGCAGGAGGGTTACAGAGTGTCCCCTTCCCATCGTGGTGGCGCAGTGATGGCAGCTTGTCCCTGCTGCTCCTGTCACTTACGCGCCACACTGGATCTTCATGGAGCCCACTTCGTTGTTGGCCCAGCCCATGGCCTGCAGCGAGGGGTAGTCATCAGCAATCTCCCACTGGCGGCCGATGAAGTTGTCTTTCTCAAAAATGGTGATCTTGGATTCCTTGTGATTCTGTGGGGGAGAGCAGGGGGTGAGGGAGAGGTGGTGCTGCCTCCCCAGCGTGGGTGAGAATGGCAGGGCTGTCACTCCCTATGGCATTACTCAGAGGGATCCTGGAGAGGGAGGTGTTCAGACCCTGGTTGGTTGGAGTTTTCTGGATGGCTGGGAGATGTCAGCTATGCCACAGCTACTGTCTCAGGCTGACTGTCCCCTATCTCTGGTCATGTACAGCTTGCCCAGAAATTCCCTCCAAAACTTTAAAAAACAGGACAGAAAGAGCAAACCCTGCTGGGGCTGCGGGGCTGAAGCACTGAGCCTGCCCCTTGTGTTTTCCCTTCCTAACCTCCCTGGCGTGGCCTGGGCCATTTTCAGGGGCTCAGAGCTCGGTGGGACACTCACAGCAGAGCAGACGGGGCGGAAGGACATCAGGCGCTCGATGTGGTAGGCGTTGCTGCCGCTCCAGGCGTCCCAGCGTGGGTACTCTCCCCTCTCCAGGATGAACTGCTGCCCGCAGAAGCCGGTGTGCTCATAACCGACCCAGCTGCAAAAACAGAGCCAGGGCTGCCAGGGCTTCCTGCAGCAGCTCGGGGCATCCTGCTGGGAGCTGGCAATAGGGGCAGGATGTAGGTGCAAGGGGGAGGTTGGGGTCTGGTCTCTCCCCACAGGTTGGGAGGAGAGGAAGCAGTGCTGGATGTGGGCAGAGAACCCAGGGAGGGTGAAAATGCATCTGGTGCTGCAGAGGCACCCACAGGGCATCCCTGGTTGCAGGGGATGGGGGAGGTGGGGAGATCCTGGGGTCCATCCTGCACAGGTGGCTCTTCCCCCTTGCTGCTCTGTCATCATTTATGCAGACCAGCATCATTTCAGGATGCCCCAGCTGCCCTTCCTCCCAAAGGCCTCATTTCTAACTTGTTTCCCAATTACAACCTGACACTGCTGGAAAGAGCTGAATTCCCGATGCCCACAGCAGGCAGGGCCCATCTGGCTCTGAGCAGAGAGCAGGGACCTATGGCCTTTCCCCTTTCTGCCTTCTCCTCTTGCTGAAAACAAACAAGGAGAGGTGAGTGGGATGCCTCCACCCTGCAGGACACATTTTGCAAGCCCTGGTGCTGCCCACACAGCACCTGCCTGTCCCCAGGGTGGGGATGTCCCCTTGAGGAGACTGGGGACAGAGCCACAGGCAGAGCGGGGAGACAGAGCCTGGGCTGAGGGTTGGAAGGTGAGTGGCACAGGCTGTGCAGTGCATGGATCCTCTGCTGACGGGGTACAAAGGGTGCTGAGGGGGTCGAGGGTTTCCTGCCACTGACCCAAACTGAGCCCCAATGCCATGTCCTGCAGCTAGCCCGCCCTGTGCAAGGTGAACAGCCTGATTAGGAGCAGTCAACTGGAGCAGGGAGCTGATTACAGCGTGAGCACGCACGCTGCTGTAATCCCATTAGCATTACACGTCCTAAAGATAGCAGCACAAATCTGTCTCGTCTGCTCCCCGCCCCGGCGGGATGCGCACCGCGGGGACCGCTCCCAGCACTCCGCCCCTCCGAGCTGCTCGGGAGCTGCTTTGCCTGTGCCAGGGAAGGTTCCCGTGCGCAGGGAGAAGCCCAGCTCTGCTCCCTACCCCTCTCAGCACTGGAGAAGCTGCGGGAAGGTTCTGCCCTGGTCTAGGAAGCTGTTCAGTGGCAGGGAAAGCACAGGGCACAGCAAGGCTGGGCCCTGGGCAAGAGGTGGTTCTCTAGGGCTGGTGCTTCAGGATGGGGACCAGGCTAAGCCAGGCCACTGAGCACTGACCCTCTCTGCATCCTTGGGCAGCAGCCCTCCTCCAAACCTGACTGGTCCAGCACTGCAGGAGGCAGTTTTGGGTGATGCCAAGGGTGTTGCGACTGTCCCCTGGCCCTCTCCCTGTATCAGTACTGCCTGGGTTGGGCTGCTCTACCCTGGCAGGGTGGGATCCTCCATGCCTGGCTTCCCTTGGCTGTGGTGTTTGACTCCAGCCAAGCAGAGCGGGGACAGCTGGTCCCACTCCACGCTTGGGCACCCCTCTCCCTGCCTGGGAAAGCACCCCCTCCGCTGGCAGCTGGGTACTCACGCGCCACATTCCACCTTCAGGGAGCGGATGTTGTCGAAGCCACATTCCATGATGTTTGGACAGGCCGAAGTGAACTCCATCCTCTTGCCCTGGAAGTTTTCTTGGTCGTACACGGTGATCTGGAACGGAGAGCGAGCTGCCGAGTTGGAAACTGCCCAGCAGTGGCCCCAGGCAATTCAGCGCCTCTTGGAGACGGACGGAGGGTGGCTCCGTCAGGGAGAGAGCCAGCGGAGGCTGCAGCGGGCACCCTCTGGGCCGGGACATAGCCCCGCACGCCTCCGCATCCCTGCACTGCCGGCCCCGCCACGCCCTGCCTTGGTGTCGGGGGAGCCGCAGGCTGGCCCCCGCTCCGCTCTCCTGCTCACCCCTGCGGAGATCAGTTCCCGGGGCAGCGCTGCCGTCCGGAGAGAGGAGCGGAGCCGTTCTGGGACGGGCGGGTGGCAGGGCTGTGGCTGGCGGTTCTCCCGGCCTCTGCTCCGAACGCTCTAGGGCAAAGAGGATTAACGGGGGAAAGGGCGAGGGGCACCTCCCTGGGGGGCTGCGGCTGATGCTTTCCTCTCCCGCGACAGCTCCAGGCTTCGACGGGATGATCCTCACTTGTGCACGGGATGCTCCTCACTTGTGCACGGGATGCTCCTCACTTGTGCACGTGTTTCTCCTTTCCCTCTTGGCTCCCTCCTGGACCAGTGGCCCTGCGGCTACCGCCAGACCCCTTGGGGCTGCTCCCCACTTTGCTCCACAGTGCCCACTGCCCATGCCCACCCTGTCTGCATGGACAGGGGAGGGCGAACTACAGCCGGTGGTTTTTGGGGACTCTGTAACTGCCTGTCACGGGATGGCTGGTAAGAACAGGGCACAGCTGGCCCGGGGCACTGTGAAGAGCCTTATGAAAAACACCCGGGAGGTATTTGAGCAGGCAGGAGGCACATTCCCATGGGCAGAGGACAGGGGTGCCTGTTCCCTGTGCTCATCCCTGCCTTTCTGCCCACTGAGCAGCTTTCCTGGCCCCGGAGGATGGGCTTTGCCCTTCTCCCTGTTCCCTACCTGCACACATAAAGGTGAAATACAGGGACTGTGAGGACGTACCTTCCACGGGCCCATGGGAACAGGCAGAGGGTTTGTCTGAGCCATCTTTGCTGCTGCTGGATCGGTGTCTGGAGAAGGAAGGAAAAGCCATTTTTACCACATCATGTCCCTGTGCATCCCCCCCTTGGGGACAGCTCTGTGCCTGCCACCCACAGTGCCTGTTCAAGGACAGCTGCCCCACTTCAGGGGACAAGCCACACCAGCTGCAGGGAGACCCCCTTGCCAGCCCCAGTCTGGGGACACACTAGGGGGCTGTGGGACACATCCAAAGCAAGGTGCTCTCTTCTCACCGCTGCAGTGCCCCTTCCCTCCTCCCTGCCATGGCATGGAGCCTGCACTCCCACCAGGGCATAGTGCCCAATCCCCCTTTCTCCTTCCCTGAGGCCAGACCACCACTAGGAAAAACAGCCCTGAGCCAGAGTAGGGGCCTTCAGTGGGCACGGGCTGCCCTGTGCCTGGCAGTGTCCAACAGACCCGCCTGGTCCCCTCTCCCTGCCCGGTGTCCCCTGGGAGGCACGGTGGGCTCCCATGGACAGCCCTGGCTAATGGTGGGAGATGCCAACCATGCTGGTGGATGCCAGCAGTGGGATGCCCTGCTGTAGAGGGGCTCTCAGCCCCCCCGGCTGCCAGCGGGGACGTGTGAGCCTGTCTTATGCCACAGAAAACAGCAACAGTCCCTCTGGGTGTCTTTTGCCACCAGGCAGGAGGAAGGGTGCCTGCCCAGCCGGCTGGCAGCAGAGGGGTGAGGTGGGAGAGGTGCGCATCGGTCCAGGACTCACCTAGCTCAGGCGGTTACTGCTGCTTCGCCCATGTAATGTTTGCCTACTTCAGCGGCTCAGCTTTTATAGGGTACTGCTGGCCGGGAACCGGTGCCAGCGTTTGCAGAGCTGTCAGCACAATGCTTGCTCTGGCATTGTCCTGCTGATCCCAGGAGATTTCAGCTGCTCATCCCCATGGTCTGAGCCACATTCTTAGGGAAAAAGAAAAAAAATTTGATAATAAAAAAAAAAAAAAAAAATCGGGGCGGCTGTTTGCACAGATAATCTTGGGCACAAATGACTCAACGATTTGACCGCACTGGCATTTTCCAGGGGCAATGCACCGCGCCGTCACGGGGTGAGCCTGGGGGCTGGCCTGGCCCTGGCGCCAGTTGGCACCGTGGGGACGGCGGGGACACCTCCCCGTGAGACCCTGCAGGTGGTGGACTCGGCAAGGTCTCTACCAGGCACTGTCACTTCACTTCACCACCGAAGGCACGTTCCCTGTCACCGTGTTGGCGTGGACACCCTCCAACCATCACGGGCGAGGAAGGCTGGAGGTGAGAACTGGCGTGGCCCTGGCAGACACGTCCCCACAACCACACCGAGCCCCAGCGCTCCCCACAGCGCTGCCACCACCACAACCCCACACCCGGGACACCTGCCATGGCCTTGGGGAGGCTCAGCCCTGCGGTCACCCCAGCCACGAGCCCCACAGCCCCTTCCTCAAGCGGGGCTGCCATGGGGCGGGTGCTGCAGGCCCCGGGGCACCATGGCGGGCACAGCCCGGGCCGTCGGGGGTCACGAGGCGAGCGTGGCGGCTCGGGCTGCTGCCTCAGCGCATGGCTGCCAGCACAATGCTCGCCCGCGTCTGACTGCCCCTTTTGTCTCCCCGCTGGGCAGGCGCGGCCGCACAAAACAAAGCGCCCCGTCAGCGCTGCCTGCGGCGGGGCCTGGCGCCCGGCCCGGGGGACCCTGCGGGGACGCGCGGCGGGGTGGCACCCGCCCAGACGGGCCTGCTGGGGCTCAGCGGGGTCCTGGGGGAGCCCCGCTGCGGGCAGGGCATTGCCCTGAGGGGGGAAAGCTGGCGTTTGTGGGGTTCTTCCCCTCGCTGGCTGCTGCGGGATGGGGATAGGGGTGGGATCGGTGTCACCGCGGGGACCACTGTGACACAGAGCCGTGGGGCTGCACCCCCGAGGCCTGGCTCTACAGGTACCAGCATATCCCAGCAAAATTTGGGTCAGGGAACGGAAAAGGGCAGGACCACCTGTGCTCTGCAAGGTGCCAAAAAGGGGCTGGTGGTGGGATGCTCCTGCGAAGCCCACCCAGCGCACTCCCTGTGCAGCTCTGGGGACATCCCGGCTCAGGGGGGAGGTCAGCTCGGAGCTCGCCCTCCCGCTCGCTCCAGCCCCTCGGACCTGCCCTGCTCACGGCTGCGGCCACCCCAGAGCGTGGAGGCTTTGCCAGGAGCCTGGTGCCACTAGAGGGAGAGCTCAGCCCGAGCAGGATGGGACACCGCCGGCGCATGCGGCTGTGCGTGGGTGTGTGGCACTGCACGCCCCTCTGCACCCCGCGCAGGCACCTGCCTCCCCTTGCACCAGGAAAACTGACTCTGGCTGGAAACCACCCCAGAGCAAAGCCTGGAGCTGGCAGCCACCCCAAACCAGGGGCAAGGTGGGGGGAAAGCCCTGCCTGCACAGCCCACTCTGGTCATGGCCAAGGGTGGGTCACTCTCAGCAGATAACAGGACCCCAGTATGGCTCAGGCTGCTGTGGACCCCCCAATCCCTCACCCTGCTGGTGGGGCAGGTGTCCCCCCCCGCAAGGACCTGGGAGCACAGCAGCAAGTGCCTGGGGAGCCAGTGGTGCTGGCGGGTCCACAGGTTGTCCAGAACAACTGGTTTTTCTAGATCCAAGAGACTATAAAAATGCAGTGACCTATTTAGGGAACCCCGCGGTGCTGCAAAATAGATGCTTCCCCTCCCATCCCAGCTCTGAGCCCTTGCCCTGGCCAGCCATGTGTGCCTGCCAGGGGCACACAAAATGCCACTGGCACCGGAGCTCTGTCTTCCTTCTGCACAGAAAACCCTGGGCAACACAGAGAATTTCCTTGGATGTGGGATTTGCTGGTGCCTGGGGAACCCTCTGCCAGGGAGAGCTGCTCAGGGCAACCCAACCTGTTTCTGACAAAGCCAGATGGGATCATGTGGACAGGAACAGCTGGTCAGTTTGCTGGAAAACAAAGGGTGTTTAGCTCTGGGGATGCAGCAGGAGAGTGGCCCCAGTGGGTGGCTGAGGGTGGTAGAGCTGTGTGGCACTGGGGACCCTGTGCTGTCCCACAGCTGGGCAGTTCCAACCGGCATCAGCCCATCACCACCTGCCCAGTGTGATAAGGAAGCAGGAGCTGCCACAGGCTGTAACTGGCTGTTCACCCGCCTGTGCTGGGGAGCAGGGCAGAGCTACAGCCACACAGGGGTCCCCCTCGCCACCGCAGCTGGAAAACCCTCCTGAAAGCTCAGACAGGCTCTGCTGCCCTTCCAGATCACTCGACCCCATCCCTGCTCTCCGGATGGCTGCAGCTCCCTGCACTTGGTGCCACGTGCCTGGGACAAAGGACAGTGTGACAAAAGCAGGCAGCTGTGCTCACTGCCGCCGTCCTCCGCCCTGCAAGGGCTGCATCTCCTCCACCACTGCATGCCCAGCACAGGGCTCCTTGCACAGCTGCCAGCTTGCTCTGCCATGCCCCATGTGTCCTGCCCTGCTGCTGCTGTGGGGCTGTGTCCTGGGCTGTGGGCTGGAAATCAGCCAGCTTTACCACTGCGAGGGAGTGGGGCTTGTGACACCCAGACAGGTGTGTCCCAGGAGAGGCTCACAGCCTGATGGAAGGAGAGCCAGGACCACACGACTCAGCCAGGATAGCAGCAGGGGTTTGGAGAGAGTCCCCTTGGGCAGGGGACTGTCCCTGTCATCTCTTTGAGCTTCCCAATCAGAAATCGAGCACTGCCTGAAAAGTGCTTTTGGAAAGAGCTTGTGGATGCCTCTCTCAGGGTTCCCTGTTCCCAAAGCCCCACTGCAGCTTCCCTGGGCCCAGTTGCTCCCACACCCCATAGGAAGGGAGGTTGTCCCAGCACTGACATGGCAGGGCTTATCCTGAAACCATCTGTCCCAGGATTCTGACTGTATGTGACCAACCCCAGTGTGACGTCCCAAAGCTGGACATCAGTGGAAGGGGTGGAACAAAGACTGTGCCGCTCTCGCTGCCGGGTGTGTGGGAGATGCTCATTTTGTTAACCCTGGGCTGTCTCCTGGGCAGAGCAGCCACTGTCCCACAGTCAGTCCCTGACTGTCAGGCTGACAGCCCTCGCTGGGGACAGGTGCTGTGGGAGAAGCTGCAGAATGGCTCCTCAGGCAGCTCTGCCATGGCCAGCTTTGTATTCCCTGCACTGGAGCCAGCAGGCACCCATCACCCTGCTCGGGCCGGCAGCCTGGAGCCTTCCCTGTCTGGATCCAGTGCTGTTCCCGATGGGATTCTTCCCAAGAGGAGAACCCCAGGAGTGTGTGTGTGCATTGTGCGGTGCACGGAGCTGCGTGTGTGCACAGTGCGAGCTCACAACGTGTGAGTGTATGTGAGGATCGGGCGGTGTGTGCGTGCGGGCAGTGCCGGATGGACGGGGTGTCACCGTGTCACACCGGGGGTGTGCACACACCGTGTGTGCGTCCGCGGGGGTGTGCGGGGTCACCCCGGTTCGTGGGTGTGCGGGGGCGGTTGCGCCGGTACCGGCTGCGGCCGCGGCTCCGCGCGGTGGTTACAGCCGGGTTGCGGGTTCAGCGGGGTTCTCGGGTGGGCAGGATCGCTCCTCCGCCCCGCTCCGCTCCTCTCGGTGCCGAGCGGAGCCGCGCCCGGCGCGGCGGGCGGCGCGCGCAGAGCCGGCAGTGCCCGCCCCGGTGCGGGGCCGCCCCGCCCCGCCCCGCCCCGCGCCGCCGCCGGGGCCCGGCACCGCCGCCGCCGCCACCGGGCCCCGCTCCGCCGCCGCCGCTGGGTGAGTACCCGCCGCCATCCCACCGGGACCGGCCACCGGCCGCCCGCACCGCCGCCGGGGCACCGGCACGCACCGCCCGCCGCGCCGGCCGGGCCGCGGCTGCATCGCCCCCCCGGCGGGCCGGGCCGGGCCGGGCCGAGCTCAGCCGTGCCCGTGCCCGTGCCCCCGCGGCGTTGCACGGCCGCTGTAGGTGGGTGGGTGGGTGCGGACCCCCTCGGTGCCGCCCCCCGGTTGCGGGGTGCGGGCGTGCGCATGGCCCGCTCTTGTCTCGCAGCGCCTGTGCAGCCCCCGGTGTCACTCGTGTGCGTGTTTGCATGTGTGTGTGTCACCTTGTGCGCGGTGTGTTTCTGCGTACGGTGTCCCTGTGTGTTCCCCCTGCAGGATGCCCCGTGTCAGGTGCTCCGGTGTTGGGTACCCCAGCATCTGCTGCAGGGCTCCCAGGGAATGCTTCCAGGGAGAACCCGCTGGCCTGGGCCTTTCCCACACCGCCAGGGAATTGCATCCAAAGGCATTAGCCCGGCTCGCCGCTAACCACATCGCTGCTGGGGCCGGTGCCACTGGCACCTGAGCCACCTTTTCAGAGTGACAGGGGTGGGTGGCACTCAGCGAGCTGCTGTGCTGGGGGTGGTGGTGGCTCGCAGGGCTGTGGCCAGCCTGTTAATTTTCCCAGAGAGGAATATATGGAGCATCGGGCGAGGGCTGGGACGCGCGTCCCTAAATCGTGTGGTTTTCAGCCGGCCTGTGAGATGCAAATTGTCTGGTCAGCGAGTGCCAGAGCTAAACTTAGGGCAATTACAGGAGAGTGTGGGCACATGGCAGTGTATTCCTACACCCCAAGGCTGGCTCTGGCACTGGGGGACCTCTGCCCACTGCCCCATCCCAGCTCCCATTGGGATCTGGGTGTTCCCACAGCACCTGCATCAGCCCTGGACTTTGCCCCTGACGAGCTGTGGCTCGGCCCTTCACCTTTGCCGTGGGCCGGGCCATGCAGGGCGCCAGGCTGTGAATTCGGGGCCAGATAAGGGTGATGAGGGAGCTGTGTGCCCTGTGCTAACGGGGCTGCAACCCACCTGACCCCTCCAGCTGGTCATGGAACCATGTCCCACCTGGCAGCCCTGCCAAGATCCTGCCCCACTACCTCTGGGTCTATCCTGTAAGACCTCTTGAGCTGTGTCATTCCCCAGCTTTGGGGCGAGGCAGGTGCTTGCACCCCATGCACCCTCCTGGCCTGGGGTGACCCCTCATAACCAGTCTGGGTCCCCTTTGCTGTTGGACATGGGGTTCCTGCAGCAGGAGGGCCTGAATCCTGCTCTGGGGAGAGCCTGGTAGCACATCCTGGCTGTGATTCAGGTAGATCCGGGATTGTTTTCCTCTTGACACATTCCAGCATTGTCCGTAAGGGAAGGCACTGCAGAGGGATTTGGAAACCCCCTAAACTTCCTTGTTCTGTGGAAAACTTGTGTCCAGCAAGGAGCCATCACGCATGTCAGCTCTCACTTGCCCTGCATAGGAGCTGGCCTGGCTGCTGGGAATCGCTGCCAGCAGCTCCTGTTCCCTGGCACGGCATCATCCATTCCTGGCTGGGCACAGCCAGGCCATGAGCTACCCCAACACCGTGTGCCCAAGGAGGGGACAGCCACCAGCTCGTGTGCCAGAGTGGTGTGGGAGCAGAGCCCTGCTGCCGGCATCAGGGAGCAGAGCAGGGAGGGCAGGCGACCGTGAAACTTGCCGTGCAGGTCCCTGCGCGGGAGCGTGTCGGACGAGATTGCGTCTCGAGGAGGGAAGGAGTGGCTGGGAGTTTCAGTGAACGCCTTCCTCCCTGCCTGCAACTCCCCAGCGCCCTGGCAGGGCCACAGGGGCTCCTGGCTGTGCTGGGGGGACATGGAGGAAGGTGCATGCAGCTCCTGCTTGGGTGGCTCAGAGAGGATTTTGGCCTGGGGAGCGTTGAGATGTGTCTCCCTTTCTGCCTTCTGGCCCTTCCAAGGTGATGTTCTCATCTTTGCCAGCCCAGTGTCACAGCAGCATCCTCGCGTGCAATCCCAGAGTGCCGGCGGGTGCCTCTCCCTTCCCTGTCAGGGCTCATGCACGCCTGGCCGAGGGGAGTCCTGGAGCAAGCCCGGGCTGAGTCAGGGAAGGCGCGTTGGGTCTGAATCAGAAATTCAGGAGCCGCTCGGCAGCACCTCCTGCTCACGGCGTCGGGCTGCACCCATCCGTGGCGGGAGGCTGCTTGGGGAGAAGGGAGCAAACCACAGTGGCATAGCACACGGGCTGGGGACATCAGTGCAGGGCGGATGCTGCGGTGCTTTCCCCAGCCCACAAAAGTCCTGTGTGCCTGCCCCACTGCTGCCTATTGTGGCCCTGAGTGGGGCACACGTGGCTGCGGCAGTGGCCGCCAGTGCTGCCTGATTAGTGATGCGGCTGGGAACGCTGTTCCCCCTTTTTGTTGAGCGTACAAAGGCTGGGAGGCAGCCTGTGTGCCGGGAGAGAAACCACCGAGGACAAAGAGCGCGCTGGCTGCCTGTCTCCTGGCGCCCTGGCTCTAACCAGCACCTGCCTGGCGACTGGCTTTGCTCCCAGGGGACCCCCAGGAAGGATCCCTGCAGCTCCCTCCCTGCCCCAGGTGAGCACTGGGTGCTGCCAGGGGTGCAGCCCTTTTGTGCAGCTTCAGGGATGCCCTGGCAGCTGTGGTAGCAGTGGCATGTGGCACACAGTGGGGACAGGAGCAGGTGCAGGTTCTCTCCCTGCCATTGTCTGTGCTGAGATCCTGGCAGAGGGGAGCAGGCTCCAGGATGGCATGGCTGTGGTGCCCTTTGTGGCAGCACCTGCTGTGGGTCATGAGAAGGGGCTGTGCTGTCCCCTGGTTCAGGGCAGTGATCACCCCACAGCCAGCAGTTCTGGGAGAGGAGAAAGGAAGTGGGTTGTTTTCATATGTTTTGAGGCCATGCCCTGCCCAGGTCCTGCTGTGGGTCTGGGTAAAGCCCCAGTTGCTGCAGGGAGGGCAGGGCAGCCAGAGCCCTGGGCTGGGTGGTTGTGGGCACAGCTGTGGCAGCCCTTCTGGCCATGGCCAGGAGCCTTGCAAGCCTGACCTTGTCCCTCAGGCTGCTTCACCTCACTGCCTCAGAGGTATCACACACCCAGAGCCAACACTGTGCCATGGCTTGCAGGGCTCTGTCCTCACCTGCCCTGTGGCCAGGCCTCTCCTGGGCACGTGTGCTCCTGTCCCAGCCCCGAGGGGCAGCGAGGTTCAGGGAGTTCCCTGCTATCCCTCTATGGCTTTGTCAAGAGGAAAACGGGTTTCCCTTGTCCCACTGGGTGTGTTCAAGGGCAGTGCAGACCATGTGTCCTTGCAGGGAGATGGTCCAGGCAGTGATGGTGATGCAGTACTGATGCTGTGCTGGAGCCAAGGTGCAGCTTGGCACAGCACAGCACATCCATGCACCCCAGGCAGAGCCTGCACTACCCATCCCTATGGCTGCCCAAACTTCATCCCCACACCCGTCGAAGAGCTCTAAAGCAGATACTTCAAACATGGGGAGCTTTCCTGTCGTCCTTTGTGCTGAGGTTAAGTTCCTGTGCAGTTTCCTGCCCTGTTATATATAGCTGTCAGCCCGTCCTGCAGGCACTGCCAGCCGCCTGCTCCACTTTGGAGTTGTTTATCTGCAGCCCAAGCGCTCGATGGAGGCTGAGGGGGGGCTACCAGTTACCCCAGGGGCAGAGGAGTGCCACAGCACCCCATGCAGGGTGAGGCTGTGGGTGCCCCCAGGCACTGGGTGTCCCCAGGCACTGGGTGCACGTGGAGTTTTCCAGGAGGGAGCTGGGTTTTCTGCCCAGCCGCGGTTTTCCCACTGGCACTGGGTGCTCCCCCCGCTCTGCATGGGATGCCCAAATGAAAGAGCCACTGTTCCTGGAGGTCGCCGGCAGCGTCACGAGCCTCTGCGTCGCCCTGGCTAAAATTAGACACTTATCAGTGTTGGGAGGGATGTGATTTTACAGGTTCCTGTTTATTAGAGCAACCTTCGCTCCAGGCCGTGTTTCCGGCTCCTCCCTGGTGGGGATTCTGCCCACGGCAGCCCCTGTGGTTTGCGGTGGCCAGAGCCAGGATGAGCAGCAGAAAGGCCTCTGTTTCCTCAACAAGGGGCTTTTGAACAGCAGGCAGGACGTTGGTGGCTGAATGGGATGGGGGTTTTACCCTGGGGAGTGTCCCTGCCGGCAGTAACTGCTGCAAAAGCCACCAGGATATTTTCTTCCCTGCCCACCCATGCTGCTCCAAAACTGCTCCTGAGCTGCTGAGGGTCTTGCCTGCAGTCAGCCCTAGTGCCAGGCACTGCCAGGCTTCTGGGCTTCTTTTGGGGGCAACCCTGGGGGTACAGGGCCATCCCTGTTGCATCCCTGGGGCTTGATGCCCAGCCGGGGTGAGGACACATCGACTGAGGCAGTCTCAGCCCTGTGGTGCTGCAATCCCCAGGGAGGGTGGGAATACTGGAAGATGGCCCAGGGGCTGGGGGTGGCAGCTGGCGTGAGCAGTGGGGTGGATGGAGGGGTGGTGGGTGGGTGCTGGCCGTGCTGCTCTCTGATGGCACCCTTCCTGTCTGTCCTTCTGCACAGGCGGCTGTGCCGTGACCGGCGCCCCAGCCCAGTGCCCTGCTGTGGGGGCAAGAGTGCCCCAAGCCTCTATCCACCATGTTCAACCTGATGAAGAAGGACAAAGAGAAGGATGGGGCCCGGAAGGAGAAGAAGAAGGAGAAAAAGGAGCGAATGTCAGCAGCTGAACTCAAGAGCCTAGAGGAGATGAGCATGCGCCGGGGCTTCTTCAACCTCAACCGTGCCTCCAAGCGGGACTCCAAGACCCGCCTGGAGATCTCCAACCCCATCCCCATTAAAGTGGCCAGTGGCTCCGAGCTGCACCTCACAGATATTGACTCTGACAGCAACCGGGGCAGCGTCATCTTGGACTCAGGCCACCTGAGCACGGCCAGCTCCAGCGACGATCTCAAGGCGGACGATACCAACTTCAAGGGCTCGGTGCTGCAGCGAGCAGCCAAGTTTGGCTCCTTGGCCAAGCAGAACTCCCAGGTGATTGTCAAACGCTTCTCCTTCTCCCAGAAAAGTCGGGATGAGAGTACCTCCGAGACCTCCACGCCCTCTGAGCACTCGGCAGCCCCCTCCCCTCAGGTGGAGGTGCGCATGCTGGACGCCCCACTGGACAAGCAGGGGGTTCCCCCCAGACAGCCCTGCACCCCTCCTGCCGCCTCCCTGCGTGCCAGGGTGCCGGAGCTCATTGGTAAGAAGTTCCCTGTCGAGCTTCGGCTGCCCGCCCTGGTGCCCCCCCAGCCCCCCACCCCACGGCAGCTGGAGCTGCAGAGGCGCAACACGGGCGATTTCGGCTTCTCCCTGCGCCGCACCACCATGCTGGACCGCGGCCCCGACGGGCAGGTGTACCGGCGCGTCGTGCACTTCGCCGAGCCCGGAGCCGGCACCAAAGACTTGGCCTTGGGCTTGGTGCCGGGAGACCGGCTGGTGGAGATCAACGGGAGGAACGTGGAGAACAAATCCCGGGATGAGATCGTGGAGATGATCCGGCAGTCGGGGGAGACGGTGCAGCTGAAGGTGCAGCCCATCCTGGAGCTGAGCGAGCTGAGCCGCTGCTGGCTGCGGGGCGGCCAGGGGACACGCCGTGCTGCCTGGGATGTGAGTAACGCTGTCCCCACCACGGGCACTGCCAGGCCTGGGTTCTGCCAGTGCCAGCATCCTCGTGGGGGTGGTTGGGTTGGCAGGGGCTGTGGGAAACAGCGGGTGCTGGGGCTGCTCCAGCCAGGATGCACAGGGAGGAGCGGGAGGCTGTGGCAGGGATGCAGCAGTGATGCATCAGGTCTTGCAAATCATCACCGGTGGGTTTTGCCCCCCAAAGTGCTCAGGGTGCTGTTGGGTTGGGTTTTCCTCCTGCTAGAGGAGAGCCCAGCTCTGCATTGCCTGCGGGAAGTATGTCCCCATATCTTTGCTGAGTGAGCACAGTCCAGCTGAGAAGGGAGCTTTGCTCCTCACTGCCAGGAAATTCCAAAGGCTACTTTGCTGAAGGACACTGCTTGCTCCACTGCCCACGCTGGCGTCCCCCACAGGGATCCTCCCTGGGGACTGGGGCAGGCACACAGTGTGCCAGGGGCTGGGAGCTGCTGCCGGCGTGCACAGCCCTGCGTACACAGCTACTGCTACTGCTGCTGCTGCTGCTGTATAAATAGAAACTTAATGGCTGGGTGACCCACATCCCTCACGCCTGCTGCCCGGCACTGCTGACCCTGCCGCAGGCTAACCAGCGTCCTGGCCAGCTGGCACCCCAGCAGAGCCCCCCAAACACCAGCATCCTGCAGGGCTGGACCCCCTCTGTGGTGGCAGGGGGTGCAGCAGAGTGGTGTTGTTTAGCGGATAACTGGACTTGTTTCGTGTATTTTTAAGCCTTCCTTGGGGGAGGAGGGTGCCTGTGCCTGCAGAGCAGGTTGCCTGCACTGGGGAGAGCCACAGTGTGCGTGGCGAGGCCCTGTGCCTGCGGGTTGGTGGGCAGGATGGAGTGAGGGTGAGCACGGGGCTCCATGTGCTCCTCGAGCAGATGCCGGCGCTGCGGGGTGGAGTCTGCGCCAAGCCAGAGCGGTGCCTTTCCCGCAGCTCCTCCTGGAGCCCTGCAGGCGTCAGCGGGCACTGCTGCCTGGATAACCCCTGGTGGGATAGCCCTGTGTGAACACCTGCATAACCCCTGGTGTGTGGACACTGGGCATGACTGCCTGGATAACCCCTGGTGGGATAGCCCTGTGTGAACACCTGGATAGCTCCTGGTGAGATAACCCTGTGTAGACAAGGGGCACTGCTGCCTGGATAACCCCTGGTGGGATAACCCTGTGTGGACACCTGGATAACCCCTGGTGGGATAACCCTGTGTGGACATGGGGCAGGTCTGTGCCTTGGCACGGAGGCAGGTGTGTGTTGGATGTCACACACAGGGGGCCAGTGAGGCGTTTGTGCCTTCCAGGAGCGCCGAGCTGGGCTGGGAAGGGGGAGAGGAATCACCAGTGCCCTTGGGGCTGCATGGGAGAGGCTGCAATGTGCAGCCTTGTGCTGGAACATGGTGTGGTTTGACGGCATCAGCCGGTGGGAGCTGGTCAGAGGGCTGGCAGGGACTGTGCCTTGGGGTTCACACTGCAGCACTGGCACAGGATGCCTCCTCCTCCTCCTCTTCCTCATGGTGCACCAGAGTGACAGATTGTGGCTTTGCTGGTGCTAGGGAGCCCAGACTGGGGTGCTGGGTGCAGCTGGGGGTCCCTCACACAAGGTGCTGGCACACAGGGAGGCTCGGCTCTCCCCCAGGCCCCACTAAGCTCCCTGGAATGTTTCTGGTCCTAATTTAAATAAAAATGATCCTTTTTGAAACAGGAAATTATAGACATATTTTGGGCCGTTGCTCTGGAAGCCCCTCCGTGGCTGGAGAGGGATGGTGCTGGGCTCTCTGTGCACCATGGGGGTGTAACCCCCTCACAGGGTCTGTGCTGAGTCACCCTTGTCCCCACGGACCTGGCTGGGCAGTGCCAGCACCCGCTGCCTCTTGGGGGGCTGTCAGTGCTGTGGGGTGACAGGGACAGCTGGTGGCACAGCGTGGCCGGGCATTGGGGCTGGGGTGAAACCCCCTCTGTGTCCCAGCCTTGCTCCCAGTGTGGGGCAGCTGGGCTGGCTCAACTCCACACTTGTATTTATTTATTTACCGGCTAAATTCCTCAGGCAGGGCCCAGGCGTGCGCCGGCCCAGCAGAAATATTCCAGAAATATTCCAGAAACGCCTCTGACCACTCCAGTGCTTCAGCAGGGCCACAGGCATCCTGTGGCTGTGCTGGCTGACCTTGTGTGCCACTGTCCACGGGCACACAAGTCCGTGCAGGTCGCTGTGCCCAGGGTGCCATGGCATGGCTGGGTTCCCCTTGTCCCACCAGGGTGGGAGTGTGAGACTCTCATTGTGTCAGGGGCATTTTTATAATTTTTCTGTGCTTGGCAAGTTCTTTATTTGGCTGTTTTTCTGCTCTCACTGAGGGGTTGGTGCTGCTGTGGTGTCCCACTGTGGGGGGATCTTGGAAGGGGGCTTGTATCCAGTTGGTGGGGCTTGTATCCCGTGTCCCACCAGGGTGGGAGTGTGGGACTCTCGTCATGTCAGAGGCACTTTTATCATTTTTGTGTGCTTGGCAAGTTCTTTATTTGGCTCTTTTTCTGCTCTCACGGAGGGGCTGGTGCTACTGTGGTGTCCTAGTGTGGCAGAGTCTTGGGAGGGGGCTTGTATCCAGTGGGCTCAGCCATGAGCCGGGGTGTGTGTGCTGAATTTCCTGGCTTAGGAATGAGAGAAATATGCTGGCCAGGCAGAAATGCTGCTGTCACCAAACAGCTGGGCTGGGCATCCCAGCGGAGGTGGCTGCATGCCTGTGCTACCTGGGGACACCCATGTCACTGCAGACACTCTCTGCTGTGTTACACCAGCCCTGCCAAGGGTGTTTGATGTGGCCTGTCCCTTGTGCAGTGGGGTGTGCCAGGCTGTGCCCCTGCTTCCTCTGGTTGGATGTTTTCTTTCCTCAGGGCGCATCTGTCTCACTTTGGTTGGGCAGGGACCTGCTCAGCTGCCAGCTGGGGTCCCAGTGTGCCATGCCTGTGTCACCACTGCTCCTCCATGCCACCAGCGTGCTTGGCTCCCTGCCACCAACTCCACCCAGCAGCCCCCGCACGGGGAGGCCCCTGACCCTCATCTCCTTGTCCACTGCCCCACTCCTGCTGTTTCCAGGGACACCTTGAACTTCCAGAGGCAGCTTTGCCATGAAAACATCTTTACTGTGTGTTGCTGGGGTGCTATCTGTCCCCAAGAACATTTTGGGGGGATCCGGTGTTCATGGCAAAGCCAGAGGAGGAGCGAGAAGCGTCAGGGTTGCACCGCCTGGCACCACACCAGGCACCCAGGGGTGTGGATTGTGCAACCCCATCCTGTGAGGCACAGAGCCCTGCCTGGCCCCCCCAGCTCCACAGCTGCACTTGGCTCGGGGGTGTCTGTCCCACTCTCTGCGGGCGGACGGTGCAGGGAGGCCGGGCAGTTCCCCCCGCGGCCGGCGGAGCCCACATCACTTCCTCTGGCAGTGGTGACGGTGACGGTGCTGCTGGTGGCGAGGCCCCAGTGTCCCCCCCCAGCTCTCCCTCCGGCTGCTGCTGCTCCGGCCGGCGGGGCCCTCGCATTCCTGGGCTATTTTTAGGGTGGCCCTATCAGCCCAGCTGTCCCCGCTGCCGGCTGCCGCCCCACCAGTGCCTCTCCCGTGCGGTGCCGCGCTCGCCCCGGCGGAAACCCTTCTCCTGCTCCCTCTGGTAAGGTGGGGACCCCCAGCGTGGCCAGCACGGCTTGGGGGAGCACGAGGGGGGTACCTGGGAGATGGTCCTGGTGCTGGGATCGGGGATTGAGAGGCTGAACCCACCCCTGGGGTGTTTTGGGGCTGTTTGTTGTGGGGACCTCATGGCCGGTGCTCTCTGGAGAGCTTTGTGGCAGTGCCAGGCTGCTTGGAGGTGGGAGTGCTGTGGGCAGAGGGTTTGGGGGTTCTAACCCACAGGTGGGTTCATCTCCAGACCCCCATGCTCAGCTTGTTCTCCAGGCACTGGCATTTCACACCATGGTGACAGTTTAGGGGGACAGGGATGTGCTCCCAGACTGCTGGGTTGCTTTGGTGGCCCGGTGCTCCCCTGTGCCACGCCTGGCCCTGAGAGGGGGCTTCTCCCCAGTGGCCCCAGGCACAACCTGGGGCTGGAGAGTGGGTGCCATCCAGGGCAGCAGGTCCCACTAGAGCTGCCTGGCCTCTGGCATGGGGTCAGGCTCAGAATAAACCCAGGCTGTCAGGGCAAGCAGGGAGCTGGGGCAGAAAATATCCCTTCCCTCACCCTGGCATTTGCTTACTGCAGCGGGCTGGCCCCCTCAGGGGAATTGGGCCACGGTCCTACAGCCTGACTAAAGGGGTTTTTTTTACACAGTGAGTTTTGCTGGGTCTCAGACTGGTCACCTGTCTGTCCCCAGAGCCCCTCCTGCGGGCACTGTTTGTTTGCTGAGCAGGTCCAAGTGGGCTCAGACCCCCATTCCTGAGGATCCAGGTGGGGAAGGGCACGTGCCTGTACCCTGGGCCGTGGTTTGGCATTCTGTGTGCTGTCCCAGTCAGTCTCACCTCTCCCTCTCTCCCCAGCCAGGGCTGCAGCTCCATGAGACATCACCATGGCGTTCTCATCCCGGTTTGCGTTCTGGGAGCAGAAGGGAAGTGTCTCTTGCATGTTTGCCTGCACCCCACGTTTGGGTCACGCTGCTGACGGGCTCCCCCAGTTTGCCCAGTGTTTGGAGCAGCACTCCCAGCCTCACTGTGCTGCTGTGACAGGGGCTGTGCTGGGCAATTGGGAGCTTGGCCAGGGCTGGTGTCACCAGCACAGCCATGCATGTGATCACTAACACCATCACTAACAGCTTTGTGAATGTCTGGTGCCCTCCCTAACACAGTGTGAGCCACCCCAATGCCACCTGCCACCCAGGAGCTGCTCTGTGGTGGCAAGCCAGGGTGTGCTGCCCACAGGATGCACCACTGCAGTGTCACAGCCGAGTCCTGGCACTCAGAGGCTCAGCTCAGGGCAGGGTTTGGCTGCCCACCCCCCCAGAGGCCCCTGGTTTCCCTGGGTCAGCAGGGATCTGGCATGTCCCACGTGCGGCTGCTGCAGAGATTAGCTGGTGACACTTAAAACGTGCTGTGACACCGGCTGGGGGGTGACGTATAGAACGACAGAATCCTGCAGGAGGGGTGGTGTGACTCTGAACCACCTCCCTCACTGGCTGCTCATGATGAGAGGGCCCAGGCCAGGTGGGCAGAGCACCTCTCCCACCTTTGGGGTTTGCTGTAAGTAGGGTGCATCTCTGTGCTTCATCCCCGTTGTTTTGGCTGATGGGAAGCCTGGCAGGACACACGCCCTTGTCCCTGCAGTGGGCTGTAAATTTGTGCTGGCATGGAGTGATGGTCCCAGGAGGTTTTCCTGCAGCAAGGCCCCACAGTGGGCTGAAACATGCTCCTCTTGTTTGTCTGACCCTCAGGTCAAGGACGAGGACAAATCTTTAGCTGTGAAAAGACCCATGAAGGAGGATGGGGCTGTAAGTGTCACAGGGCATGGGCAGGGTGGAGCTTTTGGGGATGGGGCTTGTCCTTGGTGGGAACAGCCCCTGTGACAGGGCCTGGGGACACCATGCAGGGTCATGGGCTTAGTGATGCCCTGAGCACTGAGTTTTACTCCCATGCTGTCAGCCTGAGGGTTGAATGGTCACTGTTTGTGGGGCAGGGAGGTCACCACTGCCCTGGGATCCACTGTGGGGCTGTAGGTTTTTGGGGAAGGGTGCTGTGGTAATTATTCCAATACCCAGTGCTGGGGTCTGGCGAGGAGCTGTGCTCCATGGCAGGGCAGAGCCCTGGGCACCATCATGTCCCAAACAGCAGTGGAGGCTGGCCCTCCACTCATACCACTCTCATTGTGGCTGCAGTCAGAGACCCTGAAGGATGCAGCATCTGCACCCCCCAAAGCTGAGCCCCCGAAGGCTGAACCCCCAAAACCTGAGCCTGTGAAGAGCCCTGAACCCGTGAAGAGCCCCGAGCCACCTCCTGGGAGAGGGAAGAGCCCAGAGCCGGTGCTGAACGGGGCAGCAGAGAATGGGCTGGAGGGCCCAGCCCCCGAGGCACAGGGGGATGACGGCCAGGGGCTGTCCCGCCGCAAGGTGGTCCGGGTGGTGCGCAAGGTGGTCCGCAAAGTTCTGCCAGGGGAGGACGCTGGCAGTGCCAAGGAGCCAGGCCGAGATGCCAAGTCTCCTGAGCCAGTGCCACCCCCGAGGAAGGAGGAAGCAGGGCGTACCGCTGTCCCAGCTCCCCCAGCCCCGCCACCGCCCCCGACCGTGGTGCCTGCAGCCCCTGCCAAGCCGGAACCCAAGGATGAGATCTCAGAGGGGCTCAAAACCCTCATGGCCAAGGGCAAAACCAAGGAGCACCGGCCGCGGCTCCGGCCGGGGGACAGGCAGGAGAAGCCCCGTGAGCCAGCTGGTGGGGACACAAAGCTGTCCCCGTCCTCGGGCGCTGAAGCCAAACCAGAGCCACCAGTGCAGCTTTCAGGAGGGAAAGCGGAGCCGGCAAAGGCATCTGCTCTGAAACCCACGGCCCTGGAGAGGCACAAGGTACCGGTGTGTGCACAATGGGAGATGCTCTGACCCCCAGTGCAGCATGGTGTGAGCTCACCCGCATGGTTTGCAGTGCTTCTGAGATGTGCGGTGTGGGTGGGAGTCACTTTTTTTGGGCAGTCGTGTGTGCTGTGGCCACTCCATCATGCTGCCCCTTGTCTCCCCTCCATTTCATGTGGAGAAGAAGCTGCAGACCAGCGAGAAGCGGCTGACCCCTGTGAAAAATGCCCCGGCTGCCCCCCAGCAGGTGTGTAGGAGTGGTGACACAGGTCCCTGGACACTGTGGGTACGCACTGGTACCCATCTGTGCCTTCACCCTGGGACCCGCCCCAAGCACTGATGGGCTGCAGGGCTGGGAAAGCCTTTGCAGGGGCCCTGCTGGTGCCCATGTGCCAGGGCTGTGCAGGGCTGTGGGACAGCTGGCCTGGAGCTAATGGTGCTCTGCCTCCAGGCTGCCCCTGGCCCTGCTTCCCCTGGCCCTGCTTCCCCTGGCCCTGCGTCCGTGCTGAGCCCATCTGAGGAGGCGCAGCTCCGGCTGGAGAGGATCTTCACCACTTCTGTAATTCCAGAGGTGTTGTTGCTTGCGTGTTGCCTTCTCAGGGATGGGGAGGCATGGGCAGCCTGTGGCTGCCCCAGACGTGCCATGTGCTCTTCACACAGTGACTGTACCCCTGTGTCTGGCTGCCAACCCCATCGTGTGTCTGTGGGTGACACTGGCAGCAGGGAATGGATGACCAGGGCTGTTGGTGGGTTTGGGGATCATTGCCCAGACTGTGCTGAGGATGGGGAACTGCCTGCATCCCTGTAGGGGCCCAGGCACACTGTGGTGGCTGGGATGGATGATGTCCTGGTGGTGCTGTGTGATCATGGCCGTGCCGGGGCCCTGTGGCTTGTCAGGGTGCTGCTTCTGCTCTCTGCCTCTCACCCCCTCTCTTCTTTCTCTCCTCCTTCCTTGCTGCCGTTAGCTGGACCCTGCCGCCTCCGCCTCAGCACCCAGCCAGGTACTGTACCCCTGTCCTCAGGAGCCCTCTGCCTCCACCAGCGACCCCCTGCCATCCTCTGTCTGCCTCTGGGCTGGCGTCTGCGCCCGCGCCTCCTGCTGGAGTGTAAGGCTTTCCCCATCCCACCCTGCTCCATGGGCTGCCATGGGGCCGGCGGGGCAGCCAGGGCTGGGTGCCTCTCTCCTCCCCAGCGAGGTCATGCCGGGAAGCCAGACGTCCCAGGAGGGTGCCCTCAGTGGAGGGGGCACAGCTGGGGCGGGCAGGGGTGTGGAGCAGGGTGTGAAGGGGCAGAGTGCTGGCATAGGCAGGATGCATGGCTCGTGCCGAAGCAGCTGTGGCACGTGGTGCTGGCAGAGCTCAGAGCGGGGTCAGTGCAGTGACCCCCAGCCCCAGGGCTTTGGCAGCACAGGCCTCGTGGCCAGTGTCCTTCCCAGCTCCGTGTCTGTCCAGCACTGCACTGGACTTGCCACCCTGCTGTCCACAGTGGTGGCCGTGGCACGAGGAGCGCCCGCAGGGTTTGGCACAGCAGGTGCTTTGCCCCTGCTCGCTCCCCACCCCCTCTTTCCGTGCTGTGTGCGGGGCAGGGCTGAGCCCTTCTCGCCTTCACCGCCTCTCTCGGCCTCGCCAGGGTCCCGCGGATGATGCGCCGGCAGCTCCCCTTGGCCCCGTCCCTGCTGCAGCTCAGGTTTGGCTTTGGAGCTCGTCCTGCTCTCCTTGTGCCAGGGACATCCCCGCTGTGCTGGCCACCAGTCTGGCATATCCCATATCAGAGTCCTGTGCCACGTCCTGTGTCCCTCCATTATGTGCCTCAGTGTGTCCTGTGTCCCTACAACATGTCCCTGCAGCATGTCCCATGTCCCCATACCATGTCTGGTGTCCCTGCATCCTGACACGTGGCTGGCGTGGGTGCCTGCTCTCAGGGCTGGGGTTTGGGAGCTTGGCCCCTCCAGGTTCACCCGGGGTGGCCGTAGTGAATGTGCCTGTGGGTCACCGTGTCTTTATGTCTACCCCAAGCTGTGGCAGGGCCTTGGTGGTCTCTCATCCCTGCGCCCACTGGGGTCCCCAGCAGGCAAACTGGGGACGTGCTGGGAGGGTTTGTGGCTTGTGGAGGTGTCCTGGCTGTCCAGCACGTGGCCCTGTGGCCAGTCAGCCATGCTCCCTCCAGCCCCAGGGATGAGGGGAGGGGTGAGGCAGAGAAGGGGGCAAGTCACCACAGCCTCTCCACATCTGCTGTCCCACAGGCCAAGACAGAGGAGCAGATAGCAGCTGAGGAGGCCTGGTACGAGACCGAGAAGGTGTGGCTGGTGCACAGGGATGGCTTCTCCTTGGGTGAGCACTGCTGGGACACAGCACCCCGTCCTTCCTGTGAGCCCCCATGACCCCACTGCAGTGTCCCTGGGGGCTGCCAGCACAGCCCCTCTGAGTGCCCTGTGCCCCTCACAGGCAGCCAGCTGCGCCCGGAGGCGGGCAGTCCCCTGCCCGAGGGCAAAGTGAAGGTGAAACTGGACCACGATGGAGCCGTCCTGGAGGTGGAGGAGGACGATGTGGAGAAGGTAGGGCTGCAGGGGCAGGGGCCGGCAAGGCAGATCCCCATTCCCCGCCTGACCCACCCCATCTCAACCTTGCTGCCAGGCAAACCCCCCGTCCTGTGACCGTGTGGAGGACCTCGCCAGCCTCCTCTACCTCAACGAGTCCAGCACGCTGCACACGCTGCGCCAGCGCTACGGCGGCAACCTCCTGCACACCTACGCCGGGCCCACCATGGTCATCATCAACCCGCTGAGCTCCCCCTCCATGTACTCCGAGAAGGTGACGCTGCTCTGGGGGGACACCGGAGGGGACAAGCAGCTGGCACCACACAGAGGGGGTAATGGGGTTGGCAGGGTGCTGACCCTTGCCCTCTTGCCCTCCCTGTCCCCATCAGGTGATGCACATGTTCAAGGGGTGCCGCAGGGAGGACACGTCCCCGCACATCTACGCGGTGGCGCAGGCGGCGTACCGCAGCATGCTGATGAGCCGCCAGGACCAGGCCATCGTCCTGCTGGGCGCCAGCGGCAGCGGCAAAACCACCAACTGCCAGCACCTGGTCCAGTACCTCGCCACCATCGCCGGCAGCACCGGCAAGGTCTTCTCTGGTGAGTCCCTCTGTGGGTGTGGAGTCCCTCTGTCCTGCCTGCACACGCCCCTTGCTTTGCGGCCACAGCCCCACGCACGCGGCAGTGGCTGGACACGCACCCAGTGGGCTCTCACTGTGTCACCCCTGTGCCTTTGCTGTGCTCCTGGGGCCTGCTGCAGTGCAAGGGAGCAGCAGCTCCTGCCCAGCCAGCTCTGGCCCCCTGCCCGCTGCACAGCCCCTGCACTGCCTTGCTTGTCTTCCTGCAGTGGAGAAGTGGCAGGCTCTCTACACCATCCTGGAGGCTTTTGGCAATAGCAGCACCGGCATGAATGGCAACGCCACCCGCTTCTCCCAGATCATCTCCCTGGACTTCGACCAGGCTGGGCAGGTGGCATCTGCCTCTGTACAGGTGAGGGGACCAGGGTGGCTCCCCCAGCAGGGGAGCTGGTCCATCCTTGCCAGCGTGGCTCCCCATGATGTGGGAGCCAGTCCATCCTCACAAGTGTTCTCCAGAGAAGCTGTAACTACTCCATCTCCTGTGGGAGTGTTCAAGGCCAGGTTGGATAGGGCTTGGAGCATCCTGAGATAGGGGAAAGTGTCCTTGCCCATGGCAGGGGTTTGGAACTTGTTGATCTTTCAGGCCCTTTCCAATCCAAACCATTCCATGATTTTCCTGGTGTTTCCTACACTACAAGCTCCACTGCAGATCCCCAGCCATGCTCACATCACTCAGCAGCCTGACATCCTTGTCCTTGTTCACACCCAGATCAGATGGGTTCCCTGTCCTTGCTGAGTTAGTCCCAAAACCAGTCCCAAAATGCTGTTGTGATAACAGCAGAGCCCTTAAAATCCAGGAGACGTTCTCCATGCTCTTCTAGTAGCACTCACCAAGGAGAGATGCTCATGGGCTGTGTGGGTGACGTTTGCATTCACATGGTGCCCTGCAGTGGGAGGGAGGCCCTCACTCCCACTGGTACCCTGGGCAGGCAGCAAAGATGAGTCTGGGGTGGGTTGGAGGTCTCTGTGGGAGTGGGGCACTTGGGGACAGTTCCTCACTGTCCCACCTCTGCCAGACACTGCTGCTGGAGAAGCTGCGCGTGGCCCGGCACCCAGCCAACGAGGCCACCTTCAATGTCTTCTACTACCTGCTGGCCTGCTCTGACAGCACCCTGAGGTGAGCCGGGGGGGAGGACATGGCCTCCATCGTGGGGGGGTCTCTGGGACCTCCCCCATGGGGCCAATCGTGGTGTTTATCCCTGCAGGACTGAGCTTCACTTCAACCACCTGGCAGAGAACAATGTCTTCGGCATCGTGCCCCCCTCCAAGGTTGTTGCCATGGGGGGCTGTAGGGGAAGATGGGGGTCTCTGGCCCATTTCAGTGCAGGGGGAAGCAGAGCTGAGCTCCCAGACCAATGGCTCCTGTTGTTTTCCACAGCCAGAGGAAAAGCAGAAGGCAACCCAGCAGTTCAGCAAGCTCCTGACAGCCATGAAGGTGATGGGCATCTCAGGAGATGAGCAGAAAGCCTTCTGGCTCATCCTGGGGGCCATCTACCATCTGGGAGCCGCTGGGGCAACCAAAGGTAACAAGCTGGGAGCCATTAAGGAGGGGAGATTTGAGACTGATGATGTGAGGGGTTCCAGAGACACCTTGCAAACAGCCTGCAGTGCAACCAAGCTCTGGGGGAGAAGGTGGGAGGCTGTGTCAGCTGAGGGACAATGCCCTGCCACCCTGAGTGCTCTGGGGCACCCAGCTTTGTCCCCATGGTTGGGGTGGTCTCGTTAACTGGTGGGAATTGAACATGCCCAGACCCTGGGCTGGGCCCTGCCAACTTGGGGGAGTGGGGGCCTGGGTGGGGCTCAGGCAGTTGGGGGGTGTCCCCCATTCCCAGTGTAACACCTTTCCCTCCATCCTCCTTGCAGACCCACTGGCAGATGGAGCTGGTAATGGGAGTGGGGAGGGCTCTGCTCTGGGGGTTGCCATGCAATGCAGATTTGGGGGCTGAAATGGGGGCTTGGGATGCTGCTGGTGTGCTGGGACCAGCCCTGACCCTGGTTGGGTCCTGGCAGCCCCAAATTTGCCTGCTGCTTGTGAGGAGTCCAATCCCAGTCCTGTCAGCACCATTGGTGGTGTGGGTCAGAGCTACCCTGGCACATAGCTCTCACCATGGGTGTGAGTGTCCCACAGCACCAGCTTTGCTCTCCATTCCTGGGGATGGCAAATTTAGCTTTGGGGGCTGCTCTTCTCCCCCTGTGGCTTTCTCTTTCTCCCTGTGGTGCTGCACGCTGGTGGGAGAGCTGGGCATGTCACCCCAAAATGGGCACCTGGAGCTGGTGGCTGCACCCAGGGAATTTGTAGCCCTGGTGGAAAAGATGATCTGGGGATGAAAAAGGAGTGACCAGAGGGGTGTGGATGCACACTGGGGTGCAGGGCTGGCCTGTGGGGTGCTCTTGGGGTGCAGTGCTGGCCCATGGGGTGCTCTCAGGGCACTAGAGGGCAGCAGGGCCCCGCTGCAGCCACCACAGCGGGATGCTCAGGCAGCTCCGGAGCCTCTCCATGGGAGCCTGCAA
Organism: Molothrus ater; assembly: GCF_012460135.2. Lineage (NCBI taxonomy): Eukaryota > Metazoa > Chordata > Aves > Passeriformes > Icteridae > Molothrus > Molothrus ater. The sequence goes on along the minus strand of NC_050498.2, from coordinate 7,240,355 downwards.
TGGGAGGGAATCCCAGATCCTGCTGGGGGTGTGCTTTGCTGCATCCTGCTTGGGGTGGGCATCCCACCCCCAGTCTGTGCTGCTGCTGCTGAAGCCTCCCCTGCACCTCGTGGACGCTGGGAGTGCTCAGAGCTGAGTTACACCAGCCCCAGGATTCAATATCCTTGCATCCAAACGTGGCTCCCCATGCTCTGGGGCAGAGCCGAGCTGCTCCCCAACATTCCCCATGGTGCGGGGGGACTCAAAGGGAAGGGACCCCCATGCTGGTCACGGTTTGTCACTGCAGCAGTGCCTGGGGAGGGGGCAGGCGTGGCATGTGCGGTGGCGTGGTGGCAGGAGGGTGTCCCCCCCGTGCCATCGTGTGCCGTTGTTTCTAACCCGTGTCTCTGTTCGCATGGTGCATGCTGCCCTTTGCAATGCAGACGCCGACGAAGGTAAAGTCCCGTTCTGTTCTCCGTGTGTCTCTGGCTTCCCCCTCCCCCGTGCCACCCTCACCCCGCTTCCGTGTCCCTGTGTGTCACCATTAACCGGCTCCCACCGCCCCCCAGCGTCCGTGTCTCTGTGTCTGTCTGGCTGCCGTGTGGCTGTGTCACCCAGCAGGGACATGTCCCCGTGTGGGGTGGCTCAGAGCCTCAGAGGTCCCTGGGTAGTGGTGGCAAGGGGTCTGTGCTCCACACCAGTGTGGCTCCAGGCTCAGCCTGCAGCAGCACAAAGCCATTCACCCCTATCTCCTGTTAGACCCCAAACATCTCTATCTCCTCAAACCCCAAAACGTGTGCTACCACTGTGCCAATCATCCCTAACCTACTCTGTGGGTCCCTAAGATCATCCCAGGCCTGTTTGGAAACGCTCCCCATTTTTAGGGGTGCCCTGCCTGGCCCTGACCTCCCTTCTCCACCCTTCAGCTGGGAGGAAGCAGTTTGCACGGCACGAGTGGGCTCAGAAAGCCGCCTACCTGCTGGGCTGCAGCCTGGAGGAGCTCTCCTCTGCCATCTTCAAGCACCAGCCCAAGGGCACCCTGCAGCGCTCCACCTCCTTCCGCCAGGGCCCCGATGAGTCTCCCCTGGGGGACAGTGGCACAGGTAGGGTGAGGTGTGGTGGGGACAGCAGGTGGCCCCAAGGGATGCCGGGCTGGGGACACTCAGGCTTGCTTTGGCCAGGTCCCAAGCTGACGGCGCTGGAGTGCCTGGAGGGCATGGCAGCTGGCTTGTACTCCGAGCTCTTCACACTCCTCATCTCCCTCCTCAACAGGTACGTGCTGGGGGGGCCAGCAGGAGAGCAGGGGGTGCCTGGCTGCACCCACTGACCCCGCTGTGTCCCTCTGTGCTCCCCCCAGGGCGCTGAAGTCGAGCCAGCACTCGGTGTGCTCCGTGACAGTGGTGGACACCCCTGGGGCACAGAACCCCAAGCTGGCAGGGCAAAGCCGGGGCGCAACCTTTGAGGAGCTCTGCCACAACTACGCCCAGGAGCGCCTGCAGCAGCTCTTCCACCAGCGCACCTTTGCCCGCGAGCTGGAGCGATACAAGGAGGTACCAGGGACACCCAGGGCTGCCATGGCCTCCTCCACTCCTGCCCTCCCATACCCACATGAACGTCTCCTATGCGTCCCCCCTGATTCCTTATGCAGTGGTCATTTTGGACCAGTCCAACCAAAGCTCAGTGTCCAGGGCTGCTGGAGCACAGCACAGGAGGACTGCGCTGGGAGGTGGTGGAGTGGCTGTGGGTGGTGATGATCATAGTGACTGCTTCTTCTCCATCTCAGCACTGACAGCCCAAGGGGACCCTTCCACATGTCCTGGTCCTCCCTTATCACTCTGCATCACTCTGAACTCCATCAAGACCAACACACTGATGGGCTCATACTCCCTATCACTGCTATTCTGCAGTGTGGGTGCTCACCTGCCTCTGTTCCCCCTCACCAGGAGAACATAGAGCTCGCCCTGGCTGATGCTGAGCCCAGCTCCTCTGGCTCCATAGCTGCTGTGGACCAGTCCTCACACCAGGCACTGGTAAGCACCTTCCACTCTTCCTTCCAGCCACATCATAGCAGGCAGCTTTTTGGCATCTTAGGGGTAGAGAGGAAGGAAAGGGGCTGATGGTCATGAGAGCATGGGTGCGAGTGTGTGTGCAGCCCACATACTTAGTGCATCCTGCAGTATGGTTTTCCCCTCTTGTCCTGGGAGCTGCCTGTGCTGTGGGCAGGGGGCCGGGAGATTTCTGGTATGTTCCAGTTTTTGAAGTGCTCTGGTCCCCAGGATGCTCTGGTCCCCAGGGTGCTCAGGTTCCTAGTGTCCATGGGTCTCCAAGGTTCTCCAGTCCCTGAGATTCTCCAGTCCCTGCTGGAGGAGGCTGCTGGCAGCTTTCCTGTGCTGGGTTTCAGCCCAGCACTGCATTTCCCACCTCAGTGAAATGTGCAGCCAGAGTGTCCCATATGGACCCTTTCCCTTCTGAGTCTCCATTAATCAGGAGCCGTCTCCCACGGTGTGAGGCTGTGTGCTCCCTGGGTGGCCTGGGTGCCCTGTGTCACCCCATGTCCCTGCCCTGGGGGACCCTGGTGTGCTGGGGTGGCTGCTAGCATGGTGACCCTGCAGGTCCGGTCTCTGGCCCGCACGGATGAGGCACGGGGGCTGCTGTGGCTTCTGGAGGAGGAGGCTCTGCAGCCAGGGGGCAACGAGGACACCTTGCTGGAGCGGCTCTTCTCCTACTACGGCCCCCAGGAAGGGGGTAAAAAAGGTATGGAGGGGGGCCTGGAACCATGGGGATGTGTCCACTAGACCAGAAACAACCTCTCCAGTGGAAGATGTCCCTGCCCATGGCAGGGGGTTGGAATGAGATGATCTTTAGGGTACCTTCCAACCCCAGCCATTCTGGGGTTCTGTGACATGCCTCAGTGAAACACTGGTGCTCAGGGCTGTCCCCACTGGTGCTGTGTTTCCCTGCAGGGCACAACCCGCTGCTCCCCAGTGACAAACCCCGACACTTCCTCCTGGGACACAGCTCGGGGACCAACTGGGTGGAGTACGATGCTACGGGATGGCTCAACTACGTCAAGCACAACCCGGCCTCCCAAAACGCCTCTGTCCTGCTGCAGGAGTCCCAAAAGTGAGCAGGGTCCTGGGGTGGGAGCATGGCAGGGGGGAGAGGTGACACTGGGGGGTGACGTGCCCTCTGTGCCCTGCAGGAAGGTGATCAGCAGCCTGTTTGCCGGGCGCGGCGGCTCGGCACTGGTGCTGTCGGGCTCGGTGGCGGGGCTGGAGGGCGGCTCCCAGCTGGCCCTGCGCCGGGCCACCAGCATGCGCAAGACCTTCACCACTGGCGTGGCTGCCGTCAAGAAGAAATCCCTCTGCATCCAGATCAAGCTGCAAGTGGTGAGTGAGGGGGTGCCAAGGGGGATCCCCACATCTGGCCGGGGCACCTGGCTGGGGCACCGCCGCACGTCACCCCTCACCCCGCTCTGCGCACTCACAGGACGCCCTCATCGACAGCATCAAGAAGTCCAAGCTGCACTTTGTGCACTGCTTCCTGCCCAAGGCGGGGGGCGGTGGGGACCCCCAGGCTGTGCTGTGCCGGCGGGTGAGCGGCAGCGAGCTGGAGCTGCCAGCAGAGCACTGCGAGGCCGGGCTGATGCAGCTGGACGTGCCCCTCCTGCGTGCCCAGCTCCGCGGCTCCCGCCTGCTCGACGCCCTCCGCATGTACCGCCAAGGTGAGCCCTGCCACCAGCACCAGCGGATGGGAAGGTCCCAGCTGCATCTTCTCACTGGAGAGCCAAAGACCCCCAGGAGTCCCTTCAGCACGTGCCCTTGCTCTGAACTCTGGAGCCTCTCCCCCAGGGTGGTCCTGTCCCTGTTCCCCCTCCCCTGCTGGGCTGTTATCTGCGCTGGGGACAGGCATGGCCTTAATTGGGTGTCTCCCCCAGTGCCGCTGGTTCCTGGCAGCAATCCCATTGGCATCCAGCCCCTGTCCCGCTGGAAGGAGAGCCTCTGGGTTGTGCTCAGCAAAGCATTTATCGATACATTGGCTGGCCAGCCACCCGGCCGAGGGTTTATTGCTTGGAGGCCGGACCCTTCCTGCCATGACTGGAAATCAATGCCACCTGCACACCTCCTGGATCGATGGCCATGGCCAGCCGCCTGTGCCGGGGTCAATGTTCCCATCAATACCTCATCGTTAATTAAGATATGGAGGCTCAGTGCTGGAGCCTGATGCAGGAGTTGGCTGTGGCTCAGAGTGGAGCCAGAGCAGGACTTGCACAGGCAACATGTGTCGCTGCTCTCCCCCCGAGGAGGGATCTGGCCGCTTTCTCCTCAGATCCCAGCCAAAACTGCTGGAGGATGCAGCCAAGGAAAACCTCATGGGGAAGCTGAGGGCATTCCAGCTATGCCTGACCCCATGGGGAGCTTGTGTCACATGGGGCAACCCCGTCAGCTCTCCCAAAACATGAGCCCCAGCATGTCAGGGCACGTGGGGCTGTCCCTGGCCATCCCCTGGGCATCCACACAGCCCCACTCTCCCTTGTTTCCCCAGGTTACCCTGACCACATGGTGTTTGCGGAGTTCAGGCGGCGCTTTGATGTCCTGGCCCCACACCTGACCAAAAAGCATGGGCGCAACTACATTGTGGTGGATGAGAAGCGGGTACGTGCCCCGTGTCAGAGTCACTGCTGTGGTCCAGGGTCCCCTGCACCTCAAAGGGCTTGGCCCTGACACCTTTCCCTCCCTGCAGGCAGTGGAGGAGCTCCTGGAATCACTGGACCTGGAGAAGAGCAGCTACCACATGGGCTTGAGCCGGGTATGGTGCCTGACACCACCGGGTGTGGATGTGGGCAGGGCTGTGCGTCATGGCACGGTGGGACAGCAAAAGGGCAGCACTGTTCACTCCCACCCACGGCATTCCTCATGCCTGGGGAATAAAACCCCACGATGGGACAGGACCAGCGGCTGTGGAGGGGAGAGACACATCCCCCACAGCAGGAGGGTGGCACCGTGTGGCCGGAGGGATGCCAGCACCCATCGCTCTCCTGCTCCCCTCCTACAGGTGTTTTTCCGGGCTGGATCGCTGGCCAGGCTGGAGGAGCAGCGGGACACACAGACCAGCAGGAACATCACCCTTTTCCAGGCAGGCGTGCAGGGGCTTCCTGGCACGGCAGCACTTCAAGAAGAGAAAGGTTCGTCCCAGCGGCTCTCCCCTCCCCGCTCTGCTGCACAATTTCGCCTAAAATGGGCAGTGCAGCCTTTCTGCGCCTCCTGGGCCAGCACCTCCTCCTCCCGCCTCCCCCGGAGCCGTGGGGGGCCAGGGGGAACCGGGGGGCCAGGGGGAACCGGCAGGGAGGCTGCTGGGCATCGCCGCCGAAGGATGAAGCCACGCTTCAGCTCCTACTTTTATCATTAGAGAAGGTGTAAAATAGGCATCTTACAGTGCCTCATCTTCCTGGGATTAGCACTTAGAGGGGCTGGAGAGGATCAAACAGCAGATTTGCTGGTGCAATTAGCCCAAATGCTAAGGAAGGGAAGCATGCTAGGGTGCTGGCAGGGGTGCTGAGCACCCACACACCCCGCTTTGCCCTGCTGGTGGCCCTGTACTGACCCCATACTCTGTGCTGACCCCGTGCCCTGCACAGATCCAGGATTTGGCCATCCGGTGCGTGCAGAAGAACATCAAGAAGAACAAAGGGGTGAAGGACTGGCCCTGGTGGAAGCTCTTCACCACGGTGCGGCCCCTCATCGAGGTGCAGCTCACCGAGGACCAGATCCGCGGCAAAGACGTGGGTATCCATGCTGGGGGATGCTGGATGGGGCAGGGAGGGCTTGGAGGAGCATTGGCCCTGGGCATGGCCCCACAGTGGGGTGGGATGCAGGACCCCATGGTGGGGTCACATGCAGAAGCTAATGGTGGGGTGGGATGCAGGATCCTGAAGCAGGGTGGGAAGCAAAACCCAGGGAAGGGTGCGATGCAGGATCCTGTGGTGGCTTAGGATACAGGATCCCACAGTGGGTTGGGATGTGGGAGCCCATGATGGGGTGAGATGCAGGACCACGTCTGCCCGCGCCAGGCTCGAATTGCTCCCTAATTTGTGAATCAGCATGTCATTAGCATCCCGAGAGCCGGCTGTTGCTTGAGCCCAATTACAAGCGTGGAGAATGGAAATGAAACCGTGCGCCGAGAGGCAAATGCGGGGGCTCCGCTCGCACTGGCAACCAGACACTGTGCACCCGGCGAGCACGAGCTGCTGCCTGGCTCAGCTTTCACCCCAACCTGCTGGGGACAGGCACCTGGGTGGGGGCACCTGGGCAGGGGCACCTCCTGCACCCCCAGCCTGTGCTGGGACCAGAGGAAGAGAGAGGAAGATGTTAGCAGCCAGACATGCTTCCACAGCACTGCCTGGTGGTCCCTGGGCATCCTGGTGGGCCCCCTCCCTCCCTACCTGGGCTGGGTGCACCCAAACCCTTCAGCAAGCTGCTGATGTGTGGATTTGCTCCTACCTCCTCTCGCGAGGGATGTGGGTACCCCTCTGCAGCTTTTCTGGGACTGCCTGGCATTTAGACACCATTTATGGGGTTGGAGTCGGCACGACGGCGGAGCGGGTTGGGGAAAGTCCCTGCCCAGCCCTTGGCAGGGGAGAGCAGCCCCAGGGAGCCCCCACCCTGCTCATCCTGTGCTGGGGGGGTGCTGGGGAGGGGCAAAGAGCTGCCAGCCTCCTACCCGCCAGCCTCTTCCCTGCGCCTGCCCCCTCCCTCACCGCCCGCTCTGTTGCAGGAAGAGATCCAGCAGCTGAAGAGCAAACTTGAGAAGGTGGAGAAGGAGCGTAACGAGCTGCGGCTCAACAGCGACCGCCTGGAGAGCAGGGTAGGTCTTTGCAGCTGCCGAGATGGGGTTTGGTGCCGTGCCAGCCTGCCCCAGCCCACGATCCCATTCCCCCTGGCACCCCCAGATCACAGAACTGACATCGGAGCTGACAGACGAGCGCAACACCGGCGAGTCGGCCTCCCAGCTGCTGGACGCTGAGACGGCCGAGAGGCTGCGGGCTGAGAAGGAGATGAAGGACCTGCAGGTAAGGGTGCCCCTCCCCAGCCTCACAGTGTCTCCTGTCCCCCCTCAAGTGCTCACCATGGCTGTGTCCCCTCCCAGGCCAAGTACGATGCCCTGAAGAAGCAGATGGAGTCGATGGAGATGGAGGTGATGGAGGCTCGGCTCATCCGGGCAGCTGAGCTCAATGGGGAGCTCGACGATGATGATTCAGGTACTGTTCTGCCTCCAGTGCTGGCTGCTGGCACACCCTGCAGTGTCCCCTTCTCCCTGTGCCACCCCCACACCCCCAGAGCCCCTTGGTGACCACATTTCCCCACACAAGGTGGTGAATGGCGGCTGAAATATGAGCGAGCAGTGCGGGAGATCGACTTCACCAAGAAACGGCTGCAGCAGGAGCTGGAGGACAAGCTGGAGGTGGAGCAGCAGGGCAAGAGGCAGCTGGAGCGCAAGGTGAGTGGGGGCTCAGCTCTGGGGACTCCCCTCAGCATGGCTAGGACAGCAGGGACATGGTGGCATCCCAGAGCCCTCACTGCCTGCCCACCTCTGCCTGCAGCTGGCGGACCTGCAGGCGGACAGCGAGGAGAGCCAGCGTGCGCTGCAGCAGCTGAAGAAGAAGTGCCAGCGCCTGGCTGCCGAGCTGCAGGACACCAAGCTGCACCTTGAGGGACAGCAGGGACGCAACCATGACCTGGAGAAGAAGCAACGGAGGTGGGGACAGTGCGCTGGCGGTGGTGGGGACATGGGGGACACGCCTCTGGCGAAGTGGCATTACCATTTTAGCAGGGATTTGGGCACCTCACCAGCTCGTACTTGGCCGAGGTGTCTCCAGTGGGATGGGGCTGCCCAAGTTGGATGTGTTTGTTGTGGGGGGGATCCCCATGCCCTTTTGGGGGGCCTAGAGCTGAGTGATCCCATCCATGCGGGGTCATGCCCCATGGTAGAGACTGCTGGTGCCCTGCATCTCCACTCGGCACGCGCTGCCATCCCGTCCCCTCTCCCAGCCCCAAAGTTTGCTAACGTTATTAAGCAGCAGGGACGCTTTCATCTCATTATGGTAATGATCGCACACACAAATACAGCAAGAGAATCCAATCTAATTAATTTCAATTTCCGCGGATTGGAGTCTGTGCTAATGCAGCTGTTTATTACCCAGCGCAAGGAAAAATGGGGATTAGCTGCCGAGGTGTTTAACGCAGGTCACAAACTCAAGCGCAGGGTTGTTTTCCAAGCCCCAAAGGCAGTGATTTTGGAGTAAACCCAGCTGATCCCATCCCAGGGGCACTGGAAGAGACTGCCACGTGGCTGCCTGGCTACAGGCTGTGCTGAGCACTCCTTCAACAGGGGCTTGTGTCCTATCCAGGGGGTTGTGTGTCCCCTTTGGGGATGGGACTGGTGCCATGACATGTGGAACTCCCATATTGGGATGCAGCTGTGGGAGCTGAGGTACTACAAGAGCCCATCTCTCCTAGAGACCCCTCCATGTCCTGCTTGGTAGGTTTGGTGTCCCCAGCTGCTTTGGAGTAGCCAAGCCCCTGCCATTGGCAGCCATGGTCCCATGAGCACGTGCTGGCCCTGGAGAACAGCTGAGGTGCTGCTGGAGTTGGTGCTGCAGGTGCTGCACTCCCCTTTAGCATGGAGTGAAGGCATCAGGAGGAGTGTCTGAGTAGCTCAGTGTTGCTGTGGTGGCAATTAAAGACTCATCAACAGTGTGTTTCAAACAAGCACTCAGCCACACACCACCCTTTCCAGTGCTTGCTGCTGAGGGAAGGGGATGCTCGGTGTAGTGCCCCTGGCACGGGGCTGAGGATCAGTCCCCGGGGTGCTGAGTGCTCTCCCCACTCTCCCCGTGCAGGTTTGACAGCGAGCTCTCGCAGGCGCATGAGGAGGCACAGCGGGAACGGCTGCAGCGGGAGAAGCTGAGCCGAGAGAAGGATGTGCTGGTGGCCGAGGTCTTTGGCCTCAAGCAGCTGCTGGAGGTGAGTAGCCCCCAGACCCTCCCCAGCCTCCCAGTCAGCGGGTGCCCCGGGCTGACAGTAACCCTGTCTCTCACAGGACAGGGACTCGGACATCGCAGGGCTGACACAGAAGGCGGAGGCGCTGGAGGCAGAGCTGCAGGACATCTCCTCCCAGGAGTCAAAGGACGAAGCCTCCCTGGCCAAGGTGAAGAAACAGCTGAGGGACCTAGAGGCGAAGGTCAAAGACCAGGAGGAGGAACTGGATGAGCAGGCTGGGACCATCCAGATGCTGGAGCAGGTACAGCGGGGAGGGGCAAGGTTTCTGGGTGGGGTGGTTTCATGCAGAGCTGTTATTACCTGGGCCGGGCTTGCCTGGGAAGAGGAGGCGGTCGCCCTGAGCCCGGCGTCAGGCCAGGCATTGCCGCGGCCAACACGGCTCCTGGCCCTCCGTGCCATGGCCCGCCAGGTCACCATGGGGCGGGCAGCCCAGCTGGCCTCAGACCGGGGGGTTTTCAGGGTGAGTGGTGACTGGAGAGTGGCATGGAGGGGTCCCCACGTCCCCTTTGCTCTGAACACATCCCCACCATTTGCAGGCGAAGCTGCGGCTGGAGATGGAGATGGAGCGGCTGCGGCAGACCCACGCCAAGGAGGTGGAGAGCCGTGATGAGGAGGTGGAGGAGATCCGGCAGTCATGCCAGAAGAAGGTAGGGCTCAGCTGTGTCCCCTCTGTCCAGGAGGGCCTGGGATGCATCCCCATGCCCTGGCTGGGTACTGGGAGCTGCCAGCTGGGCACTGTCATGCAGCACCTGGCTCCCACGCAGCGACCACAGCCCAGCTCCACCGGCCCGGCAGGTCCGACCAGTCCTTCTGCTGCCCGGGCCAGCGCACTTTGCCGGGCTTTGTGCCTCTGGTTGTGCAAACACCCAGCTGGTGGGGTCACCCAGTGTCTCCAGGCTGTGGGGACACGTGAGGAGGGGTCATGACCCCTCCCTGCTGCCCTGACTGGCTGCCCCCTGTCTGTCCCCCAGCTGAAGCAGATGGAGGTGCAGCTGGAGGAGGAGTATGAGGACAAGCAGAAGGTGCTGAGAGAGAAGCGGGAGCTGGAGAGCAAGTTATCTGCTGTCAGCGAGCAGGTGGGGTGAAGGGCACCTGGGCATCTGCCTTGCTCTGGGGACCCTGAGGTGGCCATGGTGGGGTGGACACCCCTCTGGCATGGAACTGTGACAAAGTTTCCCCTGCTACAGGCCAACCAGCGGGACTTTGAGACGGAAAAGCGCCTGCGCCGGGACCTGAAGAGAACGAAGGCGCTGCTGGCTGATGCTCAGATCATGCTGGACCACCTGAAAAACAATGCACCCAGCAAGAGGGAGATCACGCAACTCAAGAATCAGGTGTGCATCTAGACACTGCTCATACTGCAGGCTTCAAGGACACAGGGTGTCCCTGTTCCCTGGCCATGCACTGAGCTATATCCCTGCAGCTGGAAGAGTCGGAGTTCACCTGTGCAGCTGCTGTCAAGGCCCGGAAATCCATGGAGGTGGAGATCGAGGACCTCCACCTGCAGATTGATGACCTTGCCAAGGCCAAGGGAGCGGTGAGTGGGTTTGGGTTGTGATGAACCATGGTGGGGCCATGCCCCATTTGCACCCAGGGTGGCCCCACACTGTTTGGAGTGGGTTTGGGGGGTGAGTGCCCCATTCTTGGGATGCAGTGGGAGACACGTGTGTCTCCCTGCAGCTGGAGGAGCAGCTGAGCCGTCTGCAGCGGGAAAAGAATGAAGTGCAGAGCCGGCTGGAGGAGGACCAGGAGGACATGAATGAGCTGATGAAGAAGCACAAGGCAGCTGTGGCCCAGGTGAAATGGGAGGAGCAGCTGCACCCACCCCACCACCTCCAAGATGTCCCTCTTGGAGCCAGTGCAGTGGGATCCCCACTGATGGCCCGGGTGTGTCCTGCAGGCATCCCGGGACCTGGCACAGATGAATGACCTCCAAGCACAGCTGGAGGAGGTCAGCAAGGAGAAGCAGGAGCTGCAGGAGAAGGTGAGGATGCGCCCTGAGCGAAGCTAGGACAGTGGGGGGCACCCACTGCTGCCCACAGAATGCAGGACTGCCCTGCACCATGGGGGTGCAGAGGATTCTGGTGGAAAGCTCTCCATCAGGATGGGAGCAGCATGGCCACCAGCTCTCCTCCAGGACAGCGTGGCAGTGGGGGCAGGGTGATTGTGGTCGAGGCTGAGGCTGTGCCCTCTCTCGCAGCTGCAAGGTCTGCAGAGCCAGCTGGAGTTCCTGGAGCAATCCATGGTGGACAAGTCGCTGGTGAGCCGGCAGGAGGCCAAGATCCGTGAGCTGGAGACCAGGCTGGAGTTCGAGAGGACGCAAGTCAAGCGCCTGGAGGTAGTCACGGGGCTTTCCCTCTGCTCCAGCTGGGACAGGGGTGCAGCAGGACCATAACGAAGCTGCCTGAGACTTTTCTGAGTGCCTCCTCTCCCCACGACCCCCCATGCTGCAGCCCTCCCCCTCTGGCAGCCCATCCCTGTCTCCACAGGGAAGGCTCCCTGCAAGCACTGATAACAGTAATCCACCGCCCAGCCCGGCAAAGTGCTGCTCTTTCCCTGCATCGACTTAGGGAAATTATAGACTCCCCAGTCCCGCGAACGCAGCCTGTTTTATATTCTGCCTCCGCAGCTCTGCCGGGGAGCGCGGCAGCTTAGCTCTCCTCTTCATATTTTCCAAGCTATTATTTCCTTCTCCACTCTCTCTGCCGGGGCCATAAATATGCAGCGGCTGGCTCAGTGGCTGGGGGAGAACTGGAGCTATTTTTTCCCTACGTTACATGTTTTAATTACTTCACACACAGTTAAATCTATTTTTCTGATTCAACAAAGCCCTTGCTGTTGTTCTGCCCCTTTGCTGGCCCTGGGAGGGGGTGGTTTCTCCTCCATCTCCTTGTCTGAATTGATAAGAGTGGGGTCCATCCTTGCATCGTCTGCTGGTGGGTGTCGGGGTGAGGGTGTGGGGTGAGAGGTCCGTGGGGGGGTTTGGGGTGACCCTGGTGCTCGGCAGAGCCTGGCCACGCGGCTGAAGGAGAACATGGAGAAGCTGACGGAGGAGCGGGATCAGCGCGCGGCCGCCGAGAACCGGGAGAAGGAGCAGAACAAGCGGCTGCAGCGGCAGCTCCGCGATGTCAAGGAGGAGATGGGCGAGCTGGCCAAGAAGGAGGCAGAAGCCAGCCGCAAGAAGCACGAGCTGGTGAGGAAACTGTGACAGGGCCAGGCAGGGCACAAGGGGCTGTTCCCTGAGGAATGCGGCTCATCCCACTCCCTCTCCACAGGAGATGGACCTGGAGAGCCTGGAAGCTGCCAACCAGAGCCTGCAGTCAGACCTGAAGCTGGCCTTCAAGCGCATCGGGGACCTGCAGGCGGCCATCGAGGATGAGATGGAGAGTGACAGCAATGAGGACCTCATCAACAGGTGAGAGCACCTGGGCCCAGCTCCCCTGCATCCCTGGGGGTCACTGCTTCCCTTTGCCACTTCAGAAATGCCACAGGGACCCCTTGGCTCTGCCTGGCCCTGGCAGGATGCTGTCTGTGCATCCATCCATGCATCGTGCACACGTGCATCTGTCCATGCACCTGTGTCTGTCCGTCCATGCATCAGGCACCTGTGCACACAGGCATCGGTCCATGCATCTGTGCATCCATCCCTCTGTCCACCCGCAGCCCCCAGGAGCTTCAACCACTTGTGGAGGTGCCTGAAATGCATCCAGAATCCTGCCAGCTGGCTGGAAACAGCCCAGGGAGCCCCAGGAGCCAGGGCAGCACAAGCTGGCAGGAGGTTTGGGATGCTGGGATCCAGCCCAGCCCAGGATAGAATTATAGAATCATACAATTGTTTAGGTTGGGAAAGACCTCTGAGAGAATCGACTCCAGCCATTAACTCAGCACTGCCATGTTAGCACTAAGTCATGTCCCCAAATGCCACATCCACACATTTTTTTAATGTTTTCAGGCAATGACTCCACCACTTCCCTGGACAACCTGTTAAAATGCCTGACCACCCTTTAGGTGAAGAAATTTTCCCTAATATCCAATCTAAGCCTCCCATGGCACAACTTGAAGCCATGTCCTCTTGTCTTACCGCTTTTTCCTTGGGAGCAACGCCTGACCCCCCTGGCTACAACCTCCTTTCAGGAAGTTGTAGGGAGTGAAAAAGTCCCCCCAGTCTTCCTTTCCTCCAGGCTGAGCCCCTCCAGCTCCCTCAGTTGCTCCTCATCAGATTTATGCTCCAGACCCTTCCTCAGCTCTGTTGCCTTTCTTTGGATAAGCTCCAGCACCCAACCTGGGATGCTGGGATCCAGCTGGGTGCAACCCCACTCCAGGGGCACAGGGCAGCCTCGCCTCCCTCCCCTGACCCTTCCCCATAATTTAATTTGCCCACCCACTTGGTCTTTTTTTTTTTTTTTCCTTTCATTTAATTTCTTTTCTGTTGTGTTTCTCCCCCCTCCGACCCTGCCCCCTCCAACCCCTCCCAGTTTGCAGGACATGGTGGCAAAGTATCAGAAAAGAAAGAGTAAAATGTGAGGAGCATCTCTTTCCTTCCTCCCCTCCCCTAACCCCCACCTCACCCCCAGGGGCCGGGGTCCCGCATGCCACTGGCCCAACTCTGCATGCCCTAACAGCACCCACGGCATGGCCCAGCACAGCACAGCACAGCAGGGCACATAACCACATCCTGTGCATGGGGACGGGATGAGCCCCTGGGATGGGCTGGGGGGTGATGCTCTGCCATGGCTGATGGCAAATGTGTCAGCATGGGGCAGCAATGGAGCCCTGCTGACACTCATTAATACCCCATCCATGGTTGCTCCCACAGTCCTGCTTAACTAACGGCACGTTTGCCTGGACATAAACTGTGTTTGATGTGGAGCTTAATTCCATTGGTCAGAAAACCCTAGCTGCCCCCAGAGATTGTTTCTGGGGCTCGTTGGGGGTTTTTTTTGGTGTCATTCTGTGGTTTTTTGTTGGTGTTTTTTTTTTCCCCAAGCCCAGCGTTGCCTGGATGTATTGCAGGGGAGGGAGATGCGCAGGATGGAGAGCGGCTCGTTGCTCTGCATTTAAAAAGAGAAGGATTCATATACAGGGTCTATCCAGGCCTGTCCCTTGTGCTGTTTGCTTTCATTCCCAGGCAGGGAATAAGCCCAAAACTAGGTGGAGAAAAGGCCATTTCAGATCCTGTGATACATCCCATCCCTTCCTTGGAGTGGCCTGGTGGGAGCGGGGTGGTGAGAGGGGACCACACCGCTTCAATTTCCGTATAGATCCCGACGCTGCTGCCGTAGCCCTAATGAAAGCAGTAAGCGGTGAGGTATTAAGGGAGATTTATTCAGGGATGCTTTTAACGTGGAGGAATGGATTTTGCAATGCAGACAGCACCTTCTTTCTAAAGGCAATCAATATGGTTACCAACGGCCGTTATAAATTAGATGGTTTAAGCCAGATAGGACTTTTTTTACGCCGGGACGTAAATCAGGGGCTCTGGGGCACGGCAGGGCTGTAAATCTGCCCGCTGTGCTCCCACGCCCGCCGTGCCAGAGCCGTTTCTGTTCCGCCTGCTAAACTCCTGTTTACCCGGGGCCATCAGCATTGCTCTTCCTCGCTGTAATTCTGCGCTCCACGGCAGCCTATAAAATGAACCCACTTATTTCCTTCCCAATCCTGGAGCTGGAAATCTCCTGTGTTTCTGGAGCTGCGCCCTGCCTGCTGCCCCAAAGCCAGGCCTTGCTGTCTCCAGCTCTGGAGCCAGGCAGTGACAGGGAGATGTTGGGCAGAGGGTGCGGGAGCCCCTTGGGTAGCCACAGGGGTTTGGGGGTGCTTCGGGGAGCCTCTGGCTTGCAGGTTGAGCTATGTGTGTGCAGATTATGTCCCAGAGATGGAGCAGAACCATAGGATGGGATTTCACCCATGCCAGGGTACACAGGCAGTGGGTGCTGGAGGGGTTCAGTGCCTTCCAGTGCACTTCCATCTCTCCGGCACCCAAAAACTCACTGCCCCTTGCTGAGTTCTTGCTTTCTTCCACCCTGACCCGCTCCTCTGGCAGCGACGGTGACTCAGATGTGGACTCGGAGCTGGAGGAGCGCGTGGATGGGGTGAAGTCTTGGCTCTCCAAGAACAAAGGCTCCTCCAAAGCGCTCTCTGATGATGGCAGCCTGAAGGGCAGCAGGTGGGTGCAGGGCTGGGCATGGGGCTGGCGGGCAGAGGACGGGCTGAGCCGTGCTGGGACATGGATAGGGCTGGGTGGGTGCCCGTGGGATGTGGCATTTGGTGCTGTGTTCCCACCTGGTGCTTGTGTGGATGGCCAGGGAAGGACTAATGCTGGTGAGCAGCTCAGTCTTCATTGGGGACACACTTCCCCCCTCCCTGGTCCCCCTTCCCTCATCCCACCATGGAGGCATATGGGGCATCCACAGCCCTCACCCCATCTGCCTCTCCAGGAGGTTGTGGTGCTGGGCTTTAGCTGTGTGCAGCATTCCATCTCTCCAGGATTGATTCCCCTCTCCTCACACCTCTCAGAAAATGTTGGCAGAGGTGGGGAACGTGCCCAGGTGCAGCCACGGCATGGGGCTGAGGCACACAGCCCCACTCCCCTTCCCCCTGTAAAATGCTTGCCTGCTGAGCGCAGATTGCTTTTATCCAAACCCAATTTCCTAGCAGGGCTCCAGGAGTCCCAGGGGACTCCCTCCCTCTGCCGAGCAGGGGGGAAAGATCTGAGCTGGTTTCTGTTAATTGGTTTAATTTATTCAGCGGTGCAGATGTAAAACATTTTGTTATTGGAGATAATTCCACCTTTTCTGAAGTCAGGAATCAAACGCAGCGGCTCCAGGTAGCCGACAATGAAATAAATTGAAGGCAACACTTTAAAGGGGGATCAAAGTGCTGGGCTAGAACAATTCCCCCATTTACATGACATTTTTCCACGATGCCATTTCCCGCTGACGCAAATTGCCGAGGCTGCCTCCCTCCTTCTCCCGCTCATCTCCGTGTCTCTCTTGCCTCCCCGGTGCGTGCGGGGCCGCGGTGCCGCGGCGCAGGTCAGCCCCGCCGGACGGCCCCGAGCCCGAGGAGCGGCCGGTGTCGGTGTTGAGCTCGCTCAGCTACAGGAAGCGGCCGGGCCTCAAGGACTCCATAGGCGGCCTCGGGGATGAGCAGACGCTGTTCAGCGCCCTGGGCGAGCGGCCGCCTTCCCCCGAGCGCCCTCCGCGCAGGGCGGGCCGCGGCGGCGAGCCCCAGGACCGGGCGGCCGTCATCGCCCGCGCCTTCGCCGACGCCAGCGGCCGGGCTCGCCAAGGGCTGGACAAGCGGTGGTCCCTGTCGGCCACCGACGTAGAGAAAGCGTCTGTCGCCTCCGCCCCAGTGAGCCGCGTCTCCTCCGCCTCCTGGCGCGGGCTGGAGGACGGCGACGATGGGGACGAGGGATGCTCGGTGCTGAGCTTCGCCCTCTCCAGCCCCGGCAGCTTGCGGAGCCGGCGCGGGGGCCCCGAGGGCCGCCCTGAGTCGCGGCTCTCCCTGGCCCGCAGCCGCCTGGATGAGGCGGACGAGGGGTCCCGCGGGCAGCCCCTCCTGGGGCGCAGCTTCTCGGTGCCCCCACGGCCCCGCAGCGCGGCCTCCGAGGAGGAGGGTCCCGGGGACGCCCGTCCCGTGCGGCACCGCTCCTACCTCGACCCCGACCTGGAAGCCGCCATCCAAGAGGTGCTGAGCTACCGCCCGCTGCAGGCCAGGGGCTACTCCAGCCCCGACTCGGGGGATGACGGCCGGAGTGTCCGCAGTGTCAGGAGTGTCCGGAGTGCGGCTCCTCTGGGCGCCGCTGACCGCCCCTCTGGCAGCCTGCGCCGCTCCGCGTCCGCCCTCGACTTCTCCCGGCACACCTGCCGGTGCCGCAGCAGCTCGGGCTCCTCTGAGGAAGAAGAGGAGCAGAAGAAGAAGAGCTCCAAGAAGCGTGCCAAGAAAAGCAAGAAGAAATCCAAGAAGAAGAAGAAGAAGCAGCAGTCATCATCCGAGTCCAGTTCCTCCTCCGAGTCCTCCTCCGGCTCCACCAGCTCCTACCGCAGCACCTCCAGTGTCAAGAAGGGCCCTCGGGGGGCGGGGAGCGAGAGCCGACACGTCCTGCCCGGGGCAAGAAGGAGGAGAAGCAGCGGAAAAAGCAGGTGGACAACCTGATGATGAAGTACCTGTACCGTCCCGAGAGCGACTGAGGCAGGAGGTGGGAGCGGTGTGTGCCGTGCAGCATGAACCTCCCCGTGTGCCACTAACAGCTCGTCCTAACCCTCTCCTGACTCCGGAGCTCTCCTCCGCCGGCATGGGGCACCCCGGAATGGGGCAGCCCTCTGTGCCTGCAGCTACCCTGCTTTGGGCATCTCCATCGGTGGGGAGGTCCCCGGCATGGCCGCAGCGGGACCGGCAGCTGCCCGTGCTGCCAGGACGCAGCGTGGTCGGGATTAGCAGCTGCGGGACACCAGGAAGTGCTAATCCCTTCCTGTCCCCCTTCCTGGCTCCCCAGCCATCACCAGGACACATCTGGATTTATTCCTTCAGGAGATTTGTAAGGGTTTGATGGGCAGCACAGCGCCCAGGAGCAGAGGGGAGTGGGATGGGTACTAACATGCACCCACTGCAGTGTGTGAGCATGGGGGGAGGCGGCACCCATTGTGGGGAGACCCAGGTTGGGCTGCTGGAGCTCAGAGCTGCTCTGTGCCCTGTGTTGGGAATTTGGGGTGTGGATGGCATCAACCTGCAGGATTCTGCAGCTCTGTACGCTGTTTGATGCAGAGAGGGTGTGTTTGGGCTCGCTGGCAGCAATTTCAGAGCAGGCTTCATCCTTTCTGATGGCTGAATAGGAGAGCGGCTGGAGGAAGGGAAAAAAGCCTTCTGGAAATGTGGTTGCCTTGAGCTGTCTATCCCAGAGGAAGGGAAGGCATCATGGGCTACTGGGGAGCAACAACCCCAGCACCCAGCCCCGGGCTTGGATACAGGACCCTCAGGGTGTCTGGGAGCACTGGTGTCGGCATTCAGGGCCACCAGCCTTTTCCTGGGCAGGCTCAGCTCGGCCCCGCTGCAGAGCAGGGGCTCAGCTCAGCGCAGCGAGGAGTTGTTTGCAGTGAGGCATGTCCCAAATATCTCGGAAAGAATAAAAAAGGAGGCAATCAAGGCTCCATCCAGCTGGCTGCCAGCGTGCTGGCTCACCACAGCTCCCGCTGCAGCCGGAGGGGAGTCGAGCTCAGCAGCCAAGCCACGCTGGGGACGTGGAGCCCCTCGTCACCCACCCTAACCCTGCTCTCTCCCGCAGCCCCACGAGCTCCCGGCACACCTTCACCTACGACAGATGGGACGACGAGCAGGACGCCGGGGACAGCACACGTCGCTCGTCCCGCAGCTCCCCCAGTGCCAGCGAGGCGGAGAGCCGGGCTGCCGAGACCCCCGCCTAGCCCCCCACTGCCACTTCCCACCGCCCCGGGAGGGAACACTCAGCTCCGGGCAGCCGGTATTTGTTCTGCACGGGTTGTGGGGGACACACGCAGCCGCCCCCTGGCTCCAGCCACGGGAGGAGCAGCCCGGCCGGCTCGCTGGCTGCACCCCCCTCCCTCCCACCTCCTGTCTGTCCCTGGCGGCGGAGTTGGCTGCTCCGGCACCCGGGATTTATTCCTCAGTGCCTGCTGGCACCTTGTTTTGTAACTTAAACTCCCCCCTTCGGCACCCTGCCGTCCTCTTACACCCCTTTTAGTTGAGCCAAAGACGTCTCTCGCTGGCCGGGCCCTGGGGAGCAGCCACCTGGCAGCCAGGAGGGGGACATGGGGAGAGGGTCCCACGTGCCCACCTCGGTTTTTGTGACCCCCCCCTCAGCCCCCCACCTCTGCCTGGCTGTTTTGCACTAGCCCAGCTGTGCATCTTCCCCCACCCCCTTTACTTTCAGTATGAAAATAAACGTCATTTCTGGCTGGTGATACTGGCTGCTGCCTGCTCCATGTGCCTGGGGGGTCTCCCTGTTTTGGGGGAGTGTCTGCATGGGGAAGGGTCTGATGGAATGCATCCAGCCCCAGCAAGGATGCAGAGCTTCATGGAAAGGCCAAGTCTGGCCTCTTCTCTGAGCCTGCTGCACCCATGGGTGCTGGGGAGGGGAATGGGAGGGGAAGCCCTCGTGGGTGCCAGTGCTGAATCATTTATCAATCTTCATAAATATGCAGATGAGCAGCGGGACAGAGCCTCTGCCTGCTGGCGTTAAATAATTAACGCGGAGGAGATGATGATGTGCATTGCTGGCTGCCTGCACGGCTCAGCCTCGGCCCTGGCCCCGTGCTGTCCCCGTGCCATGTGCTGTGCCCTGGCCCCAGGGACACCCTGCACCCTGGGGACCCCCCTCACTCCCTGGCAGGTTGTTTCCCTTTCCCCAGTATCTCTTGGAAGCACACAGGCCAAGCTCGATGCTCGCTGCCATAAAGCCACGCTGCGCTAATGCGCTTTCATTAAGTGGGAGCGATCTAATGATAATAAAATGGCACATTTAACATTAAAACATTTAACTTGACTCCTAAGCGAGTGTGTCTCTCCACGCTGCTCCTGCTCCATCTTCATGAGGCTGACAAAGCTGCTTAATTTGTTCCCCAGGAGTGGGTGCTTGGTAGAGATGGTTTGGCACCGCGTGGCATGGGGGATGCTGGGATGCTGCCAGGTGGGGAGGCAGGGTACCAGGGTGCAGGGATTTGGGAAGCAAGGGTGCAGAGGTGCTGGGATGGTGGAATATGGGGACGTGGCAATGCAGGGTATCTGGGGTGTAGGGTTGGAGGAATGCAGCGTGTGGGGAGTCCCCAGGGTGCAGGGAGATGGAGATACATGGAGGTGGAGGTGTACTGGGTGTGAGGGATGCAGGGACACAACTGCAGGCCAGTGTGATGCCATGGGGGCACTTCTGGAACCCCACACCTACTGTGCAGCCCCAAGCACACCAGGGAAGCGAGTGATGGCGAAATGGGCCATGTTGTAGGATGGCTCCTCACCCAGGCTCAGCTCACACAGCAACTTCCCCACCACTGGTGCCAGCTTGAACCCGTGGCCTGTGGGGAGGAGAGGGAAGGTGGGCACACAACCATCCCCACGACCCTGGACAGCTCTGGGGTGCTGGGCTGGGGGATGGCTGCCCTCCCCTACCTGAGAAGCCGGCGCCGATGACGATGTTGCTGAACTTGGGGTGCCGGTCCAGGATGAAATCTTCATCTGGAGTGTTCTGGGGAGCCAGGGTGTGAAGGTGAGGGGACAGGCTGGGGTCCACCTTGGGGTGGGGGAAGGCTCAGGACCCCAGATGCCTGGATCTGTGCCCTGGGGAGGGTCTCACCGTGTAGAGGCAGGTCTCCATCACCGCAGGCTGGGTCTCCAGCCCAGGCAGGTAGCTGCTGATGAAGCTGCTCAGAACGGAGATGTCAGGGCGGGGGGCACTCGAGGGGGCCTGATCCCGCCTGTCTGGGTCAGTGGGGCTGCCATGGTGGTGGCACACCTGGAGCACAGCTGGTCAGAGTGGGCTGGTTAGGGAATCCCCCACCTTCAGCTGTGCCCTGCTCACCTTCATCAGACCTGGGTACTCAATGGAGGGCAGCCCGTAGATGCCGTGGGGGGCTTGGCTCAGCCCCAGGGTCAAGAAGCAGGGGCTGACACTGCCCAGGCCAGCACTCCCAGGCTGCTTCTCCCTCCAGTAGCAGACATCGATGCGCAGGGGCTGGAATCACTCCATTAGCTCTGGCCATGCCTCTGCCACCCCCCTGTGCCACCAACCTTTACCTGCAGTGGCAGGCGGAGACCCAGCTGTTCCACGAAGGCACCGGTCCAGGCTCCAGCTGTGATGATGAGCTGGGGGGCTTTGTACACCCCAGCAGTGGTGGTGACAGTGACCGTGGCCCCAGGCTGGATGCTCAGCACCTTCTCCCCGTCCCGCAGGGTGCCCCCGTGTCGCCGAAAAACCTCCTGGGTGGGGAGGGTGACAGGAGGTGGCAGCAAGGATAGAGCCAGGGGACCCCCATCCCATCCCAAACCATCCTATGTCATCCCAAAGCATTCCGTCCCCTCTGCAGCACCCACCTGCACTGCCCGCAGTGCCCGGTCAGCGAAGAGCACCCCGGCGGTGCTGTCCAGCACGGCCACCTGCCCAGCTTGCAGCCGGAAGCCAGGGAAGCGCCGGGACAGCGCCGCGGCGTCAAGGACCTCGTCAACACCCAGGCTCCTCCTGCAGGCCTCCAGCTCCGGCTCTCCCGGCGGCCCCAGCAGCACCAGTCCCGTCTGCCTGCATCCCACCGGTCCCGTCAGCTCGCCCTGCTCCCCCTCCCTGCATGGACCCCCAACTTGCTTTGCCCCTGGGGGAAACTGAGGCACGGTGACAGCAGTGATGCTTGGGGTGTGTTTCACCCTGGTGCTGGGGCACAGCACAGTGGGATGCAGGGGACAAGGGCAGAGTGAGGTGCATGGGGACTCTGCCCTCTAAATACAGCAAGGGCCATCAGCCCTGACCCCGGCGCGGGAGGATCATTTAGATGCTCATTTCCTTAATGACATTTCCTTCGTGGAGCCCCATAAATTACCAGGAACTAGCAGCTGCCTGCCAAGGAAGCCACATCCCACCCAAAGGTCACCGCCCCCAGTGCCTGGCGGTGGCTGCGTCCCTGTCCCCATCACCTGTAGAGGGTGGTGCCGGTCTCGGCCTCCAGCTGCTGCCAGAGGCGGAAGCAGTCGGGCATCATGCGGGAATAGTACTCCTGGGGGTAGGCGCTGCGGATGATGCGGCTCTGCCCGTGAGAGCTGCCCCGAGAGTGGGGCAGGAGGAACTGCGAGGCAGAGAGGACATGGGGGTCACCACAGGCACTGCCACCCTCAGTGCCACCAGCCCCATGTGCACCAGTGCCCGGGCAGAGGGCACCTTGGGGACACAGCCTGTCCTGTCACCCACGGCACCGGGAAACAGCAGGAAATGGGGATCCTGGCGCTGGGGACATGAGGGCCTTGGCACTAGGGACAGGGTGTCCTGACACTGGGGACTGCAGTGCCAGCAGCAGCTCTGCTCTGTGCCACAGTGGAGGGCAGCCAGGTCTGCAGGCAGCCGGCCCAGCCTGTTGGGAATGGGGACGTGGCAGAATGGGGTCGCCATACCTGCTCCAGCAGCAGAGTGTCCTTGTGGCGCTGGGCCAGGTGGTAGGCAGTGAAAGAGCCCTGGATGCCGGCCCCGATGACAATGACATCGTAGGTGGACTTCTGGGGCTGGCCTGGGGCAGCCATGTCCGTCCTCGTCCCTGCTGCTGTCTCTGTGGCCGCTGGGAGGGGGCCAAGGGGAGGAACGGGGCAGAGTCCAGCCGAGCCGAGCGGGTGATGGAGCCTTGGCCACCTTCCAGCTCTGTGGGGACACAGGGGCACACAGGGGCCACACTCTTCCTGCCCCTTGCAGCTGGCCAGGAACGAATATTCTCATTTCCCCACCAACAACAACACCTGGTCCCAGGAGGGCAGGCAGCTCAGCTGGTCAGGGTGGCATGGATGTGAAGGAAAACCACTTTAATAATTCCGCCTTTCCACTGGTCACTGCTGGCTCCAGCTGTGGTGAGACACAGAGCTTCCATTTGTGTGCCAATGGGAAACCCCCCCTCGCTTCCAGGCAAACAGGGCTTTTTTTCCCTCTAGCACAATTTATTACAGCCATAAACCATTTTGTCGCCATCTTTTGTTGTTATTTTTTTAACGGGAGATAGGGGTGATTTAGGGCTCACCAGAGCTGCCAGGATGCAGCATGGTGGATTTTGCAAATCTGTAACATTTTGGGGTGTGACTGGGGTTTGGGCACAATGCCTCAGAGTGGGGGATAACACAGGCAGGGGCTGCCAGTTTTGCCCACTGCCACCACTGCCCTGTGCTGCCTGACATTCCCCTTAATTAGGGGAATTAATTTACTCTGGCTTCTGCAGTGTAAAAGGCATTATTTACTGGTTAATTGTCGTTATTACAAAGTGATAAATAACATTATTTATTTTGCCACTTGCCTCTGGTGATGAATGAAGCACTGGGGAGCACTGGAGGCACCCACCAGGTCACAGAGACACCCCAACATGGTTCAAAGGCAGGACTGGCGGCTCGCAGCCATGGGGAGGTGAGAGGAGGAGGATGGGCAGCACGGACAGAGATGGGGGTGCCCCCAGACCCTCACCCACCCCACTGCCCATGGCCACTACTGCAATGAGTGCATCCCAGTCTGAGCATCACCACTGTGCCCAGGGCTCTGCATCACACAGGGCCCCGTTAAATCAGCACATCCTCGCTCGCCTTTGATGTTACAAATAATTCAGCAATTTCCCTGGGTTTCAGCTGACTTTTTTTTTTTGCTTTGAATAGCCCCTGTGCTTGCTCTTCCTTTTTTGCTGGAAAGATGAAGAATAATTAATTATCCGTGAAACGTTAAATGGTAGAAATGAACTCCTCTCCTGTTAGCAGTGTGGTAATGGAATGGATGGAAAAGCCTCACTCGTGAGGTTACAGAGATGGTGAGATCTTTGGTGGGGTGCAAATCACCATCCCCAGGGCTCTGTGGGACCCCTCAGGCCATTGTTTTTGTTCTGCAGGTGACCCCAACCAGGGCTGAATGCAGGCATTAGGGAGGTCTGCACCCCCAAAGCCCAAAAAGCAGCTGCAGGACCTCAGTTTGCCTTAGGGTGAATTTTTGGGGGTCCCCCCAGCCCTGTGCCAAGGTCTCCATCATCCTTGCTATGTCCTCTTCACCTGGGTTTATACTGAATGGAGGCAATGCTTGTGGCAGCAAGAAATCCATTTCCCTAAGCAGCTGGCGTGGGTCAGGAGAGCTCAGTAAAAATGGAATATTCCCTGTGTGGGCTGGGTGGATGGATGGGAAAATTTGGGTCGGGCAATGGCACGGGGAGGGGGAAATGGGGGCTTGGGGAACTGCCTGGCACAGGCTGTGGGAGCTGCCCTGTCTCAGATCCATGCGGCACTGGGGAGGTGGGGAAAAAGGAACTTTGGCCAAGGCTGGGCAAGGATCCGATGCAATGTGATAGGTGTTGGACTCTGCACCCACTGCACCCTTTTCGTCCACTGTACGGTGGGACAGAAGTTTCCCAAAATCCCATCATCCATCTATGCCGGCCTCATTTTTCACCAAGCACAAACCAACACTTAAAAAAGAATTAGGGAGCAATGCTCTTCCCCAGGGAGCTGAGGTAAACACAGCATCTTTCTCTCCAAGCTGCAACGTTGGCTCCATGCATTCTTGCCCCCATTTTCCTCCCCAGACCTCTCCATTCCCAATCCTTTGATGGCACCTGCAAAGAATTGTTTGTTTTCTGTCAAAAGCAACAGCGGCTGAAGGCAGCCCCTCATTAGCAGTCCAGGTACATGCCTGGGGATGCATCAGGCAGATTAAAATTATTTTAATATCATAATATTAGAAACTTCAATTTGGCCTCAAAATGCTCATCTTCCGAGCCCTACCAGGGCTTTGCTGCATTAAACATTGATGGCGCTACTGGCGGATCAAAGTTTTGGGTTTAGAGCTGAAAGTGCTTTGCAGAAGAGCCGGCAGCACCCCTGGGATGAGAAGGATCCCAGCATCACTCCCAGCCCTGCTCCCACCACAGCCCTGGGGCTGGTGGCACAGCAGACAGTGCCACGGAGCTGGTGGCACTCAGCCCATGATGTGGGACTGGCTGCTGCTCTCGGCTCCCCATGCCAAGCCATGCCATTCTCCATGGCAGGAATGATGCAAAGCAGGACCTGGGATTAAAATTAACCCCCCAGTGGAGCTGGCTGCGTGGGCTGTGTGTGCAGCGGGGCTGGCCGGGCTGCGGGGGATCCGGCGAGGCGAAGCCATCTGGGCTTTTGGAGGGGTGGGCAGGGGGTTATTAAACAAAGAGGTTTGTTTTTTTTTTAATATATTTTTAACACCCACAAGAGCTGTCCATCAGCCAACATGGAGCTGCTTGGTGCCGGTGCCAGCACCATCTGCCCACTGCAGGGCTGGCTGCCCTCCGGGACCCCGAGGCAGGGGGCTGGGAAGGGGCTCTTGGAACCCCATCACAAAGAATACCGGCCCCTCCCTGTGCTGCTCGGGTGCAGGCGTCTCTGCTTGGAGGATGATGAGCCCAGCCCTAATTTGGGCTATTTAGGGATGGGGAAGAGGAGGCTGGGGGAAGGGAGGTGGCTGTGGTGAGAGTTCTGTAGGGTGGGGAGGCAGGATATGGTGAGCTGGGCACCGAACACCTTTCCCACAGCCCTCGCTGGCTCCCACCCCGAAGGTTTGCCGGGATTCGGGGAGGAAGGGGGGGTTAGGCGATCCCCCTCCCCCAGCCTTCACCGCCAGCTTTAGCGGGCGCCGCACACGAAGAGTTACGGCGTGGGGGTGGGGTAGCAGGGAGGAGCCCCCCCCCCCCCCCCCTCCCAGCCTGCGGGATTGGAGGGCGCCTCGCTCGGAGAGTTACGGCCAGGGGTGGGTGGGGGGAGCCCCCCCTCTTCATCCCTGGAATTAGCGAGCGCCCCACTTCCAGCATCACGGCCGGCCCGCCGCCCTGTCCCTGGGATCGGCGAGCTCGGAGCGTTACGGCGGGGGGGATTTGAGGGGGAGGCGGGCAGAGCCCCCTCCCTCGCTCCGCACATCCCCGGCACCGGGTGTGCGCCGCGCTCGGAGCATTACGGCGAGGGGGGGGCTGCGAGGGAGGCGGGGAGAGCCCCCCCCCCCCCCCCCCGATCCTTGGATTGGTGTGCGCCGCGCTCGGAGCATTACGGGCCCCCCCCTCCGCCGTCCCCGGTATCGGCGGGCGCCGCTCGGGGCGCCGCCGCCGCCGCCGCGCCCGCAGCGGAGCTGTCCGCGGTGCTGACCGCCGCCGGCCATGGGCCCGCCGCCCGCGCTGCTCCTGCCGCTCCTCGCCGCGCTGCTCCGCGCCCCGGCACACGGTAAGCGCCCACCGACACTCCCGGGTCATCCCCACCGTGCATACCGACCACCCTGCGCTACCGGGTGGCCTCAACCCGCCTCCGCCGCCGTCAAACTTTGCCAACTCGTGCTCGCCCCCCGGTGCGGAGGGGACGCTCCCCGTTTTCCCCCGGCGAACCGAGAATCCCTCCCCACCCCCTCCTCGTTTTCCGCCCCTCCGGGGACGCGCACGGCGCTTTGCAGCCGGGCTGGTGCAACGCCGCCCCCGGCAGGCTCCGGCGGCAGCCCCTCTGCCGGTGTTACCGGCGGGGGGAGCATCGCCGCACCGGGGGCTGGGCAGGCACGGCGGCCCCGCTCCCGCGGTCACCGAGCCCTTCGAGCCGCCCTCGGACTGGCTACGCCGTGAGCCGGTCCCTCCGTGCCGTCCCCACTGCCGGGTGGGGGGCACCGGGGGCATTTGGTTCTTTCCCCCTCTCTCCCCTGTTGGGGTGACCCCTCCAGCTCCGCGAGGATCGCAGGGTGGCGAGTGCTGGTTCGCCAGGGAGAGCAGCCAACACCCAGCTCGGCTCCTTGTCCCTGCCACCCGTGGGGCACCGGCAGTCTCGATGCCTCGTGGCTCCGCTGCCCCAAAAATAGGATTGGGGACCTTCCAAAGCTTGGGGAGCTCTGTCGGGGATTGGGGTGCTCCGGAGCAGTGTGGCCAGGCATGGGGCGATGGGCGGGTCGTGGTCCAGCCCCGGTGGGATGCGGGATGGGGGCACCGGCTGCAGGCAGCAGCCGTGCGGGGAGTTACATAAACTCCCCATCTGGCGGCGGAGCCCAGGCGGGGAAGGGCGCCGTGGCCCTGCGCCCGCTGCTATTCCCAGCTCGCCCTGCTGCCTGGGGCTGCTGCCACTGCCTTCCTCCTTGGGAGAGGCAGAGGATGGGGACAGCGCGTGGGGCAATGCCACGGAACCCCCATCTCCTGCCCTGCTGGGGGGGCAGCAGGACTGGAATGGGGGGTCCACATCTGTGGGTCTGTCCTGGGAGCAGGGCGCTGAGCAGGGCAGATTTCCCCCAAGGGAGGCTTGGTGCTTACTGTGTCAGTTTAATGATTTCTAATGAGCAATTACCTCTAGTCAGTCCCCTAATTTCTGAATATCAATAAAGTTAATTAAACACTGCATGTGCATTTCCCAGAGTCTTAAAAGTAGGGATGTCCTGGGAGGTGCTGAGCTTTTTCCAGGGCTGGGACCCATGGGGTCCTGTCCACCCTGTATCCCCTCACCACATACTGGGAGCTGCCTGTGTGGCTCGTGCCTCAAAGTCCCCATCCTCCATCAGGCAGGGCTCCCAGGGGTTCCATGCAGCAGTGCCAGGCTCAGTGTCACTGTGGCCTTGACTTGGCATGGATGGGCTGGTGCATGATGGGGATGAGCTGTGGGTCAGAGGGACACGGGTTCAGGGAGTCTTGGACCCCTCGTCCAGGCTGGGGAGCTTTGTGATGTGGTCTGAGGGGTGGCAGTGCAGGGTCTGATCCTGTCTCTTCTGCCCCAGCTGTGGGGCACCACCAGCCCCTGGTGTCCACAGGGATTTGCCCCAGCAGAAAGTGGGATCTGGACCCCATGGCACTGGTGAAGCCAAGGGGAATGGTGCCAGGCACAGCTCCATCCGCTCTGCCCCACTGCAGCCCCTCTCCCCAGCTCTCCAAAGCCACGGCAGGCCGGGAATTTTTTGTGGGGGTCATCTTAGCCATGCTGGAGGAAACTCCTTATAATTTGGGGTCCTGGCAGCCTGGGGCATTAGGAAACAGCACAGGCTGTGGCAGGGGGCACAGGGCCTGGCCATGCCCCCATGAGCTGTGCCACAGCACCCAGCATCAGCCAGCTGCCCTGTACCCATAGGGGTGATGTATTCGGGGGACACGGTGGCCCTGGGGGTGTGGGTGCTGCCTGGGGTCTTGGTGTGAGGAGGGGGCTGGGGAAGGAGGCGGGCGCCTGCTCCAGTAATTACACTCAGCGCGTGTGCTCGTGCGCTGCGTGCCTCCGAGGAGTTCGTCACCGCCACGCTGCCGTGCTGCCAGGCCAGGATTATCTGGATAATGCTCTTAAGCCAGGGAGCGGGAGGGCAGGGCTGTCCCCAGGGGATGTGGGGCGCAGGCTGAGCCAGGCACCCCCAGCACTGCCCGGAGCCTGACTGCCGCAGGGATCATCCGTGGGTTTGCAGTGGTGGGGATGGATTCAGTGCAGGGTGCTGAGCCAGGCAGGGCTGGAGCAGAGCGGTGGGAGTGTGGGGGAAAATGGGGTGCAAAGACCTTGAGCAAGGGCATGACAAGGACACCCCCAGGCCTGGTTTGAAGCAGTAGAGAGCCCCCACCCTTTTCTGTGCTGCTGGAGGGACCCCCAGGCTGGCACGGGGCTCCTGGAGCTGTCACTCCCTGCTGGGGTGGGGGCTGAGGCTGACCCGGGCTGTGGGGTCCCCTGGGAGCTCCAACAGCCCCCAGGGGAGGTGGATGAAGTTGTGTCTCCAGCACCTCTGACGGGAGAGGATAATTTCGCCTCCAATCAATTCTTTAAATGCGCACAATTGAAAGATTGCCTCTGAAAGCTGCCTATAACCAGGGAGGTAATGGATTCCCTCCAGTCGCAGGCAGGAGCTTGGAAGTGGCAGCATCCTTTCCTCCTGCTGCTGGGGACGTGGGGACAGCCGGAGGGCCAGCACTGCTCCCACCATGAGCAACCTCGGGTGGGTGAAGGGGCTGCCTGCACCCCTCAGAGGCAGCTGGGGGTGCCTCTGTCTGCCTGGCTCGCTGCCAGCCTGCCCTGTGCTGAGACCTGGCACTGCTCATCACATCCTCCGAGGTGCCAGGGGGTGCCATTGGCCAAGGCTTGGGATCTGCTCGGCCCCCAACCTGCAGGAGAGGCAGCAGGAGGAGCCAGCCTGCATGCTCGCTGTGCCAGTAGGAATTATTACATATATAATTTAAATGCAGTAACGAGCTGTGCTGAAGGGATCAAATATTAATCAGCTGCAAGAGCGCTGCTCTGACCCTGTGAAAATGGAGAGAGGTGCTTGAAATGCCAGATCAGCCAGTGGTGGGAGATGAGCGAGGGGATGCTTGGGCAGAGCAGGCTCTGGCGGTCCCCACATACCCAGGGGGGTGGCAGCAAGGGGCAATGTTGGCTGCAAGATCAGTCCTGAGTGGCTTCCAGAACTGACTGGTTCATCCTCTAGGAAAAGCTGCGCTTTGGCAGGATGCGGGGCTGGCTGAAGAGCCATGGGGGCAGCTGAAACGCTGGCTCTGGCAGGAGCAGGCGGCGATGGGAGGGGATGGTGTCTGCAGGAAGTATGACATGGCTGAGCAGCCCAGCGCGGAGCCCGACAAGCAGCTCTCGCTCGCCTCCCGCAACCGATTTCAATTACTGTCTCTGGCAGTGGGCGGAGGGAAGGGGAGACGGGAGCTGGGTGGGCAGCATGGCCCTGCTCACCCTGCCTGACTCCTGCCCACGCTGGGCAGGCACCCCCAGCACCCAGGGGTGCCCCGAGGGCTGGGTGCCCCTCTGCCCCCCAGAGGGGTGAGCTGTGCTGGGTCCTGGGGGAGACCAGAGCTTGCACAGAGCCCCAGGGGGGCCTGGCACCCTCATCATGGCCAGAGTGGGGTGGCACAGAGTGGGTGCTGCCCAGCAGTGGGATATCCATCACAGGAAATCCTGGGGGAGAGGCTGATTTAGGTGCTGTGAGCCCAGGGAGGGAGGACATGGCACCGCACAGCGCTCGGGTCTGAAATAGCAGCAGACATACAATTTATCACCGCTGCTGCCACACAGGGAAATTGCTGTAGAAACCCATTAGCTCCGCAGGGAGAATGAGGAAGGGGGATTACATGGGCTGTGGGTGGCCAGGAGGGGACAAGGGCATTGTTGGCACCGTTGGGAAGGGAGGAAAGCCCCGGGGATGGGCACCCAGCTGCCCGCTGGGCACACGGGGGTGCTCCGTGTGTCAGCCGGCGCTCGGCCGCCGCGATGCTCCAGGGAGCCGGTTGCGGTGATGTGACATGTGTCAGCGGGTAAATGACTGTTCAATTCAAGGAGAATTGCAAAACATACAAGGTCAAACGCTTCCCCGCCAGCGCTGCCATGAATATTAAAGCCGAGCTCCTCCGGTAGCTGCCAGGGCTGGCGGCCGCACCCGCCCGCAGCGTCCCCGGGCACCGGGGCAGCCCCTGGGGTCCCTGCTCCAGCTGCTCTGACAGTCTCAGCTTGGCCGTGGGCATCTGGGGTCACTGGTGGTGCCAGGGTGGCCATGGGATGGCAGGACGTGGATGCCAGCATCGGTGCCAGCTTGCCATGCTGGGTGCCAGTGGTTTGGCTGTGGTGACAGCTGGTGGCAGAGGAGCTGGCTGCACAGTCCTGCCCGTGCCCACCTGCCCCTGCCTTCACCCTCACACCATCTGTGTGCCCCTGCCTGCACCCACCCACCCAGCCACACCTGCATCCACCCACCCAGCCTGCCTGCATCCAGACAATGCCTGAATTCCCTCGCTGCCTACACCTGCCCACCCACCACCTGCACCCACCTGGATTCCCTGCCTGCTCCTGCCCACGCTGCCTTCACACCTGGAAGCAAACCCAGGTGTCGGCTGCCTGACAGCTCATTCATCACAGCTGCAGGCCCTGACCATGGGGGCAAAGCCAGATTGGATTTTAAATTAGAAAATAAACCTAGAATCTTGTGAGGCCCAGCCCCTGCCCTCACCCTGTGCCCGCCTGCACCTCCTGCTGCCCCCTCCTACGGATGGGGAAACTGAGGCACGGAGCAGCACTGTGGCACGGATGCTCCTGGGGCCACCGAGGGCCCTGCCCCGTCCCTCCCCGAGCCGGGCGCTGTGTTATTGCTGTCTTGGCGGGCAGCATCGATCGGGGCTCCCTGGGCGGCCGCGTGCCGCCTTATTTATTTATTGGTGACAGCAGGCGGCATCGATCCCCGATCCCCGCCGGGGGCCCCGCCCGCCGCAGCCGGATTAGTCTCTGGCATCTCCCGGCTGCTGTTAATAAACTCCCACCCGACAAAGCCAATGGGAGGGATTAGGACCCCATCCCGGCTCTGACTGTGGCCAGCATGCCGAGTTACCCCGGCAGGTAGGTGGCTGCTGGGGTTTGGCAGCCCCTCTGCCCAGCCCGAGTTCAGCGGGGTCCCTGCTGGCCGCCAGGGCCCGCAGGGTGTGTGCTGGGTAGCCAGGCCCACGTCAGCAGTCCCTGGTCACCTTGGGGACATGGGAGGGACATCGCTGTGGCGCTGGAGATAAGCTGCTTAGAGACGTCTGTGGAGGTGGAGGATGTAATTCTGTGGTGCTCACGGGGCAAGGGTGGCAGCAGCTGGGCACCCCCTGCCTTCCCGCCGTGTGCTGAGCATCCTGCATCCCCAGAGAGCCCAGGGTCCCAAGCATCCCCTAGTGCCAAGAGCATCCTGTGGCACCCAGAGCCCCACACAGAGCCCAGGGCAGTGCCTGGTGCCAGGAGCGCCCAGCCCAGGGTGCTCAGTGTCCAGATGGGAGCTGCTGTGGGATCCTTGCAGTGAGGCCTGGCCTAAGCCAGTAACCCCCATGGGGACCTCTGTGCCCCCCAGCACCCCGGGCAGGTGAGATGCTCATGGACAGCAATGTCCAGGGGGCTGGGTGGGCATCTCCAGCCCAGCCTTCACCACACAGGGCAGTGGTGGTGGTGTAGGGCCCAGCGCTGAGCGCTAATCTGCCATTAAAGCCCAATGGAGATTTTGGCACCCTTCAGTATAAACTCATTAACTTTTATGTTCTAATAAACGGATCCCATTAAAATATAATTCTGGCCTTGCTGGGGGGCAAGCAAACCCCTTGGAGCTGGTGTGGGCAGGTATCCCTGCTGTGCCTGTGTGCCCAGGGCATTGTCACCGTCCCTGTGCGATGGCAGGGGTTTGCTGGGGACAAGGGGTGGGTAGCAGCGGTGTGAGGACGCCTGCCAGCACCCAGCAGCTCCCCACTACGCTGCACACCCAAGATAATGTCTCTTAATAGTCCCTTAAAAGCAGCATTCGCAGAGTAATTAATCTTCGCGGGGCCCTGCCCTGCTACGGATAGGGATAATTAGCCGGTAATTGGCAGTATCATGTCATCAGTGCCTGTGCACGGCGGCAAGACGTGCCCACGCTGCCGTGGCCTCAGAGGGATGCTGGGTGTCACCATGGCACCCCCTCTGCCGTGCCACTGAGCTGTGCCCAGTGAGAGGGGACGGTGCTGTGCCAGATCCAGGAGCGGGAGATGCTGGGTGACTCATTAGGGCTGATTAAATTATTTTATTTTTGGTCTAAAGGCCGTAAGCTGCTGGGCTGGGCATGCTGGGGATTTGTTCA
This sequence comes from Molothrus ater, assembly GCF_012460135.2. Classification (NCBI taxonomy): domain Eukaryota; kingdom Metazoa; phylum Chordata; class Aves; order Passeriformes; family Icteridae; genus Molothrus; species Molothrus ater. The sequence goes on along the minus strand of NC_050498.2, from coordinate 7,208,054 downwards.
GGGACTAATGCCTGGGAGGGACAGGGGGCTGTGACAGGGGGATCCCTGTGGTTGTGGGTGGGAGAGGGGGGAGCATCGATGGGATAGGGGGTTCCCTACAGCCTCACACTGCTCAGGGACAGGGACAGCCTGGCTGGAAGGAAGCTGAGCTCTCTGGCAGCCTGGAGAAGGGTGCAAGTGTCCAGGCCCCTGTGACATCCCTGGTCATGGCAGTCGTGGTAATCACCTGCACGTCTGCGCCCTGGGAACATGCAGACCCAGGAGAACCTTGGCACGTGATGGCCACCTCTGTGGGGAAGGATAACCTGAGATCAGGGACACCCAGAGCCAGGGCTGTCCCCATCCGGGCTGGCTCACATGAGGAGTGGGCACCCTTTCACATGGTACAACTGCAGATGTGCATTAATTAGCCAGGGCTTAATTGCTAGGGCTGCCCCCAGTGAAGGGCGTGCTGGGGAGAGGGTGCAATGATCCCGCTGCATGTGGTTGATACATTTGTTTGCCATCCTGGTTTTGAGGGAATATTGGTGTGCAGGGAAGCGTCAGCCCCTGGAGCAGCACCGACCTGTGGTGCAGGGTCAGTCCATGGGAAGTGCTGGTCCCCAGAGCAGCACAGGTCCGTGGCACTCCCCAGAGCTGCATCCACACCTGATACAGCACAGTCCATGTCCCGGCTCTGCTCCCAGGTGCCACTGAGGGCACAGTGCTGGTCTGTGATGAAGCATCACCCCCTGGTGCATCACCAGTCCCCCGTTCCCTCTCAGTCCCCAACACAGCATCACTCCACAGGTTCCCCAGAATCCCACACTCTTTCCTCCCTCCAGGCTTCAACGGGCTGGCGAGTAAGGCTGGGGAGAGCGCTGAGGTGGAGCCGACGGCGCTGCCCACGGAGCCGGCGGAGCGGGAGGCGGAGGCTCGCTTTGTGAGCACCGCGCCCACGCTCAAGATCCTCAACCACCACCCGCTGCTGGAGGACCTGCTGCACGAAGCCTTCCTCAAGAAGGACTACCTGGCCCAGGCGCCGTTCCTGCCCGCTGGGGCGGGCCCCCTCCTCCCTGGTGGTGCCCTCCAGCCGGCCCCCGGCCCCCCAGAACCCGAGCCCTCCCCTCGCACCCCTGCCCTGCCCCGGCCCGCCTTCCCCACTGACCCGCTGACCACGCCGGCAGGGCGCCCCGGGCCATGGGGGGAGGCGTGGGGGGCTGTGCCAAGTGCAGACCCCTCATGGTCCCCCTCTGGGGTGCCAGAGTCAAGCACTGCATCCCCCAGCCAGGCACCCACCACGCCCAGCACATCCCTGGCACCCCACACCTGGGGCCACTGTGGTGTCTGGGGATGAGGAAGGGACCACCACCACCTCCACCATCACCACCACCACTGTCACCACGCTGCAGGGGCCAGGTGAGCGCCAGGGAGGGAGTCGGGTGGAACTAGGGTGGAGTGAGGCTAAGCTGGGGTTTCTTCTGTCACCAGCTCCCTGCAACCGGACGCTGGCGGGTCCCGAGGGCTGGCTGGTGTCCCCAGAGCCAGCCGGTGTCCCCTATGAGGGCAGCCTGGACTGCACCTACACCATCTCTGTCTACCCGGGCTATGGTGTGGAGCTGAAGGTGAGCTGAGGGTGGGCCAGGGTGGCAAGTGGCCACAGACGGGTGTGGCCTGTCCCCTACTCTGTGCCACGGCTGTGTGTCTGTGCAGGGTGCACAAACACATGGTCATGTCCTTGTTCTTGTCCCCATGCCTCTGTCCCCAAGCCAAGAGAGCTGGCTCAGGACATTGCCTGCCCTCCTGGCACAGGGATGTGGGTACATGAGCTGCTGGGATGCCCCAGGATGCTCTGTGCCCACCAGCTGCTGTGCCTGGCACCCCTCACAAAGAAGTGCTGTGAGATTTAATTAACGAGGCCCTAATGGAGAAGGTGTGAGCAGTGCCAGCAGGTGCCAAGCTGTGCTGCAGGACCAGGAACACCCAGCACCCATCTGCCAGGAGCAGAGGCTGACAGCAAACCCTGCTGTGCTGAGCCCTTGTGCTGCTCCCGTCAGTGGCACGTGGCCACGTGTCCCCATCTCTGCTGAGGCCACCACAGGGCTTGTGGAAAGCTGGTGGTGAGCCAGAGGCAGCAACTCCACCACCAGCCCTACTCTAGCAGCCCACACTCACCAGTGCTGCTGCTCCTCACCATGCAGCATGGCTTAATTAGCATCATTAATAGCAAATTGCTCCAGAGGGTGAGGCTGGCTGTCTGCAAGGCTGCCAGCGTGGGCCCGGCTGTGCTGTGGTGCTCTGGCAGAGCTGGGCCCTGCTGCTCTTGGCGTGGGGGATGATTTATGGCCCTGCTAACCATGTTTGAAAGGTGCTGCCCTGCACAGACAAGCTCCAGCAAGCTATTGACCGCAGAGAAGCCACTCAAGGGCCAGCTCCCAGCCAGGTGCCAGGTCATGCTGAGGTGGTGACACTTGTGTCCCCTGCAGGTAGAGAACATCAGCCTGGCAGAAGGGGAGACACTGACGGTGGAGAGCGCGGGAGGGCTGGAGCCCAACCTCCTGGCCAATGAGTCCTTCCTGCTGCGGGGCCAGGTCATCCGCAGCCCGGCCAACCTCCTCACCCTCCGCTTCCAGAGCCCCCGGCCCCCCAGCCCTGGCTCCTACCACTTCCACTACCAAGGTATGGGGCTCAGAACCCTCTGTACCCGCTGGGAGCTTCCCTGCCAGCATGGTGCTAATTTGGATTGTGGTGATGCACCGGGAGTTTATCTGAGTTTTAAGCAGGCACTGACTAGGTGAGGAATGCTCATGGAGAGCTAATTTGCCTTAGCAGTTATGGATTCATTAAGTATAATTTTCAGCATCCATAGGCACTGTGTCACTCGAGCCCTACCACACCCAGGCATTTCCAGGGCTCTGGGGAGGCAGCTTTTGGGTTCTGGGGGGATCCATTGCTCCTCAACCTTAGTAACAACACCACCCGCCCCCAGCCTACCTGCTGAGCTGCCCCTTCCCAGCACGGCCGGCTTTCGGGGAGGTCTCGGTGAGCAGCCTGCACCCCGGTGGGGACGCCCGTTTCCGCTGCTCCACGGGATACCAGCTGCAGGGCGCCCGCCGGCTCGTCTGCCGCAACGCCACCCGCCCCTTCTGGAGCGCCCGCGAGCCCCTCTGCCTCGGTGAGCACCAGCATCTCGGGGACAAGGGACAGCTGGTGTGGCACTGCCACCCACTGACAGTGCCTCTCCCGCAGCGGCGTGTGGCGGGGTGGTCCGGAACGCCACCGTGGGACGCATTGTGTCACCCGGCTTTCCCGGGAACTACAGCAACAACCTGACCTGCCACTGGCTGCTGGAAGCGCCGGATGGCCACCGCCTGCACCTCCACTTCGAGAAGGTGTCACTGGCAGAGGATGATGACAGGTTTGGCTCAAACTGGCGGGCCAGGAGTGTGGGAGCACTCTGGGGCAGCCCTTCACGGGGCTGTGTTCGAGGATGAGTGCTCTTGGCTATATCCAAGGATGGGTGCCATTGGCCACATCCAAGGATGGGATCTGCCATGGCTGGGTGCCATTAGTCGTATTTAAGGATAGGTGTTTCTTGCCATGGCCGAGTGTGGCTACCTTTGGCCATTGGCCATGGTCAAGGACAGGTGCTCTTGGCCATATCCAAGGACGGGATCTGCCATGAATGGGTGCCCTTAGTCATATTTAAGGATGAGTGTTGCTCACCATGGCCAAGTGTGGCTACCTTTGGCCATTGGCCATGGTCAAGGATAAGTGCTGTCAGCCATATTCAAGGAAGATAACCTCTGGCCATGTCCAAGGATGGTGCTGTTGGAAATGGCCGGGGTTGGAGGCCACCATCCATGCCCAAGCATGGCTGCTGTTGGCCATGGCCAGCAGTGCACCCTGCCCTTGTCATGCCTTGGCAGGCTCATCATCCGCAACGGCAACAACGTGGAGGCACCGCCGGTGTACGACTCCTACGAGGTGGAGTACCTGCCCATCGAGGGGCTGCTCAGCACCGGCCGCCACTTCTTCGTGGAGCTCACCACCGACAGCAGCGGGGCCGCAGCGGGCATGGCGCTGCGCTATGAGGGTATGGGGCCAAGGGCGCAGCAGGTGACCCAAACACCCCTGTGCCCACCTGGCCCCCGCAGACCTTTGCCCCTGTGCCCGCAGCCTTCGAGCAGGGGCATTGCTACGAGCCCTTCGTCAAGTATGGGAACTTCACGGCCAGCGATCCCCGGTACCCCGTGGGCACCACGGTGGAGTTCAGCTGTGACCCTGGCTACACTCTGGAGCAGGGCTCCACCATCATCGAGTGTGTCGACCCCAGTGACCCGCAGTGGAATGAGACAGAACCAGCATGCCGTGGTGGGTGCTGGTGCTGGAGGGTGCCAGGGGTTGGTGTGGATGGGGCGTGAGAGATACTGCAGCCACCGTGCTGCTGAGTGTGGCGGAGCTGAGGGACATGGTGGGTGCTGGATGTGGGATGCTGGAGTGGGTGGGTGCCCCATGGTAGTGCCAAGCCTGGCGTGTGCCCACAGCGGTGTGCAGCGGGGAGCTGACGGACACAGCCGGAGTGGTGCTGTCACCCAACTGGCCAGAGGCCTACGGCAAAGGCCAGGACTGCATCTGGGGGCTGCACGTGGAGGAGGACAAGCGCATCATGCTGGATGTCCGTGTGTGAGTGCTGGGATGGGATGGGGATGGTGGGATATGGCGGATCTGTGCCCTCCCTGCCCTCATGGCCCCACTGCCCCAGGCTGCGGCTGGGCTCGGGGGACATGCTGACCTTCTACGACGGGGACGACCTGACGGCGCGCATCCTGGGCCAGTACACGGGCGCCCGCGGCCGCTTCAAGCTCTACGCATCCACTGCCGATGTCACTGTGCAGTTCCAGTCTGACCCCGGTGCCGGGGCCTTCGCCTACCGGCAGGGCTTTGTCATCCACTTCTCCGGTGAGGCCCATGGCAGGACAGTGCCCCCGGTGTCCTCAGTGTCCCCACTGCCCTGCTCAGCCTTCCGTGCCCACAGAGGTTCCCCGTAATGACACCTGCCCTGAGCTGCCGGACATTGCCAATGGGTGGAAGACGTCCTCACAGCCAGAGCTCCTCCATGGCACTGTGGTGACATTCCATTGCTACCCTGGCTTCCAGCTGACTGGCACTGACCTCCTGATGTGTCACTGGGACCTGACGTGGAGCGGTGACCTGCCCTCCTGCGAGCGGGGTGAGTGGTGCCCACCAGTGACCCCCCTGCCCTGCAGCTCAGTCCCATCCACCATCACCACTGGTCACTCCTGCCTGCAGTGACAACCTGCCGGGACCCTGGCGATGCTGAGCACAGCCGCAGGGTGGTCTCCAACCCTAAATTCCCGGTGGGAGCCACCGTGCAGTACGTCTGTGACAAGGGCTATGTCCTGGCGGGCGCCGGGACCCTCACCTGCCATGACCGCGCCGCGGGGGGACCCAAGTGGAGTGACCGCCTCCCCAAGTGCATCCGTGAGTTGGGCGTCCCCTCCTCGGGCGTATCCCCCGAGCCGATGGCGAGCGCTGACGCCACCGTCCCACTGCCTCGCAGCGGAGACCTACGAGCCCTGCCACAACCCCGGCGTGCCGGCGGGCGGGCGGCAGAGCCCGGAGCGGCGGCTGTACCCGGCGGGAGCCACCCTGCACTTCTCCTGCACGGCCGGCCGGGCGCTGCTGGGCGAGAGCAGCCTGCGCTGCCTGCCCGGGCACCCCTCACGCTGGAGCGGCTCCCCTCCCATCTGCAAGGCGGGTGAGACGAGCACCCCCCACCCCAGCACCCCGCCGGCACCGCTCAGCACCCCACTTCTCACTCCTGCTGTTGGTTTCTTTCTTCCGCCTCCTCCAGCCTCCTACGATGAGTTTTACAGCAACCGCAACCTGGATGGTAAGGGCGAAGGTGTTTTGGGGTGCCAGAGCGTGGAGGGGCACCCGGGGTGCGGCCGATGTGGGGTGTCCTCTGGGTGAGCCCCCAATTCTCCCTCCCGGACAGCTGTGGCCAAGGCTGTGCCCTCGGGGACAACGCTGGAGGGCACCAACGTGGCCATCGCTGTCTTCCTGCCCGTGCTGGTGGTGGCCCTGCTCATCGGGGGCATTTATCTCTACTTCTCCAAGTGAGTGGCCCCCTGTGACCCCCATGGGGCCCCATGGCCCCCCCAGTGCCCACTGTAGCTGCCCTTTCCCCACAGGCTCCAGGGGAAGCCAGCCCTGCAGCTGCCCCTGGCTGGCTCCCACCCCTACGACCACATCACCGTGGAGTCGGCTTTTGACAATCCCACCTATGAGACAGGAGTAAGTACCGGCCCCCACACCCCCCATGTGGGGCTGGGGACCCTGCATTGCATGGGCCACCTGTGCCAGGGACTGGGACAGGGGTGGGATGGGGTCATGTGTTCCAGGAACCGCACATTAGACAGGACATCCATCCAGGAACAGCACAGGGGGTGGGACATGCACCCAGAGACCACTCGTGGGATGATGGATCTATCCAGGGACTGTTCAGGGATGGACGTCCAGTCAGGGACCATGCACAGGATGGACCATCGATCCAGGGACCACATGTGGGGTGGGATATCCATCTAGGCACCACACATTAGTTCAGAAATGAACTAATCAATCAATCCAGGGACCACACACACTGTCTGGGATATCCACCCAAGGACCATGGACAGGATGGACACTGATCCAGGACCCATGTTTGGGATGGGACACACATCCCCAGGGCTCTCTGTAGTCTGGGATGTTCCCCCAGCTCCTTATGGGATGGGAGATGCCCTATCCCTGTCCCCGGCACCCCGTTGCACTGTGTCCAACCCCTTGCAGTCTGTTTTCTTTGCAGGACACGAGGGAATATGAGGTGTCCATCTAGGTGTGGGCAGCGTGGAGCTGGGCGCTGCAGCCACCCCTCCCAGGCCCCTCCGTGCCCGCCGGCCCCTGGCACGGGCTGGGAACACCTCTCCCAAGGAGACTCAAGCCGAGCGCTTGGCAGGACCCACCTGGGCACCGGCCACCCCCCTGCCACCCCCGATCCACCCGGACCCCCGAGGGCTCTGCCCAAGCCCTATTGTCACCCAGCCCCTCGCACTGGGCTCATGAGAGGCTGAGCCAGCCAGGGTCCCCGGACCCCATCCTGCCCCCCTGACCCCTGAGCCAGCCAGGGTCCCCAGACCCTGCCCTGCCCTTCGGACTCCATCCTTCCCCCAGCGGGAAAACAGCAGCCCCTGCGACGGAGGAGTGACGCAGGCAGGGGGAGCAGCGCTGTGGGGACCCCCAGGTAAGGACAGGGCTCCCCGGGGCTGCAGTGGGGAGGGGACAAAGCCCCGGGGGGTGGGCGAGGGGCTTAGGTGGCCATGTGGGTGCCGCCCCCGCCCTCGCCCCCCAGCCAGCGACAGGGCTGGTCCCCCCCCGCAACCCCGTGTCTCCCACCGCCGCCACGCAGGGACGTGTCCCTCCCGTGTCCCCAGCATGCTGCGTGTCCCCCCGGCCCCCGCTTGCTTCGCCCTCTCCGGGGGGGTCCCTTCCGCCACCAGCGTGTCCCCCCCGCGCGTCCCGGCACCCCAGAGTGACGGGGTGGGCAGGGGCACCGGGCATGGCTGTGCCCCCTCCCACCGCCGCGTCCCGCCCGGGCTGGTGACCCCGGCCCCCGCCGCCCCCTCGATCTGGAGGGGATACCGCCCCCCTCCCCATCTTTTGGTTGTTTCATTAATAAAAACTGGTGTTTTAGAAGAAGCGATGGCGTCTTCCTCAGCGGGGCCGAGCAGCTTGGAACGGGGATACACCCACACACATCCCCCAGCGTGGGCCCTGAGCCCACCTCACCGCTACCCCGCTGACATCCCGACCCCCGCCCGTCCCTCCCGTGCTCTCCGAGGGGGGAGACACTGTCGCTTTAAGAGGCGTGGCCTCTGCCGGGGTGACGTCACAAGCAGAGACCGCGCCCCCGCCACCCCGGCGCGCCGCGCGCCGCGCGCCCCCTGCCGACGCGCGCGTGTCCCGCCACCCCCGCCCCGCGCCGTTACGTCACTGACGTCCCCGCCGCCCCGCCCGCTCGCTGGAACGTGACGGCCGCCACGCGCCTGCGCGAGAAGAGGGCCGAGAAGGGGCGGGGCGGGGCGGGGAGGCGCTCCGCGCACGCGCAGTGGCTCTGCGTGCGTCCCGCCGCCCCCCCCCCGCCGCCGCCGCCGCCGCCGCCGCGCCAGGTCCGCGCGCGGGAGGCGGTGCGGGACGCGCATGCGCGCGGGGCGGGCGGGGCGGGGGCGCAGAGTGCGCGTGCGTGCGGGGCCCGGAGCGTCGGCGCCGCCTGTGCGCGGGGCGTGCGCGGTGCGTGAGCGGCCGCGGCGGGCGCGGGGCCGCCGCCCCCTCCCTCCCTCACCCACCCACCCCCTGCGCGGCAATGGCAGCGGGCGTCGGGCCCCCCGCGGCCGCCCCCGGGCACGGCTGGAGGAGGAGGAGGACGACGCGCAAGCCGCAGCGGCCCGTGGGATAGGCCCCGCCGCCCGCCCGCCCCCGCCGCGCCGCGTCCCCCCCCCGCCGCCTCGACGCGGAGCCGCCGCTGAGGGGCCGCCGCACGTCCCCGCCTCGCTCCCTCTCGCCGGGGGGGGCTCTCGGGGCCGCTCCTGGGCTGGATGAATGTGGGAGAAGATGGAGACCAAGACGATCGTCTACGACCTGGACACCTCCGGGGGGCTGATGGAGGTGAGGCCCGGGACGCGGCGGGGGGGGCCGGACCGGGGAGGCAGCGGGGCTGCAAGATGGCGAGGGAACCCCCCCAGCCCGGAGCCCCGTGGCCTTACAAGGAAGTGCGGAGGGACGGAGGCAGCTCGCCCGGCCCCCGGAGAGGCCCTGCCGGACACGGGGCGGGCGGGGCGGGCTCGGCCGGGTCTCTGTCCCCCCCCCCGATCCCCTCCCGGAGGGTCCAGGGCCGCTGTCCCCCCGGCGGGCACGGGGAGAAGGGCGCTGGGTCAGGGTCCGTGCAGCCCTTCAGAGCGCGCTCTGTCTGTGTGTGCATGTGCAGCAAATCCAGGCCCTCCTGGCTCCCCCCAAGAGCGAAGATGGGGAGAAGAAGAGCAGGAGGCCCGAGAAGGAGCCCAGGCGAAGTGGCAGGGCCACTAACCACGATAGCTGCGATAGCTGCAAGGAAGGAGGGGATCTGCTGTGCTGCGATCACTGCCCCGCCGCTTTCCACCTCCAGTGCTGGTAAGGCTTGGCGCTCTCTCCCTCCGGATCTGCCCAGGGCACCTTCCCTCCGGCCGCTCCCGCTTCCCGTTAGGTCCCGGGGAGGGGGGGGACGTGGGGCCGGCTGGAGCAGACAGGAACAAAAAGGAGGTGCAAACCCCGCTTGGGTCCATCCCTCCTCAGGCTAATCCACGGCGGCCGAGGTGAACCCTCCCCTGGCTGCTTTCTGGAGGGTTGGGGGTCCACCCTCCTCCTTTCTTTTTGTGCTGAGCAGCAGGCGAGAGGCCTGGAGGAGGAGCGAGGCCGCTGGCTGCGCGGCCTGGCTGCCTTGGTGCTGCCCCTGCCCGGCCTTTCACCCTCCCCAGCGGGAAACTTCCCCACCTCACCCCTCTGCAAGGGTGCCTGGCTTGCGGGGAACCCTCCGGAGGGCCCTGGCTGGAGAGGGGGAAGCCCTGGTGGCGTCTCCGCACCAGGCCTGACGTTCCCAGCGCTTCCGTGCTGCTGCAGCTGCTGGGAATAATGGAGGTTGCTGTCTCTGTGTCTCCCTGCCTCACTGTTTACAATATGGCGACCTTCCTTTAAATTATATTTTTATTCTCAGCGCCATTTTGGCTGCATATATGACTTCCAAACCCTCGCAACACTCCCCACAGTATCTCAAACGTGAAAATACCTTCCCCGTGGAAATCCAGGCCTCCAGACTTTAACGTTGGCCGGGTTTATTCCTTTCCCTCCTTTTTTCCCTTCTTCCTTGCTCTTCCAACCTGCTTGTCTCATCCGTGGGGGTGTCTGCTATGAGCTGGGGGGCTGACGGGTGCTCTTGCTGGGAGTTGTGTGGCTTTGTTGATGAAGGCAGAGCTTTCTGCATGCAGATCTGGCTGCCGGCTGGGAATCGAGGTGCGTGTGGAAGCGGTGGCAGAGCTCGAGGTGCTGGAGGCTGCAGCAGGATGGGCTCTTGCTGCCTTCCCTCACAGCTTCCCAAGCTCTCCCGGCACAAAGCGACACCACGCCAAAAGCGCCTCCTCAACTTTCCGCCCCAAAGTTTTTCCTTTTTCTGCACCCGGAGCTTGGATGCATCCTGAAATCCCCCCTTCCAACAGTTGACACAGGCGGGCGGTTTGTGTTAAATTAGCACAGCCAGAGTGGATAATGGAGTGGAGGAGGGAGCGGGGCAAGTCAAACAGCTGGAGCTTGGGAGTACAGAGTATTCTTCCTTAGGGGAGATTTTTTAACCACATTCCTTTCTCTCTTTCATGCTTTGGAGCTTTGTTTGCCACCCTGTTACAGCTGTCTCCTCTGCGCTTTTTTTTTCCTCCCTCTGTTGTTTGTTTTTTTTTTTTTTTTTTTCCCTTGCCTTTTTCTGATTTTCATTTGCTTGCTGGCTATTCTGCATTTCTATGCTAATTGAGGGTCTCAGAACACTTATTAAACTGGTTGCTGATAGCAGGGGAGCTGAGTGTGCGGTCACAGTTCTGTAGGGAGTGTCCCGTTAGCAGCGTGTAGCCAGGCAAACCCGACAATGCTGTAGCATGCAGCCATGACATCATCCCTCCTACCCTGAGGAAGTGCTACTGGTGGTGGTAGTGCAGATCCTCTAATATTTACTAGCAGGATAGTAATTATCATTATTTTTCATCCAGTGTCCTTGATGAGCTTTAATTTAAGGGTGTTTTTTTCCTTCTGCCGGGCGTAGTTGCTTTCGGGTGCATCCTGAGTGTTCTCCTAGCGAGGCTGGAGCGATGGCTAGAACTTCACATTTTGGAATGGAAGAGCTGTGCCTAGGGCTGCAGAGTTAACTCTGAATCCTAGTTAAGTCTGACCATAAATGAGACCACTTTGTGCATGCCTAAATTTCATGGCTTAATTTGGTGATGTTTTTGTAGTTAGCGAGTGGGAAACAACCAGATAAATGAGATAACTGTAAAGCTTTCACTGTACCTGAGTTAGTTGCATTATAATTGTGTAAGAATTTATATAAAAATATTATAGAAAAATATATGTGTATCTTTAACTAGTCACTCTTCAGAACAGAAATGAAAGAGCAATTCTAAATACTCTCTTTCACCCTATTTGTTGCCTCTGCTGGGGTTTGTCAAGCGATCCCTTTGACGGCAGCCCAGACCCTGCTGTGGGAGGTGGCACAGTGTGGAAAGGCTTTGTCTGAAGGCTTCCAGTTTGGGCCTGGTTCTCCTCCTTCCTCCTGGACCTTTGTTGGACCTTTGGCTATGGCCTTCAGGTGACCTAGGTTGTCTCAAAGGGATGCTCAGGTTTTGTTTTCGTGTGTCTTCCCATTACCTCCTACATTTTGCTGGAAGTAAACTTCCGTTCTGGATATAAACTTAGGCATAAAGACAGCACTTGCAACTTCCTTTCTGCCTCCTTTTTTTTTTTTATTTAAAGAATAGTAGCTGTAATGCAAGGCTTGCTTTGAGTCACTTGAATAGCACTGCTGGAGCACTCTAACTGGTTTGTGTCGACAGCTCACCTGTTCTCTGAATGTTTATTGTGAGCATTAGTACCAGATTGAATTTATTATCAATACAGCATAACGAAAAAAGTAGCTTTTAATGTGTCTAGGGTTTGTGATCAGCTGATTACAGCTGTAATCAGCTCCCATACAGCTGCATGGGAGAGGCCGTATTATAAAAGAAAAGGATTTTCAGGGATATGATTGGCACAAGTCATGCAGTCAGCTGGAGACAAACCCAGCTCAGCTTCCCAGGAACTCGTGTTGCTCCTTCTTGTGTAGAGAAGGTTCTTCTGTATCGAGTTGTTTAAGCCTGTAGTGAGGAAGTTGGCTTTGCTAGGTGTGTGACCCTCAAACTTCAGCAGTTTGCCTTAACTTCAGTTTAGCACTTAAACCCGTTGTCCTCTGCGGAAAACAGAAGGCACTTGGCCAAAACTTTCAGAGTCTGATAGTGTTACACATCTGAGGTGGTAAATAACAAGTTTTGCTGGTACACTGTGGCACAACTGCTCTCCTGAATTAACGTGGGTGGAAGTGACTTCCCAATTCATCTGTTGGGGTGTCAGCTTTTCCCACAACTCCATTTTGGAGTCACTAGTTCAGTGTAAAGCTGCTATGGGTGCTCTGAGAGGCCAGAGGATTCCAGCCTGGCTGCAGAGAAACCGGCCTGGTGGGAGGGATACAGGAAAGTGCAAAATCCCTGCCAGATACTTAGTTTCAACATACTTGGATTAATATCACGGTCAGGTGACTCTCCTCAGGTTTGAATTTACAGAGAGAGGTTTTTTGGGTCCCTAGTAATTCTTGACAGCAGGACGTCAGATTTTTAGCTCTGAAGTTGGTGTCTGGTTCTGCTGTTTGCCCACAATCTGTTGCTTTGGGTAACAGTGCAGAGTGCATTTCCATCCTGATGTTCTGCCTTAGCCCAGGCCCCCAGGGATGGTGCAAACTCCTTCTTTACATGATTGAAAACCAATTTTCCAGTGCTACTTCTATTCTTTCCCATTTATATCCTCCTCCTGGCAATGTGATTGTTAGAATTCCCTGTGTTTTCTTGAGCTTGTAGTAAACTTGATTCACGTTGAAGCGGGTTTGCAAAGTGACTGATGTTGCAAATTCATTACGAAGGATTAGAAAGATCCCCGGGAGAGGAAAAGTTTAGTTAACAAGCTGGGGGAGGGGAGTGACAACAGGAGGGAGAACCAACACAGAACAGTTTTGTGTTTGTTTTTTTTCTCTCTCCTCTTGTTTTTTTTTTATAAAGTCTCCCTGCCCAAGTTTCTGGTTGGAGGAGCCCAAAAGCACAAACCTCACTGAATGCTGCGGTTCAAGTCCCTCTTGTAAAATCTCATGCCGCTGGCTGTGCAGCTCTGCTGGCATGGCAGAGTGACCTCAGTCCCTTAAAGCTGACCAGTTATGTAAACGACAGTGCCAGTTCTGTGGCCCTGCTCAGCAGAAAGGTTCCTCGTAGCTGGGCTTCCTCACTGCTGTGCTGGGAGAAGTGTGTCCTGTCCGTACCGGGGCCTGCTACCTCCATCATACTTTTTGCAGCACCTCCTTGTGTTTATATTTGCAGTGTTTGGCTCATTTCCCTCTCGATTTGGCAGTCTTCACCCAAGTGCTGGTGTCGAAGAACAGGAGTGACAGAGCTGCAAAGTGCAGCAGAGGAAGCTAAACTAGATTTTGGTATTTTCTATGAGTCACATTGTTTTAGTGCTTCGAACAAAGAATGGAAAAAAGTCGTGTTTGGCTGGTAGGACATCCATAACTCTTTCCCCACCTTATTCTGTCTAAAATGCTCTGCTTTATCTTTGGCATTTGTTCTAGCTTTGGGTTTTTACATGAATATGCAGTCTGTGAGGGGAGAAAAACAATGGCCAGTCTATTGTCTCAGTTAATCCTTCCCTTAATGGTAATTTTGGGCTGCCTCGGGTGTTTCAGGTGAATCTTAAAATGGTCTGAGGCATCTTCTGCTGTAAGGAGTAGGGGATGTCCAGGAAGGTGCTGGAGAGGCAAACTTGCTACCTAATAGTGGCTAGGAGCAGGGTTTCGGTACATTGAATTACATCACAGCTTCAAAAAAGCTTGTAGTTTTAAGTGAAGGAAGTTTTTAGTAAGAAGCTTTCTGTTTGTTTGGGTTTTTTAACAGTAAATGACTGGCAAACCCCTACTTTAATGTTTATGTAATTGCATATTGAAGGTCAGAGTAAACTGTTCTGTTCCCAACATTTAAATGTATCCATCTTAACCGATACTTTGTTAAAACAATATTGGTTTAAGTATGTGCTTTTAAAAAAACCCAACTTTTGTTTTTATGTATCTCTGGCTCTGATATTTTGGGAGCCTTGGGGCCAGCCCAGGCTGGATCCTGAGGCAGGAGGAAGTGATTGCCCTGGTTGGGTTTCTGGCAGTGGAGGGTTCACTGCGTGTGCGCCTGCAGATGTGGTAACATGATCAGTCTTGGCAGCTCTGCTCAGCAAAGTTGTACCAATGAGATTTTTCACTCTCCTTATTTTGTCCTAAATCTCTCCGTGCAAAGGCAGATAAGGTCAGCCTAAATCTATGGACTTCAGCTGAGGGCTTCAGCAAATCATTCACAGTAAGAATCTGAGGAACTCATGATTGGGTGACTTGCAAACCAGCACTCTCACCTGTGTGTGTGGATGTTGCTCGTGTTAAACTGTGTGTGAGCAGATTTTGCACTGTGGGCAAGAATTGGGGATTGGGATTGAGCCGTGGGTCTCTGCTGCAGTTCCCAACATCAGTGTGCAGTAGTAGGAGCATGGCTTTGGGATTCTAAAGTCGAGGATTCCAAGTTGAGGAGGGTGATGTTTAGCTACTTAATTTAGGCTTTGCCTTCAAGGCATGGCTGCTACGTGGACTGGTGTTACATCAAACACGTGCATTGTTCCAAAGCTGTTGAAAATGGCACAGTGGGAGATAGTGGACAAGGAGAATTCTCTGTGTTTTTGTACCTTGGCTTAGGAAAGTGCCAGTTTTATGTTGACCACAACTTGTGGAACTGAGAAATCCTATTTTTTTTTTCTGCCTCTGTGAGGTCCATTTTTGAGTTGACTCCTCAGGAGCAGGAGGCTGCAGCGGTTTGCTTCGAGGTGGGGTTCACTGCTTTGTTCCTGCTGCTCCAGAGCTGGTCTTTCCTGGTATGTCAGCCTGCAGGCATGACTCATGGGAGCCTTTCACAACATGGAAAGGTCTTCCCAGAGGAATTCCAGCTCCTCCAGGCATTTGCAAAGGAAATTCTTAATTGGATTAGATTCATAATACTAATCTGCTAATGACTGTTTGTTATGGAGATCTTGGCACTATCTTGTAAATATGTTCACCTTCCTTTAGCTGCCTTATGTCTTTTTATCACATACAAGCTCAGTGTTGTTCAGATTGTACTGCCGCCAGCAGATCTGATAGTTGGGAATGGGGCACTGCTGTGTTTATTGCACAAGATCTTATAAAGCTCATAATTCTTTCCTCTGTCTCTCTCCATTTCACGGTGTTGTTTAGGTGGGGTGGTAAAAGGGAAGCAGTGGTAATTGGCATGTCTGACATCCGGCTGTACTGCTCTTACCACGGGTGTGAAGGACACCCCGGCTGGGGAGTGCCTCTGTGCAGTTGTCAGTGACAGAACTGGGTATTTTTAGTAAGAATCAGGACCAACCAGGAATTCCTCCCTCACCCCCCCAAAAAGGGCCTTTTTGGATTGTAGGTGCTGTTGTGGTGGTGTGAGGAACACCTGCAGGAGAGCAGGGCTCCTGTGTTTCCCTGTGTAAGACAGAGTCAATTTGAAATTTCAGTTGTAACGTCGATACTGAAACAGTTTTTCAACACTAACATAAATTCTTCCGTTTATTGACCCACAGCAGTGGATGTTAAACTGCTTTTGTTGCTAGACTGACTCACTGGTACGTGTCAGGTTCTTGAGTTTTTCCTGTGCTCTGCAGCCTTTCTTAAACCTTGAGTCAGTAGCAAATAGCAGGAATCTGCTGTGGAGAAAGGGAGTAGTTACTTCCAGAGTAGGAAGGAGGTGTATCTCCCTGAAAGCAAGTGTGACAGTCTGAATATTTAGGAAGTGCTGTCTGTTGGAATATAAATCGTGTGAGAAGGATGTACCCGTTTTGTTTTTTTAAACCAGTCAGGAAGTTCTCTTGGACTTGTGAAAATGCAAATGTATCTGGGGATATAACATGGCTTTGTTACAGGGGTATGAAAGAAGTGAGTGTAAGCAAAAAGCATCTTGCCACGTCAGGTTACTGGCTAGACTTGTGATTCTTGTGACACAGATTGTCAGAGCTGGCTTTTCCTCCTTATAGCAATCGATTTGTGCTGTCTCCAGCTCCACTGCTCACTAGATGTCTGCCCAGCTTCCTCGAAGGAACACTGCAGTATCCAGTAACTCTGTAAGCTGAGTAAAAATAGTTGTAGATTCCCTTTAATAAAGGGGTTAACAGATACCAGTTGTAATGCAATCACATACCTTTTTAGGGTATGGAGTAAATGCTCCCTGTAGCCAAAAATGAAGGGGGAAAAGAAAAAAAAAAAAGGTTGTATAAATCATTCTTCCTGTTGGTGTATCAGATCTTGAGCACAAAAGGCAAAGAGCATCTCAGCCAGCCGGGGGGAATCGAGTGCCTGAACCCAACTCTAACCCATTTCTGCTGACGTCTGCTCTGCACGATCACTGGAAGCAAACTAGATGGAGCTGGAGATTACCGACTTTGAACCCTGCAGAAAGCACTGGCCTGAGGATACAATTTAGCAGGCTGAAAACCCCATGCTGAATTTCTGGCAAGCACTAGTGATTGGTGTGAAACACCTGCCTGTACAGCCTCTGACTTTGGGCACGGCATCATGTGAACTTCCCAGTGATCTCTGTCTAGAATAGCAACAGGAGCAAGATATGAAGGTGATCTGGAAAAGGCAGAAAAGAATGTATGCCCTGCTCTAAGGATTTTTTGTTGGTTTTGTTTTTTTTTTTTTAGTGGATATTTCTGTCTCTGCTCTTTTTTTCTCTCTTCCCCAGTGTTCTTGGGAAAGCCTAGTCCACATGTAGATGTCAGAATTACACTTCACTTGTGCCTGTGTGAAGACAAATTCATGCTTTTGCTTTTATGGGTCTGCCCTTCATCCTCTTCTGATGTGCTGCTTTCCTTTTTTCCACCTTACTGCTGCTGTCCTTTCACCCCTGTCTCCTTTGAACACGTTCAGTATGGCTGGGGCTGAATGTGTTCACTTCTCAGAAACCTCTCAGACCTGTGTTTTGATTATTTTTTTTCCCACCAGAGATGTCTCTTCATTTATTGTTCTTTAAAGACAGAATTGGATGAAGTGATTCTCACCAGGGCTGTGTTGTTCCTCAGCCTCCTTTCTTTTCCCTGATGCTGCCCTATGTGTCATCTTGCTTTGAGAAGATGACTTCTAATCTGTTAAGAAGATGGTGCTATAAAGACCTGAACACTTAATAATGAACCTGGACATTGAATTCAGGCTATTGTTACTATTGTCTGCAGCACAGGCATGAGTGATGCCTGGGAAAGAAACAGGAGTCAGGATGTGCAAAATGTCTGAATTTCTATGTCTGACCCACATTTTTCAAAGTCAACAATTCTTCTATCAACTTCCATGGTTTCTGCTTATAAATACAAAGCTGGATGGTTCCCTAGGCAAATATGTCTCAAATATCAGAGTTCATAACCAGTCAAACTAATTAAAAATAATAATCAAAAACCCTCACTGCGGTTCTGGTGGTACTATACACTCTTTAATCCATATTTGTTTTTATATATGTGTGTGTTTACCTATGTGTGTAAATTTGGTATCTTAAAAAACAATACTTCCTTTAATTTTTTGTCAGCTGGACATTAATGAAGGTAATAACTAACAGGTTGTCTAGGGAATGGTCTCTGTGGGCCAGGTTCTTTCTATAAATAGAAGTAACTAATTACATCAGATGATCACATGTTTACATGCAGCTTATCCAGTTTATTGGGCCCTCCTGCTCATCAGGTTGGAGGCAAAAAACTTCTGCTTCGTGCCTTGGAGGATAATTCCCTGATTCCCTATGAACTTCAGGACTGCCTGTGCCAGTGAAGGCAGGAAGGGAGCTGAGGTAAGGTAGATAAACACCTGCTTCCATGAGGTTCTCTTCCCAGAGTGGGAGTAGCAGGAGTGGTTTGATGGATTCAAGTAAATAAGTTCATTGGCATTGAAATTCACAGAATATCCACACATTTATGAAACACTCATGAAATGGTACCTGGTTCTTAGGAGCATGGTGCTGCTGCTGCCAGAGCCTGGGACTGCTGGCCAAGCCCTTGAAATGTTGAACACACTGGCAGGTCAAGATAGTAAAAAGGAGCACACAGTGAAGGAAATTTTGGGATCTGGCATACCCAGCAAAGCTGCTTCTTAAACCTTGAAGAGTTTAAGAAGTCTTCCTCCACCCCTGTAGCATCATGTAGACAGTGTAGTGTACTTTTATTTTTTCCTTGGATACATCTTATTCCTCGCTGTCTGCCCATATAATGGTGTTTTAATCCTGCTTCTGTTTTCTGTCTGTTGCTGAACCCTTATTTCCAGCTCTGGCCATGCTGTTGGAAAGATGCACGCTAAGCACATGCAGTGTTCCAGATGATGGGATAATTGGTGACCTGTGAAACAGTCATTTTGGTTCCCTTCCTTGCATAGTGGCAGCCAAAATAATCATGTCCTGACCTGTTTGGAGGTGTCTAGGAGTCCTTGCTGGATGTTGCTAATTTAGAACTTCTTATGTCCATGCTCAATACTTTCACTTCAGTGTAAACAAAGTTGTGCTGCCTGCTGTCCAGCATTTTTCACAGGTTGTTGTTGCACCACAGGTAGAAATATAGTGGGTGATGCTCTGTAGTTAATGTGAATTGTGCTGCTGGCTTAAAATAGGTATAACTTATAAACAATATGAGCCTAATTGAGGCCAGAAAGTTGCTGAAACTGTTAGTTTTAATGTGATCAGGTCATGCTTAGAGGTCTGTAAAGAACAAAAATTATGCTGTGCTTATCTGAAGTTTGGTGGTCTCTGCATTGGTGCTTGAGAAATCTTTGGCTTTTTCAGGAAGATTATTGTACAGCTGAGTGTCACAATGTATTCATGTTAATGAGCAGAACTTGGAGACTTCACTGAATAATTTGAGGAACAACAGTGGAGGGAGAGGAGGGAGCTGATAGTTTTCCTAATAACCACCTCTGAGGTAATTGAAATCTGACTTCTGTCTTGAGAAGCTTTGTGTTGATGCAAGAGTAAAAGAGGAAGGGAAGGGAGCTGCAGTGGGGAGGAACTTGCTGCAGGCTGCAGCTGTTGGCTTGTTTGGTGTGGTTTTATTCTGTCTAAGGTAGAGGCTCAGGGTTCCAGGTGTCCTCCTCCAGCCGGGTTTGGGAGCAGCTGTGAGCAGAAGTATGTAACTTGGGCACAGTAAAAATGTTCCAAAAAGCTGAATTTGTAAATGATGCAACTTTCCCTGTTTCTCAATGGGGCTCTTGTAAAGCCCTGACAGTGAGGTTGGTTTCCTGGTTTGTTTTAGCTGCCATTGAGGCCCTGCTGTAGGAAGCCAGGGAGCCTTGTTCTTTATGAAGCTGGTAGAACAGCTGTAGCTCTATCCATCATAGGGATAAATAGGAGTCCCATAGAAGAGTTGAAAGCCTTCTTCCCTTATCTGGCAAACATATCTAGCATCCTTCATTATTATCCTGTCACTGAGTCTTGGTCAGTTAATCAAGTTTCCTGAGAAGGAAAAAATGTGTTTGCCTACATTTTTTCATGGTGTTACTATTTTTCCTCCGCACAGGAAAAAAAAATATTTAAGTCCAATTGTTGAAAACAACTGACATGAAAGAGAAGTTATTGAAGAAAGCTTCACCAGGCACTGGTTTGTTTTCCTGCCACCATTATCCCAGCTGGTAGCTGGCTGTATCCTGGTGGGTCCAAAAGTAGTGTCAACGTGCCTTTGACGCAAGATGGCCAGGAATGCAGTGTGTAAATAACCTCAGGTCTGCTTATAACTGGTTCCTTTGAGAGCTACGGCCCAGTTTGTATTGGAGAAGGTGCCATTCCTTGGAGCACTTGTTTACCTATTTATTGAGGTCAGCAAAGTGAGGAGTAATTACGGGATTTAGGCTTGACAACAGGCTTCTGATGTATGAGAGCCCCAGAGTGTGAAATTGAAAAGCTAAGTGGCTTCATGCTATTGTTTGCTTGATAAAAACTCCTAATATGCTCTTGAAGATTTTTTTTTTATTTTGTCATAGCCATTTAAGTTTTATTTAAGGGATAGAGCATTGCATTCTGACCATGGCAGAACAATGCTTGACAATGCATCTGATAGGAATTTTGAGGAGATAGTTAACTTTCTGAGAAAAAGCCATGAGACAGATATTATATGGCGAGTGACTTCATAAGCAATGTAGTGGTTTTTGACTAGGCAGTGATAAACATCTCCTTTAATTTTCAGAGGCTTTGTATGAGTTAGTCTTCCAGTGTTTTTAAGTCAGCCTGTGTTTTTCAGAGCTGTCTTTGTTTTAAATGCAGAAACACATTCTGCTGAGCAGGTTTGATTTGGGTCACATCAAACCCCCCAGGTAAACAGCAGAGGCCACCACTCTTGTCTGTGATGACAGAAGGGGAAACTTTCTGAAATGAAGGGTTAGTGAAAATGTACTGAAAAGTGCAACTGACTGGTGTGTAGTTGAAAGGAGATGTGTTGTAACCGAAGATAAAGTGGGAGCTGTACAATTCCAGGTCCTGTTGGCAGCAAACGCTGGCGGCTGGAGCTGTGCATGCTAATGAACCCATGAAAGATAGGGAGAAAAGGGCTCTGGTGCTCCTGCCAAAGTGCTAATTCTTACCTTGCTTATGAAGATCAAGTATCTTGCTCAGATTTAAAAATCCGTTTCTTTTATGCTTACAGTAAAAGGTTGAAGAATGTGGTCATACCTAGTCAATTAAAACAGCATTCTTTAGTGCTTCCCTGGCTTTCTGCTGAGACCCAGGCAGTGCTCTCTGCTTGCTGCGAGGCCAGCAGTGCAGGAGCAGCCTTCATCAGTCTTTGTTAGCATGGTGAGCTGCCTTGATGAACAGTTCATTAACCAGGAGAGGCAGAATCAGTCTTTTAATACACTTGCTATCGCAGCTAGGCCCTGCCAGTGAGCAGAAAACCTCAGGAGGTTTATCTGAGCACTAAAACCTTTCTGCTGCTCTGAAACGAATCTTTCCCCCTCCTTCCACAGGCCTTTGGGTAGCAGCATTCATTAAAATGCTTCTTTAATAGTACAGAGTATGTAGGATTTCATGCTTCAAACCCAGCAAATGGGACAATAACATACACACTTGCAGAAGAAACCTGTTCTGACTCTTCCAGGCGTCTCTCGAGGTTCACTGTGGTATTAACTGTTTCATTGTAAAATGAAAGAGCACAGTGAGATTGAGGTAACAGTTAAAACAAATAACCGGAGGCATCTGGCAGCGCGTGGATCCCTGGCACGCCGCACATCGGAATGGGGCAGACGTGTTCCCAGCAGTTCAGGCACGCTCGTCGGGAGCTTCAGAGGGTGAAATTTCACTAGGAACAAATCAAAGTCTGTGGTTTTTTTTGCCCTGGGGTGTTGGGAGGGGAGAGGGGAATGGGCCACATGAATCCATACTTGCTGTAGAGGCAGATCTAAGAGCTCGTTTTCTAGCAAGAGTAAAACCTGAGCTGTTGCAGGATGCACCTTAGGATTCAGCTGGATTTATGCTGCAGCAAGCACACGGGGATCATTTGTTACTCTCCTCCTTCCACCCCCCCTTCCTGCTTCTGTTAGCTAAAGATTAGTTTGGGGCAGGGAGCTACTGCTTCATCCAAGCATTTGAGGTGAAGCAGCCAGTAGTGGAGGCTTTGGTGCTCTCATCTAGAGCCTGATCTCTTGTTCATCCAAGCCCTCCAGGAAATGAGAAACATAAGCTGCAGGTATGTCAGTGCATATATGCAGAGCGCTGTGTTTCTGGAGCGCCTGGAACACGGAGGCCTCTGAAACCCTGCACTCCTCCTCAAAATGGCTGCCAGATGTGTTGGCTCTACTGAATTCCCCAGAGCCTGACACCAGAAATGCTGAGGTTATTACCAGCTTGGTTCTTGCTGTGCTCTTCCTTCAGTCTTCCATGCGCAGTGTTGCAAGAGGGAGTGTGACCCCGGGTGGCTGCAGTACCTGCAGAGGCAGTGCTGGCACAGGGCGAGCTCGGGGCACGGCTCGCCGGGACTCTGTTTAAACAAAGGAAGTGTGTTTGTTTTCACAGTCCAGGCTTGGGAGCCTGGGCTGGGATCCTGTGCCATTTCCCTGTGCTAGGAGCAAGATTCTTGAGGAAGACAGCCTCTCCCTTTGCTGCAAAGCACAGCTCTTCCCAGCCAGCAAGTATGTGTCTTATCCTCCCTGGCTTGTCAGGGCTGGAGACTGGAAAGCTTAACTTGGATTTGGTTGGGTATTTGTAGGTGCAATAAACAGTATATAGACTCTTACCATGAACCAACATCTAGCTTCCCATGCTTGTGTGGCTTTCTTGGGCCAGTCTTATAAGCTACTGTACTTCTTGATCCCCTTGTAACCCAGTCAGTCCCAATGGATCCTTGAAATCTGTTTCCCAGTCAGTGGGAAATAGAGCTTCCAGATCCTGTGGTAGTATATCCGTGTGTTCAGCACAAGAGAGCAGACTTGCTAAGAGCTGCCTCTAGCAAAAGTCAGGAGAACTTTTAAAAGTATTATCTTAAGCCACACTGCGTGGTAAATGGCTGGGTTTTGCCAGCAGGTACATTTTCCCTGCCACAGTCAGCAGTTTGCTCAAATAACAAATCTTAATGATAAAGAGGTGTTGGAAAGTACTTGAGTTAGTAGTAGGATCTGTAAGGAAAGTGTATCATCTAACATATGCTGCTCTGCCTTTTACTGAGGAAAAGTGTTTCTCAAAATAGTCCTCCTTACTCCTTAGTCTAATTTGCTTTGGTTTATTTCTAGCATCAAAATGAGAATGTCATTTCACTGTGATACAGCTTTTATAGTAAGTGCAGATCCGTGTGAGTAGGATGTATCCTGTGCTTCGTAGCCAAGGCAAGCTGGATATGGTGACATTTTTAAGAGTATTTGGGTTGTCTTAAGATAGAAGGTGGTTTCTACCATTAAATAAGTGTGCCCAGGGATGGAGTGCATGGGAGAGATGGTGGGTAGACCTCATGGCAGCTCGTTCAGTTGGACTCACTGCAAATCCAAGGATGTGTGACTGTGTTTGCTGCACGGGGATCTGTGTGGTCTCACATGGAGTAATCAAGTTATTTAAGGAGGTGTGGGGGGAGGTATGTGTGTGGCACACCAGTGAATCTTCCATTTATCTTTGCTGTTCAAGTCTGAGAGTGCTCTGAAAGCGTGGAGCTGAGATGGGTGTCATGGAAGACTGGCTTCTTGGAGGTGTCTGGCTGAGTGGATGTATGGGAGAGCGAATCCAGGGAGCTTCACCATAAATTAAAGGAAGTGCCTGGGAGTGGAACCGCAGAGCTGCCCTGGCTCTGGCTGTGTACGTGAGAAGAGTTCCAGAAATGACAGTAAATAACAATAAAGCTGTGCTTTGTGTTTCTCTTGTAGCAACCCTCCACTCAGCGAGGAGATGCTGCCCCCGGGGGAGTGGATGTGCCACCGCTGCACCGTGCGCCGCAAGGTAAAGCCTCAGAACAGACACAGTCCCTGCCCTTCCAACTGGCCCTCTGAAACCTGAATCCTGTGGTTTATACCTGCCTCTCCCTTCGTGTGTACTTAGACAACCAGAGCTGCTTCTTTGTGCTCATGTTTGCAAAGGGTTTTGTTAGGAAAGGGCTTAAAGAAACCTAAGGGGTCTTGGTGAGACCCTTAGGATATTTTAACCTCACTACTAGGAGGTAAAACTGAAGTGCCTGATGCCTTCTTGTCAATCTGTGTCTTTTAAACTGTTCTCCTTCCCCCTCCATTTCTGGAAAGGAGGGAGAGCTGAGGCACAGAGGAAATGGGAATGGCTCCTGTGCTTGAGGAGGTGAGCTGTCTACAGGCAGAATGGGAGTCACGTTAATACAGCTTTGCCATCAGGGCTCTGATTCTACTTAATATGTGTTTTTTAGAAGAGTGACTTAACAGCAGTTGTACATCAGCAGAGGGTGAAATCACAGTGAGTTATGATTTCCTGGGCTATTGAACAGGATGGGAAGGAGATGATTGGGCAATATTGTAGCTTGTCTTTTTTTTTTTTTGCCTTGATGCTCTTTCTCCAGGAAGCTGTCTTGCACAATGTAAACATCTTATTGCTGTGACCACGTAGGGCTGCGTAGCAGAGGGTTTAGAAACTGCACCAAGCTATCTAGCAACTGTTCCCTTGAAGTGACACCCAAAACAGATTGGAAGAAAACTGTGTGCTCAGCCTTTTGTTCCTGAAGTGATTGCCTTGTTATGTTTCCAGGGTACTGCTCAGCCATCTGCCAACAATAGAAATGAAGGTCACAAATCGAAAAACAAATAATAAAGTAAAAAGAGAGAGAAAAGGAGAAAAGCCCCAACTTTTCTATATTAAAAATTGCTTGAAAACACTTTGCTCCCTTTGCAGACCATGTTAGTGATGGAGTAGATTGGTTCCTCCATATGGGTGATGCTGTCAAGCACTGGAACAGTGCACAGCTGCCCATCCCAGGCCATGCAGCATCTCCTGTTGCAAAATGGATCTTGTGGTGATGGCAATCTATAGTTTTCTTCTGCTGCACCTTGTTCAAGACTCCTGTCATCAGGAGATAGCAGAGTGTTGTTTGTATGTTGTGCTTGTATTCTCAAGCTGACCTTCTCAGCCTCTGATGGGTTTGTATGCAGTGCCAGGGTTAGTAAAGTGCATCAACAGTGAACAGTTTGCTGTGGAGTTTCTCAGTGTTGGTAGCAAAGTAAACAGTTGTGTGATTTGTCAAATGTTTAGGACTAGGTGCTGTGAATGTTTAGGACTAGGTGCTGTGATCTGTACTCAAGTATAGCTACCCTGAAAGGTAATGTTCTTCCCCATGCTTGGTTCTCTTCAGCTGTTGTGTCACCTGTACCTTAGCTGCCATCAGACTGTTCTTGATCGAGGCTCTGATGACTGCAAGGGGGAAGTTGTAGCGCGTGGCTCAAGCGTTTTCAGATGCTGTTTGTCTTCAATCGCATATTTGTCAAGGTTGATGTGCTTTGTTTGTGGCCTCCATGATAAGCCTGCCTATTCATGTCGTGCAGAAGCGAGAACAGAAGAAAGAGCTGGGGCAGGTAAATGGATTGGTGGACAAATCTGGGAAAAGGACCACCTCCCCCACCAGTGACGCAGACCTGTTGGACAGGTCTAGCAGCAGCATCAGGGCTAATGCGCATGCCAGGATCTTGGAAAGGAGAGCGAGCCGGCCTGGCACTCCCACATCCAATGCCAGCACCGAGACCCCCAACTCTGAACAGAATGATGTGGATGAGGACATAATTGACGTGGATGATGACTCTGCCATTGCAGAAATGGACTGTGGGCAGCCCCAGCTGAAGCGACCCTTTGAGCTTCTTATTGCTGCTGCCATGGAAAGGAACCCAACGCAGTTCCAGCTGCCGAATGAACTGACCTGCACCACAGCACTTCCAGGTGAGCAGGGCCTTGTCTGCTGATAGTGAAGATGTCTGCAGCTGCATCCTGCTGCCATCTTTCCTCTTTGCCCTCCTGACTCTGTGACAGTTGTGGCTCTGGTGAAAGCAGAGGGTACCTCTGGCTCTCCTTCAGCTGCCTAGCAGCAGGTGCCTTTCAAATCTGTGGGGACACTGCAACTACACACCATGTTCATCAGAACTTGTGATAGATGCTTGTTGATCTCACCTTGGACTAGATCATCAATATGAAAAAGAATCAGTTGTCAAAATACTTGATTTTTGATTTATGATGCAATAATATAGTAACAAAGTAGTGACTAAATGTATAGGGTGTCACTGAAATTACTAAGTGTGAAATATATCTGCCTTTAAAGACAGTCTCTGTCACTTAAGGCTAGATTTAGTGGTTGATAGAGGTTCCTTAAGCAGCAGTCTTTGACTTTTCTGAGATGATTATATGTATCTACCAGAAGGCAAACCTCTCCTATGTGGATAACACAAAGCTTTTTAAAATTTCCTTTTCAGGTACTAGTAAGAGGAGGAGAAAGGAAGAAACCACAGGAAAGAATGTCAAGAAAGCACAACACGAGTTAGACCACAATGGTTTGGTTCCCTTGCCGGTGAAGGTCTGCTTCACATGCAACAGGTACTTGTTCTTTCAGGAAGCTGTTCAGTTGTAGCTGCAGCCTTCACAGGAGCAAAGTTCTTGCTGAAAAAAGTAGATTACCTGTTTCCTTTTCCATTCCCCTTCATTATTTACTTGCAATCCTCTAAACAAATGGAAGAATATTAATCTTTGCTAAATAACAGGTGTTCACCACAGCATGTGTAGGTCCAGCTGTAAAGGGTTCTGAAACGTAGCCTGAAGATTGACAAGATTGAGCCATCTTGTCTTCAGTGTTTTTCTGCAAAGAAATATTCTAAAGTGATGGTGGTTTGGTAAATGACGATGTTTGTTTATGGTTTGTGAAGGAAGTGTGTGAGAAGGTGACCTTTAGGAAATAGAAATCTACTGAGAGATTTATAAGCCCAGGGCAAATAAGAATATTGTGCTGAAATTGTAAATCTGAAAACCAGTACAAAATACTGATGGGTTTTGTAACACTGCATAAAAAAATGCATAGATCAATCCCAATTCAAAATGTCAGTGAAAATGAAACCTTTATTTCAGAAACCCAGTCAGAGTGAATTTCTCGAAGTGGAATGGGGATTCAGGTGGGCTTTTGTGGAGAACAACTGATGACCTTGTCATAAGAGCAAAGGCTTTTTTAAAGCCTGGGGATTCAGATGTAGTTGTTTTTCTGGAGTTTGAGACTTGTTCGGAGAACATCTTGTTGATGTACACATCCCAGCATCACACATGATTCCTTCAAGGAAACTTGTAATTACCTAAATCTGAGATTTCCTTTTGATCTCTGAATTTTTCTTCAGATAAAGGCTTTTGCCTCGAGTGGATCTTAAAGAAGATCTATACAGATCAAGTTACAAATCAGAAATCCTACTTTTTGGTGCAAACAACAGTGTAGAGGATAAACTGAAGTGGTCAGCCAAGCTTGCCTGAATGTTCTATTTATACTCTGCACAGGGAATAAGATTTGGCTCTCTCTTCCTAGGAGTTGCAGAGTGGCACCTCTAATCCAGTGTGATTATTGCCCACTCCTGTTCCACATGGATTGTCTGGAGCCACCGCTTACTGCCATGCCTCTGGGTAGATGGATGTGCCCAAATCACATAGAACACGTGGTGGTAAGCACAGGACTATGATTGCAGTATGGTAACCGGATGCTGGAGTGGAACCTGGCAGGTCCATTAAAGGACAAAGCACAACAAATGTAAAACAGCTTCTGAGCTCTTATTGCTCCCTGTAACGCTTGTAAAGCTCCTGCTGCAAGCAACGCACTCTCCAAAGGAATATGATGCTGCTCTCTGCAATAAGATATAAAGATGGGGGAACTCCTTCCTGTAACTGAAGCTGACAGCTCAGATTGTGGCTCACTGACAGCTTGTCTAGTTTTTGATTGGACTCTTTAAGATCTAGATGAGCTTCCAGAACTGGGATACAAAGCAGCACAGTGCTACAAATAGGGGAAGTAATTCTTTGCATGCTTAACCCAAAAAAGTTTCATTCCAAGAGGGAGTTTTCATTTTCGGAAAAGCAGTGTACTTGAGACTTAAATACTCAGGAAACAGGGGGCTGAAACAAAGAGCTTTTTCCCAGACAAACTGCTTCTGAGAGCATTGATACTGCTTAGTCGGCCTCTAAATGCTTTTGTATTCATCTCCAGCAATGTGCCCTTTAACAGAAATGGTTAGTGCTGCAGGCAACAAATAGTCTAAAGCTGAGCTGATGCTGTACTGCCAGTGCTACGAGGCATTATGAAAGTCTTAGGGTGCCTTAGAGTGACCTGCAGATCCCTAACTGCTGTGGCATTATCTGATCACCCAGCTGAACCAGAAGAACTTGACCCTGAGTAATCGGTGCCGAGTATTTGACCGGTTCCAGGACACCATATCTCAGCACGTTGTCAAAGTGGATTTCTTAAACCGAATCCATAAGAAACACCCTCCGAATCGCAGAGTTCTTCAGTCAGTGAAGAGGAAAGGTCTGAAGGTATGTGTAGCAGGTAGTGGTGGGTGAAAACTGTGTATGTGTTTTAGTTTGGAAGGGAAAGCAGCATACTCCTTGGGGCAGGAGGAAGACAGAGTCAGAATGATTGTGTTGGTGAGAGATCTGGGAGTCAGCACTCCCTACCTGTAGGATTTAAGATCTCTTTCCTTCAACTATAAGGCTCAATTATTACAAGTAAGCACTTAAATCTAGCACAAGCATAGAGGGTGCAACACAAAACTTCCTGAAGGTGGCCCTACAGTCAGATTTGGTGCTGTGTTGGTTGCCAGGATGCCTGAAAACTGCCACACAGACTTCCCTTGGCTGTTTTTTCATGATTTCTCTTATGCTGTAGCCACCATGTTGTACCAAAGTCATGCCTGGCCTAAGGGAATCAAACCTATTAATTTTAGCATGGCTACATCAATTTAAAGTACTCAGTCCTTGATACTTCCAATGTATCTGCAGGGTTCCTTTGGGTGAGAAAGCAGCAAATGCAAAGTTCAGTGCTGATCAAGCACTTGGTTTAACTAGTCATTCTTGAGTAATTGTTCTCATGTGTGATCCTCTTTCTCCACAATGTAGGTTCCTGATGCTATAAAGTCCCAGTACCGGCTTCCACCCCCGTTACTCGCGCCTGCAGCAATTAGAGATGGCGAGCTGATCTGTAACGGGATCCCTGAGGAACCCTTGCAGAAGCACCTTTTGAACACTGAGCACTTAGCCAGCCAGACAGAACAACAGGAGGTAAATTAAGTCAAATGCTTGGACTCTGTGTGTGTAGTTGCTTTGGTACAAAGATCCCCTTCCACTTCAGTCATGATGGAGCAGTTGTCTAGGAAACCAATCTGAAGCTCCTGTGTGAAGGTGATAGCTTGTCTTGTCTCTGACACTTTTGTGCATTAAAACTTCACTTTGACTTTCCAGGTGAGATGTAAAATTCCTCATTTGACACTTCAGGGAAGTGGTGCAATAGTCCTCTGGCCTTAAGAGTGGAGTCAAGGGCCTTCTGTCTAGACGTCATCTTTATTTCGTGGCTGAGGGGAAATACTTTGCACTTTGATTATGTAAGGCTGCTCTCTGACACATTTATTTATAAGTTAACGTCCCATTTCTGGGTCGCTTTTTATTGCGGATGGAATTGGGCATGTAAATCAAGGTCAAATGAGTGTTTAAATCTTGTATGAAACTTCTGGCCAGATTCCACAGTGTAAAGGCACGTTAAGTTGATGTCAGTGAAGAAATCAAGTCCTTCTTTTTTAGCACAGACAAGCTTCTTTTATGTGGCAGGTGCACATCCACCATGGAGCTTAAAACTTGGAATAAATCTTTTGGTCTTCCTCCACTTTGTGTAAAAGGAAAGTGCTCTCCACCCCAGCTTTCTACTCCCTATACCTGAGGTAGAGCAGCATTTCTTTCCAGCATGCTATAGAGTTAAGTTGGAGGGTTGTGTTTGGCTACAAGCCCAATTCAGTGATAGGTGTGTTTGTAAACTGAGGCTGAAGAGTTGCAGCATTTAACAAATGAAGAGAAGGAGGAGTTTAGAAGTGAGGAAATGCTGCCTGCCTTCCTCCCTCCTTTAATCTCAGCCCCCCTCTGTCCCACCTCCAGCACGGAGATAAACAGTACGTAATTTTGGTTGCACTTTTACACCTCTGGACAAAATTTCCTCCTAATTGTAGATGAGCTCCAGAACAGATGCTGTAGTTCCACACTGCATCTGAGCAGTCAGCAGCTGGATTTCCTCAAGCTGGGTGAACCATGGAGCAACTGTAGAGGTTTGGAGCACTGCTGCCTCCAGAGCTAACCTGCACTTTTTTCTTCCTTCCAGTGGCTCTGTAGTGTTGTTGCGCTCCAGTGCAGCATATTGAAACATTTATCTGCTAAGCAGATGACTTCGCTTTGGGACTCTGAACAAACAGAGAAGGCTGATATTAAGCCTGTTATTGTGGCAGATGGCTCACTCGCCAACCCTTACCAGGCAGCTGACAAGGCACCCACACCTTCCCTCTATTCCATGTCATCCTGCACCTCAGGGATTACCACCCAGAATTCCTTGAGCTCCTCGCAATCCCAGCAGACTTTGTCACAGGAAGATGTTAACTGCAGCTCTTGTATAGATAAATCCAAGAAGGCTTCTTCTTGTGGGACTTCGAACGGGCCGACAGCCTCCGACATTAAAGTGAACGGGCCTCATTTCTACGGCGTTTCATCCGAATCCTCAGCACAGTTGACTGACTCCCAGAGGCTCACGGGCTCTGGGAACACAATCCCTGTTTTGTCTCATCGGCAAACGTGGCCTCGGCCCCTCACACCCCCAGCGAGTTGCGGACTTCTGAACCACACCATTGGAACCATTGTCAAAACAGAGAACGTAGCAGGGCCCGTTTCTTGTGCACAAAGGGGATCTGCGCCGGTCACGAGTTTGCCTACGTCCATCTCGAGCTCCTGCGCCAGCCTGGAGACCACCAGCACTTTGCAAAGGAAGAATGTGCAGACGCAGATCGGGCCGCCGCTGACGGCAGAGCTGCGGGCCGGGGGCTCCCCGCTCAGTGCCACCCGGGCTCTCACCCCTCCCCAGGCTGCAGGAGATGGCATCTCAGCTGTTGGGTCCACAAACAGATTCTGTTCACCAGCACCACCTTCAGGTACGTGCTGAGCCACTGACCTTGGCCCCGGGGCTGAGAAAAGCTCAGGCTAAACCTCATTCGAAATCTCAAGGTAGCAGTGTGCCCTCATTTGACTGCGAATTGGGCTTTCTGTGGAGAGCCAGCAGGAGTTTCTCAGGTCTCCTCTGTCTTAGGTTTCTTTATGGGAGCCATGGGATGTATTTTTGCTGGCTGCCTATACTTGAGGGGGTAACTCTGTCCTGACAAGCAGGATAGTAGGTCTGTTGAATTCTTGAAAGCAACAGTAGCTTTATATCACTTGGCTGCTGCTGTTTCAACAGCTGCTGCTTTAAAACCCCAGCGCTGCTGTAAAACCACTGGTTTGTTTCAAATGGCCATTTGGATTGGAAGGTAGTCAGTCCTCCTCACAAGAGCAGCTCTCTGGGATCTAATCCAGAGTAACTCTTCAGGCAGTGGTTGTGTCCCCTATTGCAGGTGTTGTTGTAATCTTCATGTGCACAGCCTTGATTCTGGAGAAATGTGGGCTGGGGAAGCTGTATCTGCTTAGGATCTGTTGGCCTGACACAGGGTGGTTACAGACTTGGATATGCATCCTGAGTTGTACCCAAAAAACCTGCTAAATAATAGCAAGGTATATAATAGAGTGTATATAACCATTTTTAGTGTAGAAACAAAGTCAAAGATGTTGACAGATGCTGGAGTAACTGCCCACAGCTCAAATTTTGCTAGAATAAACGTTCACATATGGCATTCTCTTCATTTTCCCTCTCCCCATGCCAGCTCAAGACTCAAACCAGCAAAGCCTTTGTGCAGGTTGGGTGGGAGCAGTCACTGCAAAGCACGTGACAGAGCTGTGTGTCACTTCTCATGCAGTTCCAACCTGCTCAGTGTCAGGCTTGTGTGCAGTGGCTCAGGTCTGGTGGTTGTAAAGCAACAGAGCAACATATTTTTATAATCCTTTCTAAAATTCCTCAACGAGTAACTTCTAAGCTTTGCCTCGCCTTTGGAAGCAGTCCCCAGGGTACTTGGCCTCCTCCTGTATAAACTTGGTTACTCTGAGGCTGCTGAATTGACCAAGCCCTGCTTAGAAATGCAAGGCTGGGAGAAGTTCTGGTAGAGGAAATGAGACTGTGTTATAGAAACTTCTTGCTTGTGGTTTGAAGAGCACTGCAAGCCCTACATAATTTTGCAGTTACTTAAGATGTTAAATAATTGCATCTGGTGCAAAGCTTGTGTTCTACAAAATCATTACTTGCTACAGTGTCTCTTGGGAAAGGTGTAAACATTTAAATTTTCCATCTAACAGGATGGATTTCATATTTATAACAAAAATTGTGGTGTGCAAATTTTGCTGCCGAGTACAAAAATGCAAATTGCTCATGACTTTTTTTGCCATAGATTTCAGTAGTTATAAGCAAACCAGCTCAAGAAGATCTGGTATGGACAACACATTACAGGGGTTTTGTTTCCTGGCATTTGCCACTGCCTCTTTCAGCTCCATGGTCACTTCCAAAGCAGGAGGATTTTATTTAGTAAATAATAGAATCTGCTTATGACTGTCACATTCCTTCTGGACAATGATGTGCACTCCAGACTTTATAACAGTGTAGAAATAAAACCAGGGCAGTTGTGCTTTTTATTCATGTTAAAAAGCTAGACAAGCTACTTGGCAAACGTCTCTTAGGTTTAATAAATTCTTCAAGCTCCTGTGGAGTTGGTGCTCATCTTTCCAGTGTCACCACAGGGAGCAAGAGATTAAATGTATAGGTCAAGAATTCCTCCAGCAGCTGGAGACGAGGCAGAAGCCACGTTTGGCTCTGTGTTGGAGGCACACAGAAGCCTTTCTGTGAGCAGAAGAAAGCTCCTGGCCTCTAGTTCAGGCCTTTTTCAAAGCATGACTATGAGCAAAATGAGTCATTTTGGAGCAGCTTGGCAGCCAAGGGCAGCCTGAGGGCTGGGTTCATGTCTGGTGAACGTCACAGTGACATCTCTTCTCTCCATCACTCTCTCTGTAGATGGTAAGGTCAGTCCCAGCACCTTATCCATAGGAAGCGCTTTAACTCTACCCTCATCACTCACTTCAAACTCTGCAGCTATGTTGGACTTCACTGGTTCCCTGAAAGCATTTATGGACGGGGGTGAGTATTTAATTCAGCATCAGTCTCTGCTAGCCCTGTGTGTTTGCTTCCCTAGAGCATTCCATCTCTGCTTGAGGGAAAGTTCCAGAGATAAAGCAGGGTTGTAGTCAGGTGAGGGAGGGGCTGGGTGTACATTACCTTAAATATGTCACATGCTTCCCTGCTCTGAGTGTTGCCAAGGCAGCAAGGCCAATGAAGTGTTTCTGCCTGAAGCTTTTCTGGGGAAGAATCACAACTGGGCTGCTTTCCAGGTGGAATTCACATGCAGAAACCTGCAGCCCTGCCATGTTGTGCTAGCTGCAATCCAGAGCTGCTCCTGGCAGATGTAAAGTCCAGCAGCAATAGATCTTGTAGTAGAGCAGTCACCTGAGTGGCGATGCTCCAGTGTGCTCCAGTGGGTCTGTTAATTTTATAATTTATTTCTGCTTCTGTCAGTCTCCTAGACTGGCCTGGTTTTTATTTCCTTTTGTTGCATTTGGCAAGAGATGGCAAACGTTAGCAGAGTGCCTTCAGGAGGAGATTGCTGAGCCTGCAGCAGCTTCAAAGGGGGTTACAGGTCTCTGTGATGCAGGGCTGGACTTTCTAACCAGGCAGCAGAGCTTCAGAGGAAGGACCCAACATACTCTCCAAAGGGGTGCAATGCCCATCTCTACTGACCTGTTGATTCTGGGCCAAAACAGCAGATTTTCAGCTTTTATCAACCCTAGTTGCCCCAAACCTCTGCTTGCTGCCTTAGTTGGAGCTCTCCAGCTGTGGCTGGCACCGTCCTCACCCTCTTCTCACAGGAGGTGATGTGAAATAATAGCTCACCTATGTGTAGGAGTCTTGATATTACAGAATTGGTCAAGTTTTTGCTGTTGAAGCAAACAGCAGGTTTGTAAGTGGGACAGGTAAATCCACTGCAGCTCAGATTGCACTCTTTTCCTGAATAACTTACTAATTGCTTTTTGTTTATTAACAGAGATTGAGATAAATATGCTGGATGAGCAGCTGATCAAGTTTCTGGCCTTGCAGAGAATACATCAGCTCTTTCCTCCCAAAGCTCAGTCTCTAGCAAGCAGTGTCAATTCCCATCAGCAATCTCCTGTGGGAAACCACATTGAAGGTAAGAGCAGCCCTAGAATAGCTGGGTTATGTTGAGCCATAGATTTGCCACTGTCCATTCCTTGAAGGAGATTTCCCTCTTCTTCTGGTATCTGATGCTGCCTTTCACTTTTCTTTCTTCTCATCCCCCTGCTCTGGATATCCACTGATCAGAAACTCCATCAGGATCCTCTACTTAATTATTTACAAACTGGAGCAGTGTGAATACTTTTAGTACCTTCAGATTTTCTACTGGAAATGTGTAGTGAAGTTGTGTTTTATTCATCTTAGAATTAGCAATAGATGGGAAGGTTCATCTCAGGTTCTTGGTGGCTTTTCTTTGCACTTTTACCTTTGAGATGGGCAAGAGAAATCTGTAAATTCCTGCTCTCTCTTTCTGGAGAGATACAAGCACAAGAACAGGAGAAACTGGAGCACAGAATATATGTGTGACTTTGTCATTGCCTGTTCAGAATGTCACTGTCAAGCTGAAAACACTACATGTGACTAATGCCAGTAATGGAAAGCAACTGGAGTTTCTCCTGGAAATCTCCATATTCCCAAGTTTGGCTTTGTTTATTACCAGTGGTATCACCTAAAGCTGCAGGGTGTCTGTGTTCCTCTGCATGCAACCAGTGAGTTTAATCTGCTTTCAAGCACTAACTGGAGAGCCTTGCTGTGGAAGCAGTTCTCTGCTCCCTCTCT
Organism: Molothrus ater; assembly: GCF_012460135.2. Lineage (NCBI taxonomy): Eukaryota > Metazoa > Chordata > Aves > Passeriformes > Icteridae > Molothrus > Molothrus ater. The sequence continues at coordinate 7,173,569 of NC_050498.2, read as the reverse complement.
GCTAGGCCTGGGGGTAAATATCCCAGATAAGATCTTTGGAAGTCGGTCAGTAATCTTTTTCTGAAGCCCTGTGCTTGCCTGCTTTAGCATCACAGCATTCCCTAAATGCTTTATCAGTCTTCTTGTGATTTCTGCTGCAGGACACAGCAGCAGGCTGTGGTATGAGCTGCCTTCCTGCTCTGGAATTCTTCAGCAGTCTGCCTTTCTCAAGGCAGATTGGTGCTGTCTTAACCCATCACCCTTTTTGGGCAGGAATGATGCATCCAACTGGCTGCTTAGCATTGCTGGTGAAATGTTAGATCCAAAGCCTTTAGTGAGCCCTGCAGAGCCAGGCAGCTGAAAGGATTCATGCAGGGCAGCCAGGCAGAGATGGAGCTTGTGATGCCACTTGGTGTGGCCACTATTCTTGATGTAGGTATCTCTGCAGTCTTTCATAATCCTCATGTTCTGTTCTTTGATTTCACTCTCTTGGTAGTAACACTGTCCTAGAGATGTGGTATCAGGAGAGGCTTAAACTTTGTGTATAAGGGGTTTTCCTCCAAAAGACAGTGCTGAAATCCTGGCTAGGCCTGTGTGGCCCGGTGGAGTTCAATATCTGTTCCACAGAAGATTTTCTGTCCAGTTAATGTGGGCATGTGAGTGTGTGATTTGAACTTGGAGCTGCTCTGGAGGCTCAGCCCTGGACCAGCATTGTCAAGTGTGCCATAAGAACTGACCTGAGGGTAAAAGAGTCCACTCAGTCAATCATCCTGTCTTGGGAGCTGGGTTTGTCCCTGCCAAGCCCCATTCAGCCCAGGTGTTTTTCCTGCAGCTTCACTAGAAATGAAATCACCACTGTTAAGTTGGTGAATTCACCAGCACCAATTCTTTTTAAGTGGCACTTTGAGAGCAAAGACTGAGCTCTTTGATTACCCAGAGTAGAAGAGATTAAGAAAGAAGCCAGGGGTAGAAGGCTTGTGTGTTCCTCAGCGTGGCTCCATTGTGCACACTCAGTGTTAATGCTCCCCATTTGCATGGCTTGTGTGGGTTATGAGAAAGCAATTTTCTCTGACTGGCAAAAAGAAGTTTCATGCACAAACTTTCCTAGAGCGTTGGGAACCGGTGCTTAGGCCAAAGCTGACTGCATCCTCCTTAAGGTCTGTGTTTCTGAGCTAGGGACACTGGGGTCAAGCAGCTTTCCCAGCTGATAACATTGTTCAAGTCATTTCTTTTTATCTTGCAGCGCAAAGAAAGGAAGTGCAAGCCCGGGCGGTGTTCTATCCTCTGATGGGCCTGGGGGGTGCAGTCAATATGTGCTATCGAACCCTCTACATTGGGACAGGTGAGTAGCTTTTTCCTGCCCTGACCTTTCAGAATCAGGGTGGTTCTCCCTGAACCCTCCCTAAGGTCTTTGCCAAGTGGGCGTCAAAGGAAACAGACTCACTGTGGCCGCTTGTAACTGGGATTCTGCACTACCAAGAAGTGTGGAAATCCCCCATCTGCCTGAATCTGTGTGGGTGGCAGCTCTGTCACCTGGTGTCAGAACTAGAACAGCTGTCTTGGAGTTTTAGTGCCTGACTGATGGAGAGAAGAGTCATGGTTTGCTTGCAGGTTTTGTTTCTTGTTGCTTAGATTCTTCTGGTGCTCTGGGTAGACCCAGGAGCAGTGAAATGCTCTTCAACCTTTGTGGAGCTGCTGGCTCCCTTCCCCCACTGAAACTTTGTTGGTGGCTTACCCAAGCATTATTCATGCAGTCCTGGGAGCAGGACAAAAGCAGTTGCTCCCCTGTTGTTTTGCTAATTGAACTTTAATTCTGTCTGTTGTTCTCTGCTGCCTGACAGTTAAGTTTTTTTTTTTTCCAATATGAACTGAGCCTGTTTTGTCCTCCCCCATGACAGGAGCTGATATGGATGTGTGCCTTACAAGCTATGGTCACTGTAACTATGTGTCTGGCAAACATGCCTGCATATTCTATGATGAGGTGAGTGCCTGAGTGATCTTTATTTTTTCATTATTATTATTTTTATTTTTTGGTGTGCTTGGCAGTGGGAGCTGGAGATGCAGGCAGCAGGTTGTCTTTGTGTGGTGCTCCTTTTGTGGACTACAAAGTAAGAGCTGGGTTTTACTCCAGTGGAGGCTGTGTCAGCATTTTCTGTCAAACCCTTTTCTGAAGCACAGAGTTCTGCCAGCAGGATTTCTCTGACTGCCTGTGGGCAAGGACTGGCCACAAGTCAGCACTGTCACTGCTGGTGTCTAGGGAAAGAAAAGGACATAGACGTGATCTGATACTTTTTGATCTGAATGTGTTGTTAATAAAAGCTAAACTTCATGTGTCAACATCAAACCTCAGCTGGAACAAACCAGGGAACTTCTCTGAATCCCTTGTTTTCAAGTGTGATGGAGGAGCAAAGCATTCATAGCATCTGCAGTTCTCTATAAATTATTTATTTAGCTAAAGCTTCAGTTAAGCTCACAGCATAAACAGAAACCTACAGTTTCTACTTAGCTACAGCCCAGAGATTAGTTTGTTCTTGAAGTAAACAGACCAGCAGGCCTGCCAGTAACAGCACTGCTGGAGATGTCTCTTAGCATGGAAACAGTCTTCAAAGCAAGATTGGGTCTTTTATGTCACCATTTGTCAACCAGCTCCAGAGCAGGATCCAGGATTAACCCACAGCCAGCTTTGGCCATTCCTCCAGTGCCCTGCAAGCTACCAAACACACTCAGTAATGGGATCCTGACCATAAATCTGTGTGGAAGCTTCTGTTCACAGTGGTCAGACTGTGATCAGGCTCCAGGCACTGACCTTTGACCCTCCTATGGCTGTGGTCACTCTGGAGAGGGAGAATTCCCCTTCCTGGAGCTCTCTCTGCAGGTTCTCCTTCTGCAGTCTAGCAGGTTACTTCAAAGCCTACTCCCATGTGCATGTGGAGTTTTTGTAACTTGATTAAAGCCTTGTAGTCCCTGAGGGACGAGGTGTTGAGCTCTCAGATGTTTTTTGTGAGCTAACCTGAAATCTTCTCTGCTCTGTCAACATCCTCCACAAAGCTCAGCTGAGCGTGACGCCGCTTGTGTAACGCTGCATGTCACGGTAATGTCTGCTGGCATTTCAGCCTGTACAAGGCCTGTGAATCCCAGACTGCCTCTGTCCTGAGGCTGCTGCAGCACGTGGCATCCCTCTTGCCATCTTGTGCCTGCTTTCCAAAGCTCATCTCTTCCTGCTAGGCACAGGTCTCAAGCCAAGTTTGCCTCAGGTGTGCCTGTAAAATGCTCGCTTTTGTGAGCATCAGCTTGAATATCCTGTTCCCAAAAGATGTGTTGGTTCAAGTGAAGTAGGTAAAACCCACTTTGCTTTGGCCCTCCTTCTCTGCCAGAAAGCAGCTCCTGCAGGAAGGCTGGTTGTTTTGGGAGCAGGGGAATCAGGTTTGGTGGTCTCTGAAGCTGGGGGATATTTACCACCTCTTACTTGACCATTACTGGCAACAAGGAGAAGGAGTTGTGTTTCAGCGTTCCAAAGAGGTGTGTATGGGCAGAAGCACTTCTGACTAACAGAGGGTGGGGTTAGATTGGATATTAGGAAGAAATGTTTCCCTGTGAGGGTGGTGAGGCCCTGGCACAGGCTGCACAGAGAAGCTGTGCCTGCTCCAAACCAGTATTCAAGGCCAGGTTGGATGGGGCTTGAAGCAACCTGTACTAGTGAAAGGTGTCCCTGCCCATGGCACGGGGCTGAAACAACGTGGTCTTTAAGGTCCCTTCCAACCCAAACCATTCTATGACTTCATGTCTTGATTCCCTCCTCTTCCCTTTCTTTCCAGAATACAAAGCATTATGAGCTGTTGAACTACAGTGAGCATGGGACAACAGTGGACAATGTTCTGTATTCGTGTGACTTCTCGGAGAAGATGACACCCACTCCTCCCAGCAGTATTGTTGCCAAAGTGCAGAGTGTGAT